>NW_028270142.1:31444986-31752344 GCF_037043375.1 Chiloscyllium plagiosum | reverse complement strand
GAGAGAGAGACGGGGGGGGGGGGGAGGAGAGGGAGACGGGGGGGGAGGAGAGAGAGAGACGGGGGGGGAGGAGAGGGAGACGGGGGGGGAGGAGAGAGAGAGACGGGGGGGGGAGGAGAGAGAGACGGGGGGGGGAGGAGAGAGAGACGGGGGGGAGAGAGGAGAGAGAGACGGGGGGGAAGAGAGGAGAGAGAGACGGGGGGGAGAGAGGAGAGAGAGACGGGGGGGGGAGAGAGGAGAGAGAGACGGGCGGGGGGAGGAGAGAGAGACGGGGGGGGAGGAGAGAGAGACGGGGGGGTGGGAGGAGAGAGAGACGAGGGGAGGAGAGAGAGACGAGGGGGAGGAGAGAGAGACGAGGGGGAGGAGAGAGAGACGAGGGGGGAGGAGGAGAGGGGGGGGGAAGGAGGAGGGGGGGGGGAGGAGAGAGACAGGTGGGGAGGAGAGACGGGAGGGGAGGAGAGAGACGGGGTGAGGAGAGAGACGGTGGGCGGAGGGAGGAGAGAGACGGGGGGAGGGAGGAGAGAGACGGGGGGGGAGGGAGGAGAGAGACGGGGGGGGAGGGAGGAGAGAGAAGGGGGGGGAGGGCGGAGAGAGAAGGGGGGGAGGGAGGAGAGAGAAGGGGGGGGAGGGAGGAGAGAGACGGGGGGGGAGGGAGGAGAGAGACGGGGGGGGGGAGGAGAGAGACGGGGGGGGGGAGGAGAGAGAAGGGGGGGTGAGGGAGGAGAGAGAAGGGGGGGTGAGGGAGGAGAGAGACTGGGTGGGAAGGGAGGAGAGAGACTGGGGAGGGAGGAGAGAGACTGGGGGGGGAGGGAGGAGAGAGAAGGGGGGGGAGGGAGGAGAGAGAGACGGGGGGGGAGGGAGGAGAGAGACGGGGGGGGGAGGAGAGAGACGGGGGGGAGGGAGGAGAGAGACGGGGGGGGAGAGAGGAGAGAGAGACAGGGGGGGAAGAGAGGAGAGAGAGACGGGGGGGGGAGAGAGGAGAGAGAGACGGGCGGGGGGAGGAGAGAGAGACGGGGGGGGAGAGAGGAGAGAGAGACGGGGGGAGAGAGGAGAGAGAGACGGGGGGGGGAGGAGAGAGAGACGGGGGGGTGGGAGGAGAGAGACGGGGGGGTGGGAGGAGAGAGCGGGGGGGTGGGAGGAGAGAGAGACGAGGGGGAGGAGAGAGAGACGAGGGGGAGGTGAGAGAGACGAGGGGGAGGAGAGAGAGACGGGGGGGGAGGAGGAGAGGGGGGGGAGGAGGAGAGGGGGGGGAGGAGGAGAGGGGGGGGGAGGAGAGAGACAGGGGGGGAGGAGAGACGGGAGGGGAGGAGAGAGACGGGGTGAGGAGAGAGACGGTGGGCGGAGGGAGGAGAGAGACGGGGGGAGGGAGGAGAGAGACGGGGGGGGGAGGGAGGAGAGAGACGGGGGGGGAGGGAGGAGAGAGAAGGGGGGGAGGGAGGAGAGAGAAGGGGGGGAGGGAGGAGAGAGACGGGGGGGAGGGAGGAGAGAGACGGGGGGGGAGGGAGGAGAGAGACGGGGGGGGAGGGAGGAGAGAGACGGGGGGGGAGGGAGGAGAGAGACGGGGGGGGAGGGAGGAGAGAGACGGGGGGGGAGGGAGGAGAGAGACGGGGGGGGAGGGAGGAGAGAGACGGGGGGGGAGGGAGGAGAGAGACGGGGGGGAGGGAGGAGAGAGACGGGGGGAGGGAGGAGAGAGACGGGGGGGGGAGGAGAGAGACGGGGGGGGGGGAAGGAGAGAGAAGGGGGGGTGAGGGAGGAGAGAGAAGGGGGGGGAGGGAGGAGAGAGACTGGGTGGGAAGGGAGGAGAGAGACTGAGGAGGGAGGAGAGAGACTGGGGGGGAGGGAGGAGAGAGAAGGGGGGGGAGGGAGGAGAGAGACGGGGGGGGAGGGAGGAGAGAGACGGGGGGGGGAGGAGAGAGACGGGGGGGGAGGGAGGAGAGAGACGGGGGGGAGGGAGGAGAGAGACGGGGGGGGGGGGAGGAGAGAGACGGGGGGGGGGGAGGAGAGCGACGGGGGGGGGGGGAGGAGAGAGACGGGTGGGGGGAGGAGAGAGACGGGGGGCGAGGGAGGAGAGAGACGGCGGGGTGAGGGAGGAGAGAGACGGTGGGGGGGGGAAGGGAGGAGAGAGACGGGGGGAGGGAGGAGAGAGACGGGGGGGAGGGAGGAGAGAGACGGCGGGGGGAAGGGAGGAGAGAGACGGCGGGGGAAGGGAGGAGAGAGACGGGGGGGGAGGGAGGAGAGAGACGGGGGGGAGAGAGACGGGGGGGGGAGAGAGACGGGGGGGGAGAGAGACGGGGGGGGAGAGAGACGGGGGGGGAGAGAGACGGGGGGGGAGAGAGACGGGGGGGGGAGAGAGACGGGGGGGGGAGAGAGACGGGGGGGAGAGAGAGACGGGGGGGAGAGAGACGGGGGGGGAGAGAGACGGGGGGGGAGAGAGACGGGGGGGGAGAGAGACGGGGGGGGAGGGGGGAGAGAGACGGGGGGGAGAGAGACGGGGGGAGGGAGGAGAGAGACTGGGGGGGGAGGGAGGAGAGAGACTGGGGGGGGAGGGAGGAGAGAGAAGGGGGGGAGGGAGGAGAGAGAAGGGGGGGAGGGAGGAGAGAGACGGGGGGGAGGGAGGAGAGAGACGGGGGGGGGGGAGGAGAGAGACGGTGGGGGGGGAGGAGAGAGACGGGGGGGGAGGAGAGAGAGACGGGGGGTGGGAGGAGAGATAGACGGGGGCGAGGAGGAGAGAGGGGGGGGAGGAGAGACGGGAGGGGAGGAGAAAGACCGGGGGGGAGGAGAGAGACAGTGGGGGGAGGGAGGAGAGAGACGGGGGGGGAGGGAGGAGAGAGACGGGGGGGAGGGAGGAGAGAGACGGGGGGGAGGGAGGAGAGAGAAGGGGGGGGAGGGAGGAGAGAGAAGGGGGGGGAGGGAGGAGAGAGACTGGGGAGGGAGGAGAGAGACTGGGGGGGGAGGGAGGAGAGAGAAGGGGGGGGAGGGAGGAGAGAGAAGGGGGGGAGGGAGGAGAGAGAAGGGGGGGGAGGGAGGAGAGAGAAGGGGGGGAGGGAGGAGAGAGACGGGGGGGAGGGAGGAGAGAGACGGGGGGGGAGGAGGAGCGAGACGGGGGGGGGGGGGAGGAGAGCGACCGGGGGGGAGGAGAGAGACGGGTGGGGGGAAAGAGAGAGAGAGAGACGGGGGGGAGAGAGAGAGAGAGACGGGGGGGAGAGAGAGAGAGAGACGGGGGGAGAGAGAGAGAGAGAGACGGGGGGGGGAGAGAGAGAGACGGGGGGAGAGAGGGGGAGGGGGAGAGAGGGGGAGGGGGGAGAGGGGGGGGAGAGAGAGACGGGGGGGGGAGAGAGGGGGAGGGGGAGGGGGGGGAAGAGAGAGACGGGGGGGAGAGAGAGAGACGGGGGGGGAGAGAGAGAGACGGGGGGGGGGAGAGAGAGAGACAGACGGGGGGGTGAGAGAGAGAGAGAGACGGGGGGGGAGAGAGGGGGAGGGGGGAGAGAGGGGGAGGGGGGGGGGGGGGGGGGAGAGAGAGAGACGGGGGGGGGGAGAGAGAGAGACGGGGGGGGGGAGAGAGAGACGGGGGGGTGGAAGAGAGAGAGACGGGGGGGTGGAAGAGAGAGAGACGGGGGGGAGGAGAGAGAGAGACGGGGGGGAGGAGGAGAGAGAGACGGGGGGGAGGAGGAGAGAGAGACGGGGGGGAGGAGGAGAGAGAGGGGGGGGAGGAGAGAGAGACGGGGGGGGGGAGGAGAGAGAGACGGGGGGGGGGGAGGAGAGAGAGACGGGGGGAGGGGGAGCAGAGAGAGACGGGGGGAGGGGGAGGAGAGAGAGACGGGGGGAGGAGAGAGAGACGGGGGGGGAGGAGAGAGAGACGGGGGGGAGGAGAGAGAGACGGGGGGGAGGAGAGAGAGACGGGGGGGGAGAGACGGGGGGGAGGAGAGACGGGAGGGGAGGAGAGAGACGGGGGGGGGAGGAGAGACGGGAGGGGAGGAGAGAGACGGGGGGGGAGGAGAGAGACGGGGGGGAGGAGAGAGACGGTGGGGGGAGGGAGGAGAGAGACGGGGGGGGGAGCAGAGAGACGGGGGGGGGGAGCAGAGAGACGGGGGGGGGGAGGAGAGAGACGGGGGGGGGGAGGAGAGAGACGGGGGGGGAGGAGAGAGACGGGGGGGGGGGGAGAGAGACGGGGGGGGGGAGAGAGACGGGGGGGGAGGAGAGAGACGGTAGGGGGAGGGAGGAGAGAGACTGGGGGGGGGAGGGAGGAGAGAGACTGGGGGGGGGGGGGAGGGAGGAGAGAGACTGGGGGGGGGGAGGGAGGAGAGAGACTGGGGGGGGAGGGAGGAGAGAGAAGGGGGGCGAGGGAGGAGAGAGAAGGGGGGGGAGGGAGAGACGGGGGGAGAGAGAGAGACGGGGGGAGAGAGAGACGGGGGGAGAGAGAGAGACGGGGGGGGAGAGAGAGACGGGGGGGGAGGGAGAGGGGGGGGAGGGAGAGACGGGGGGGGAGAGACGGGGGGGGGAGAGACGGGGGGGGGAGAGACGGGGGGGGGAGAGACGGGGGGGAGAGACGGGGGGGGAGAGACGGGGGGGAGGAGAGAGAGACGGGGGGGAGGAGAGAGAGACGGGGGGTAGAGAGAGAGACGGGGGGGGAGGAGAGAGAGACGGGGGGGGGGGGAGGAGAGAGACGGTAGGGGGGAGGGAGGAGAGAGACTGGGGGGGAGGGAGGAGAGAGACTGGGGGGGGGGAGGGAGGAGAGAGACTGGGGGGGGAGGGAGGAGAGAGACTGGGGGGGGGAGGGAGGAGAGAGACTGGGGGGAGAGAGAGAGACGGGGGGAGAGAGAGAGACGGGGGGAGAGAGAGAGACGGGGGAGAGAGAGAGAGACGGGGGGAGAGAGAGAGAGACGGGGGGAGAGAGAGAGACGGGGGAGAGAGAGAGAGACGGGGGAGAGAGAGAGAGACGGGGGGAGAGAGAGAGAGACGGGGGGGAGAGAGAGAGACGGGGGGAGGGAGAGACGGGGGGAGGGAGAGACGGGGGGAGGGAGAGACGGGGGGAGGGAGAGACGGGGGAGAGGAGGGAGGGACGGGGGGGAGAGGAGAGAGACGGGGGGGGGTAGAGAGACGGGGGGGAGAGGAGAGAGACGGGGGGGGGGGGAGAGAGACGGTGGGGGGGGGAGAGAGACGGGGGGGGGGGGAGAGAGACGGGGGGGGGGGGGAGAGAGACGGGGGGGGGAGGAGAGAGACGGGGGGGAGAGGAGAGAGACGGGGGGGAGAGGAGAGAGACGGGGGGGAGAGGAGAGAGACGGGGGGGAGAGGAGAGAGACGGGGGGGAGAGGAGAGAGACGGGGGGGGGAGGAGAGAGACGGGGGGGGGGGGGAGGAGAGAGACGGGGGGGGGAGGAGAGAGACGGGGGGGGAGGAGAGAGACGGGGGGGGGAGGAGAGAGACGGGGGGGGAGGAGAGAGACGGGGGGGGGAGGAGAGAGACTGGGGGGGGGGGGGGAGGGAGGAGAGAGACTGGGGGGGGAGGGAGGAGAGAGAAGGGGGGGGAGGGAGAGACGGTGGGAGAGAGAGAGACGGTGGGGGAGGGAGGAGAGAGACGGGGAGGGAGGAGAGAGACGGGGGGGGAGGGAGGAGAGAGAAGGGGGGGGAGGGAGGAGAGAGAAGGGGGGGGAGGGAGGAGAGAGAAGGGGGGGGAGGGAGGAGAGAGAAGGGGGGGGAGGGAGGAGAGAGACGGGGGGGCAAGGAGAGAGACGGGGGGGAGAGGAGAGAGACGGGGGGGGGGGAGGAGAGAGACGTGGGGGGGGAGGAGAGAGACGGGAGCGGAGGAGAGACGGGAGCGGAGGAGAGAGACGGGAGGGGAGGAGAGAGACGGGAGGGGAGGAGAGAGACGGGAGGGGAGGAGAGAGACGGGAGGGGAGAGAGAGACGGGAGGGGAGGAGAGAGACGGGAGGGGAGGAGAGAGACGGGAGGGGAGGAGAGAGACGGGAGGGGAGGAGAGAGACGGGAGGGGAGGAGAGAGACGGGAGGGGAGGAGAGAGACGGTGGGGGGAGGGAGGAGAGAGACGGTGGGGGGAGGGAGGAGAGAGACGGTGGGGGGGAGGGAGGAGAGAGACGGTGGGGGGAGGGAGGAGAGAGACGGTGGGGGGAGGGAGGAGAGAGACGGGGGGGGGAGGGAGGAGAGAGAAGGGGGGGGATGGAGGAGAGAGAAGGGGGGGGAGGGAGGAGAGAGAAGGGGGGGAGGGAGGAGAGAGAAGGGGGGGGAGGGAGGAGAGAGAAGGGGGGGAGGGAGGAGAGAGACGGGGGGGAGGGAGGAGAGAGACGGGGGGAGAGGGAGGAGAGAGACGGGGGGGGAGGGAGGAGAGAGACGGGGGGGGAGGGAGGAGAGAGACGGGGGGGGAGGGAGGAGAGAGACGGGGGGGGAGGGAGGAGAGAGAGGGGGAGGAGGGGGGAGAGAGAGACGGGGGGGTGGAGGAGAGAGGGTGGGGGGAGAGAGAGACCGGGGGGGAGAGAGGGAGAGAGACGGGGGGGGAGGAGAGAGAGACGGGGGGGGGAGGAGAGAGAGACGGGGGGGGGGGAGGAGAGAGAGACGGGGGGGGGAGGAGAGAGAGACGGGGGGGGAGGAGAGAGAGACGGGGGGGGAGAGAGGAGGGAGAGACGGGGGGGGGAGAGAGGAGAGAGAGACGGGGGGGGGAGAGAGGAGAGAGAGACGGGCGGGGGGAGGAGAGAGAGACGGGGGGGAGAGAGGAGAGAGAGACGGGGGGGGGAGAGAGGAGAGAGAGACGGGGGGGGGAGGAGAGAGAGACGGGGGGGTGGGAGGAGAGAGAGACGAGGGGGAGGAGAGAGAGACGGGGGGGGAGGAGGAGAGGGGGGGGGGGAGGAGAGGGGGGGGGAGGAGAGGGGGGGGGGAGGAGAGGGGGGGGGGAGGAGAGGGGGGGGGGAGGAGAGGGGGGGGGAGGAGAGAGACAGGGGGGGAGGAGAGACGGAGGGGAGGAGAGAGACGGGGTGAGGAGAGAGACGGTGGGCGGAGGGAGGAGAGAGACGGGGGGAGGGAGGAGAGAGACGGGGGTGGAGGGAGGAGAGAGACGGGGGGGGGAGGGTGGAGAGAGAAGGGGGGGGAGGGAGGAGAGAGACGGGGGGGGAGGGAGGAGAGAGACGGGGGGGAGGGAGGAGAGAGACGGGGGGGGGGGGAGGAGAGAGAAGGGGGGGGAGGGAGGAGAGAGACTGGGGAGGGAGGAGAGAGACTGGGGGGGGAGGAGAGAGACGGGGGGGGAGGGAGGAGAGAGATGGGGGGGAGGGAGGAGAGAGACGGGGGGGGAGGAGGAGAGAGACGGGGGGGGGGGAGGAGAGCGACGGGGGGGGGAGGAGAGAGACGGGGGGGGGGGGAGGAGAGCGACGGGGGGGGGAGGAGAGAGACGGGTGGGGGGAGGAGAGAGACGGGGGGCGAGGGAGGAGAGAGACGACGGGGGGAGGGAGGAGAGAGACGGTGGGGGGGGGGGAAGGGAGGAGAGAGACGGGGGGAGGGAGGAGAGAGACGGGGGGAGGGAGGAGAGAGACGGCGGGGGGAAGGGAGGAGAGAGACGGGGGGGGAGGGAGGAGAGAGACGGGGGGAGAGGGACGGGGGGGGAGAGAGACGGGGGGGGAGAGAGACGGGGGGGGAGGGGGGAGAGAGACGGGGGGGAGAGAGACGGGGGGAGGGAGGAGAGAGACTGGGAGGGGAGGGAGGAGAGAGACTGGGGGGGAGGGAGGAGAGAGACTGGGGGGAGGGGATGAGAGAGAAGGGGGGGGAGGGAGGAGAGAGAAGGGGGGGAGGGAGGAGAGAGAAGGGGGGGAGGGAGGAGAGAGACGGGGGGGAGGGAGGAGAGAGATGGGGGGGGGGAGGAGAGAGACGGGGGGGGGGAGGAGGAGGAGAGAGACGGGGGGGGGGGAGGAGAGAGACGGGGGGGGGAGGAGGAGAGAGACGGGGGGGGGGAGGAGAGAGACGGGGGGGGGGGGAGGAGAGAGACGGGGGGGGAGGAGAGAGAGACGGGGGGTGGGAGGAGAGAGAGACGGGGGCGAGGAGGAGAGAGGGGGGGGAGGAGAGACGGGAGGGGAGGAGAGAGACCGGGGGTGAGGAGAGAGACAGTGGGGGGAGGGAGGAGAGAGACGGGGGGGGGGAGGGAGTAGAGAGACGGGGGTGGGAGGGAGGAGAGAGACGGGGGTGGGAGGGAGGAGAGAGACGGGGGTGGGAGGGAGGAGAGAGACGGGGGTGGGAGGGAGGAGAGAGACGGGGGGGGGAGGGAGGAGAGAGACGGGGGGGAGGGAGGAGAGAGACTGGGGGGGGAGGGAGGAGAGAGACTGGGGGGGGAGGGAGGAGAGAGAAGGGGGGGGGAGGGAGGAGAGAGAAGGGGGGGGAGGGAGGAGAGAGAAGGGGGGTGAGGGAGGAGAGAGAAGGGGGGGAGGGAGGAGAGAGACTGGGGAGGGAGGAGAGAGACTGGGGGGGGAGGGAGGAGAGAGAAGGGGGGGGGGGGAGGGAGGAGAGAGACGGGGGGGAGGGAGGAGAGAGACTGGGGAGGGAGGAGAGAGACTGGGGGGGAGGGAGGAGAGAGAAGGGGGGGGAGGGAGGAGAGAGACGGGGGGGAGGGAGGAGAGAGACGGGGGGGGAGGAGGAGCGAGACGGGGGGGGGAGGAGAGCGACGGGGGTGGAGGAGAGAGACGGGTGGGAGGAGAGAGAGAGACGGGGGGCGAGGGAGGAGAGAGACGGCGGGGGGAGGGAGGAGAGAGACGGTGGGGGGGGGAAGGGAGGAGAGAGACGGGGGGAGGGAGGAGAGAGACGGGGGGGAGGGAGGAGAGAGACGGGGGGAGGGAGGAGAGAGACGGGGGGGAGGGAGGAGAGAGACGGGGGGAGGGAGGAGAGAGACGGCGGGGGGAAGGGAGGAGAGAGACGGGGGGGAGGGAGGAGAGAGACGGGGGGGAGGGAGGAGAGAGACGGGGGGGAGAGAGACGGGGGGGAGAGAGACGGGGGGGAGAGAGACGGGGGGGAGAGAGACGGGGGGGAGAGAGACGGGGGGGAGAGAGACGGGGGGAGGGAGGAGAGAGACTGGGGGGGGGAGGGAGGAGAGAGACTGGGGGGGGAGGCGAGAGAAGGGGGGGGAGGGAGGAGAGAGAAGGGGGGGGAGGAGGAGAGAGACGGGGGGAGGGAGGAGAGAGACGGGGGGGGGAGGAGAGAGACGGGGGGGGGGAGGAGAGAGACGGGGGGGGGAGGAGAGAGAGAGACGGGGGGTGGGAGGAGAGAGAGACGGGGGCGAGGAGGAGAGAGGGGGGGGAGGAGAGACGGGAGGGGAGGAGAGAGACCGGGGGGGAGGAGAGAGACAGTGGGGGGAGGGAGGAGAGAGACGGGGGGGAAGGGAGGAGAGAGACGGGGGGGGGGAGGGAGGAGAGAGACGGGGGGGGGAGGGAGGAGAGAGACGGGGGGGGGAGGGAGGAGAGAGACGGGGGGGGGTGGAGAGGCGGGGGGGGTGGGGAGGAGAGAGACGGGGGGGGGTGGGGAGGAGAGAGACGGGTGGGGGGAGGAGAGAGACGGGGGGGAGGGAGGAGAGAGACGGTGGGGGGAGGGAGGAGAGAGACGGAGGGGGGGGAAGGGAGGAGAGAGACGGGGGGGGAGGGAGGAGAGAGACGGCGGGGGGAAGGGAGGAGAGAGACGGTGGGGGGAAGGGAGGAGAGAGACGGGGGGGAGGGAGGAGAGAGACGGGGGGGAGGGAGGAGAGAGACTGGGGGAGGAGGAGAGAGACGGGGGGGGAGGAGAGAGACGGGGTGGGGAGGAGAGAGACGGGGGGGGAGGGAGGAGAGAGACGGCGGGGGGAGGGAGGAGAGAGACGGGGGGGGAAGGGAGGAGAGAGACGGGGGGGGAAGGGAGGAGAGAGACGGGGGGGGAGGGAGGAGAGAGACGGGGGGGGAAAGGGAGGAGAGACACGGGGGGGAGGGAGGAGAGAGACAGAGGGGGGAAGGGAGGAGAGAGACGGTGGGGAGGGAGGCGAGAGACGGGGGGGGGGGGGGAGGAGAGAGACGGGGGGGGGGGAGGCGAGAGACGGGGGGGAGGGAGGAGAGTGACGGGGGGGAGGGAGGCGAGAGACGGGGGGGAGGGAGGCGAGAGACGGGGGGAGGGGAGGCGGGGAGGAGAGAGACGGGGGTGGGGGAGGAGAGAGACGGCGGGGGAGGAGAGAGACGGCGGGGCAGGAGAGAGACGTGGGGGGAGAGAGACGTAGGGTGGGGGAGAGAGACGTAGGGTGGGGGAGAGAGACGTAGGGTGGGGGAGAGAGACGTAGGGTCGGGGGGAGGAGAGAGACGGGGGGGGGGGGGGAGGCGAGAGACGGGGGGGGAGGGAGGCGAGAGACGGGGGGGAGGGGAGGGGGGGAGGAGAGAGACGGCGGGGGAGGAGAGAGACGGCGGGGCAGGAGAGAGACGTGGGGGGAGAGAGACGTAGGGTGGGGGAGAGAGACGTAGGGTGGGGGGGAGAGACGTAGGGTGGGGGGGAGAGACGTAGGGTGGGGGGAGAGACGTAGGGTGGGGGGGAGAGACGTAGGGTGGGGGGGAGAGACGTAGGGTGGGGGGGAGAGACGTAGGGTGGGGGGGGTGACGTCGGGTGGGGGGGAGAGACGTAGGGTGGGGGGGAGAGACGTAGGGTGGGGGGAGAGACGTAGGGTGGGGGGGAGAGACGTAGGGTGGGGGGAGAGACGTAGGGTGGGGGGGAGAGACGTAGGGTGGGGGGGGAGACGTAGGGTGGGGGGGGAGAGACGTAGGGTGGGGGGGAGAGACGTAGGGTTGGGGGGGGAGAGACGTAGGGGGGAGGGGAGAGGGAGGGTGATGGGGGAGGGGTGGGGAGAGGGGGGAGGGGTGGGGGGAGGGAGGGTGATGTGGGAGGGGGGAGAGGGGTGTTGGGGGAGGGGGAGAGCAGCGTAGGGAGGGGGAGAGGGGTGTGGGGGGAGGGGAGGAGGGAGTGGGGTTTGGGCGGAGGGGAGGAGGGAGGGGAGAGATGTAGGGCGGAGCGAGGGGTGGGGAGAGGAGGGAGGGTGATGGGGGACCGGAGGGAGGAGTGGGAAGGGAGGGGAGAGGGTGGAAGGGAGGAGGGGGGAAGGGAGGAGGGGAGAGGGGGGGAAGGGAGGAGGGGAGAGGGGGGAAGGGAGGAGGGGTTGGGTGAGAGGGGGGAAGGGAGGAGGGGTTGGGTGAGAGGGGGGAAGGGAGGAGGGGTTGGGTGAGAGGGGGGAAGGGAGGAGGGGGAGGGTGAGAGGGGGGGAAGGGAGGAGGGGGAGGGTGAGAGGGGGGAAGGGAGGAGGGGGAAGGGAGGAGGGGAGTGGGGGGGGAAGGGAGCAGGGGAGAGGGGGGGAAGGGAGCAGGGGAGAGGGGGGGAAGGGAGGGGGAAGGGGGGGAAGGGAGAAGGGTGGTGGGGGGGGAGGAGGGGGGAGGGGGAATGGAGGAGGGGGAAGGGGGAGGGGGGGAGAAAGAGAGGGGGAATAGCGGGGTGGGAATTGCAGGGGAGAATTGCGGGGCGGGGGGGGTGGAATTGCGGGGGGAATTGCAGGGAGAGGGGGGGAATTGCGGGGCGGGGGGTGGGGGTAATTGCGGGGGAGGGGGTGGAATTGCGGGGGAGGGGGTGGAATTGCGGGGGAGGGGGGATTGCGGCGGGGAATAGGGGCGAATAGCAGCGGGGGGGGAACAGCGGGGGAGGGGGCAATAGCGGGGAGGAATAGCAGGGGGAGGGGGAATAGCGGGTGGAGGGGGAAGGGGGAATAGCAGGGGAAGGGGGAATAGCGGGGGGAAGGGGGAATAGCGGGGGGAGGGAGGAATAGCGGGGGGAGGGAGGAATAGCGGGGGGAGGGAGGAATAGCGGGGGGAGGGAGGAATAGCGGGGGGAAGGGGGAATAGCGGGGGGAAGGGGGAATAGCGGGGGGAAGGGGGAATAGCGGGGGGGAAGGGGGAATGGCGGGGGGAAGGGAGAATAGTGGGGGGAAGAAATAGTGGGGGGGAGTAGCAGGGGGAGGGGGAATAGCGGGGAGGGGGATTGCAGGGAGAGGGATAGTTGGGAGCGAAGGTAGAGAATAGCTCGGGAGGGAGGAGGGGAGTGAGAGTAGCGGGTTGCTATGTGGGGGAAACGAGGAGAGCGGAATGGGGGGGGCTGAGGATGAGAGCGGGATGGGGGGGTGAGGAGAGTGAGGTTGGGGGGAAGCAAGGAGGAGAACAGGGAGAGAGGAGAATGAGGGTGGGGTAGGGGATTTGAGGAGAGGGAGGAGGGCAGAATGGAGGTGGTGAGGAGAGGAAGGAGGACGGTGTCAAAATGAGGAGGACACTGTACGGAAAGCTTGTACTTCCAAATAGACGTGTTGGACTATAACCTGATGTTGAGAGAAGTTTAACTTTGTCCACCCCAGTCCAACACCAGCACCTACACAACATGGCTCCATCCTTCCTCCAAGTAACTAACAGTTTGCAAAGATGATTTGGAGATGCCAGTGTTGGACTGGGGTGTACAAAAGTTAAAAATTACACAACCTCAGGTTATAGTCCCACAGGTTTAATTGGAGGCACTAGCTTTCGGAGAGCTGCTCCTTCATCATGTGGTTGTGGAGTACACAATTGTAAGACACAGAATTTATAGCAAAAGTTTACAGTGAGTAGTTACATCACACTGTAAACTTTTGCTATAAATTCTGTGTCTTACAATTGTGTACTCCACAACCACATGATGAAGGAGCAGCGCGCCGAAAGCTAGTGCTTCCAGTTAAACTTGTTGGACTATAACCTGATGTGTTATTTTTAGTTTGTAAAGATACACTGATAGGTTAAATATAATGTGGCAAAATGTTAAGTGGTTCGTGTCGGAAGGGAGAATACAGCGTTATTTAAATGTCGAAAAAACTCCAGAGAGCAACAACAAAAATGGACCTGGTGTACTTGTGCACAAAACACAGAAAGCTCACACACAGAAGCAGCAAATAATCAGAGAGGCTAAAGGAAAGTTGGCATGTATTTCAAGGAGGTTGAAGTATAAGAGTAGGGAAGTCTTACTGCAATTGTACAAGGTGCTGGTGAGACCACATCTGGAGTTCTAGGAGCAGTTTTGCGTCCTTAATTAAGGGAAGATATTTCATTGGAGGTAGATAAAAGAGGGTTCACTAGAATGGTTCCTGGTGTGAGGAGTTTGTCTTATGACCGAAAGCTAAACAGGTTGGAACTCTATTCATTGGAGTTTAGAAGAATGAAAGGTGATCTCATTGAAACGTATCAGGTTTTTAAGGGACTTGCCAAGGTAAATGCGGAGAGGATGTTTCCCCTTGTGGGAGAATCTAGTACAGCAGGGCATAGTCTCTGAATAAAGGAGTACCAATTTAAGACTGTGATGAGGAGGAAATTCTTCTGGCTGCAGAGAGCTGTGGAGGCAGAATCCTTGCGTGTATTTAAGGTTGAGATAGATTCTTATCCGTAGGGGAAGCATGAATTTTAGGGAAAATGCAGGAAAGTGGACATGAGGAATGTTGGGTGAAAAGGGGCACTGCAGTTGCTGGAGATTACAGTCAAAGAGTGCGGTGCTAGAAAAGCACAGCAGATTAGGCAGCATCTGAAGAGCAAGAGAGTTGCACTTTGAGCATAAACTCTTCTTCATGGATCAACCATGATCCTATTGAATGATAGAACAGCTTTTTGGGCTGAATGGCCTACTCCTGTTCCTATTTCTTATGAGGTTGGGGTGGGTGAGAGGATGAGGGGAGGGAGGTGATGGTGGGATGATTTCTGCATATTTAAACCCAGGACTCTCCAGATCTGTGACCTTTATTGTATACTGTCTTCTCAATGTTGTTCTTACTAAAGTGTATCACCTTGCAGTTCCACACACTAATTGCATGTGTCACATGTAATAGCCTTTTATTATTGTCATGCTGGGGAATCTTTTATATTATTATCATCACTTTCAAATGTGACAATTTAGGTTCTGGTTCCACCTAGTGGTTCGTCCTCCATTTACTAGCTACACAATGCTGCTCAGATTAATGCATGAACAGTATAAATAAACACGAAGAGACTATATACACATCTACAGAACATCAGGATGTTCCAAAGCATTTTACAGTCAACTTTCATTTGTTTCACATATGTTTTCTACAATAAAATACAAAAACTGGCAGCCAATTTTCACATAGCAAATTACAACAGACAGCAGTGCAGTAAGGATTGATGTTCACAGATGGATCAATATTGACCTGGACACTGGGTACTTGCCTGACTTTCTTTGGAGTAGACATGTGGTATCTTTTATGTCCAGGGAGAAAGTGAGGACCACGGATGCTGGAAATCCAAGTCGAAGCATGTGGTGCTGGAAAAGCACAGCCGGTCAGGCAACATCCGAGGAGGAGAATTGACTTTGAGCGTAAGCCGTTCATCAGGAATGTCGACCCAAGGAAGAAGATTGCCTCCTTTGGTGCTTCGTTCCAAGTGTAATACATACCTTTTACTGCATATATTTATTAACAAGCATACCACCTCGGTGCTAAGGGTCTTTTGGCACAGATGTAATGTCCCTGTTGCTGGGCCAGAAGGTCCAGGTTCAATGCTGAGTCTAAGGTTCTGTCCAGTGTTAAGTGACAGAGGGTAGAGTATCGATCAGCACATGTCATACATATTTAGGTGCAGTTTATTGTGAGATAGCTGTAGGTACAAACAATAATAACTATTTAGTTATAAGTACAATGATTAGGGGCTAGGGATGACAGATCTGTCTTTATCAAGACCTCATGCTAAACTGACTGATTCACAACCTAAAGACTGCGTATACTGTCATTACTTTGGTTGGAGCTCAATTTCAAGATTGAATCATTCAGAATCAGTAGAGTACACCACAATTCTTACATTTGTTTTTGGAGAAGATTTCATGCCATGTGGCAGCGTTGTGTATCTGAGATACCACTGAATCTCTCAACCCACAGAAGTGTTAAACAAATCCAACTTAATAATAGTGTAAGGACTATATATACTATTTGAAATATCGACTGTCAAATGGAAAATTGCAAAGATTGAACTTTTTAAAATTTCAAGCAAAATAAGAACTGTGTGGTGTTCATTTATTGGTTCCAATTTTTGGAGAAGCTGAATTTGATACTTAAGTGAGACTAGCTGCACCAGGTGCTTTCAAATTGAAAAAAAAACTTGCCCACAGACAAAATTAAGATCCTCAGGGAAGTAATTTTTCTTAAAGGATTTAAAAATTCATTCCTTCCATGAGCAAGAACTCATGTAGAAATGATAAAGTTGTAACTGCAAGATAGGCCACAGAAATGCTGCTGATGACGACAAATTAAAACCCTTTGTCCATCTGGGCTGCTAATCCAGTAACTTCATGCCACTGCCACCTCATCTGTGTTAGACTATGTTTCTGTATTCTCTGAACAGCTCACAGAAGCCTGCAGTGTATCTCAAACAACACAAAATATTTAAAACAGTCAGGAAACAATAGATCGACATGCATGCCAAATCCCCAAAATTTTAACAACGGGGTAAGGTGTTAGTATAACTGCTTTTACAAAGTGAATCATTGAAAGCAGAGTTCAGGGGGTTGCTTATAGGGTAGTCAAAAGAATAGGTAAAGTAAGTGATCGAACAAACATCCCAGATCACTGAAAAAAACGATACATCACATCGATACGTTGAAGCTTTATCATTGTTGGGGTCATAGAGTTCTATGGCACAGCAACAGACCCTTCTATCCAATTTGTCCACGCCAACAAGATTTCCTAAATTAATCTAATCCCATTTGCCAGCATTTGGTCTATATTCTTCCAAATACTTCTTATTCATGTACTTATCCAAATATCTCTAATGTTCATCCGCCATCTTCTCTGGCAGTTCATTCCACATTCAAACCATTCAGTAAAAAAAAAATGCCCCTTATGTCTTTTTTAATCATTCTCCTCTCACCTTAAAAGTATGTCCTCGGTGTTGAAATCCCCAACCCGACCAAAAAAACACTTGCCATTCACCTTATTTATTCTCATGATTTTATAAATCTCTAAAACGTCCTACACCCCAGTGAAAAAGTCCCAGCCTCTCCTTCTAACTCAAACCTTCCATTCCTGACAACGTTCTGGTAAATCTTTTCTGAACCCTCTATAGTTTAATAATATCCTTCATATAACAGGGTGACCAGAACTCAGTACTCCAGAAGAGGCCTTGCCAACATCCTGTACAAACCTCAAATGACTTTGCATTCCAATACTCAAATGTCTGAGTAATAAAGGCAAGCATGCTAAATGCCTTCTTAACCACCCTGTCTACATGAGACACAAACTTCAAAGAATTATGAATATGAACCCCGATGTCTTTGTTCTATAGCACTAACCGAGGCCCTACCTTTAATTGGGTAAGCCCTGCCCTTGTTTGTTTTACCAAAATGCAATACCTCACATTTACCCAAATTAAACTTCATCTGCCACTCCTCAGCCCATTGACTCAATTGATCAAGATCTCTTTGTAATCTTAGATGCTCTTCTTCACTATCTACTGTACCACAAATTTTGGTGTGATCCACAACCTTCCTGACCCATGCCTTCTATATTGTCATCTAAATCATTTACATAAATAACAACGAAAGTGGACTAGCAACAATCCCTGTGGAACACCACCAGAGTCCGAAAAACAACTCTCCATCACCATGTTCAGTCTCCTGCCATTAAGCTAATTTTGTATCCAATTGGCAAGCTCACCCTGAATCCCATGTGATCTAACCTTACTAATCATCTATCCTGCACAAACGTTGTCAAAGGGTTTACTGAAGTCCAAGTAAACAACTTCCACTGCTCTGCCCTCATCAATTTTCTTGGTTACTTCCTCAAATGATTCAATCAAATTTGTGTGAGACAATTTCCTTCACAGAAAACCATGCTATTCCTAATCATTCCTTGCCTCTCCAAGTGCATATAAATTCTGTCTTTCAGAATTACCTCTAACAACTTACCCATCACCGAAGTCAGACTCATGTCTATAGTTCCCAGCGTCTCCTTATATCCCTTCTTAAATAAAGACACATTACCCACTCTCCAGTCATTCAGCACCTTACTCATTGTTATAGATAACCCAAATATTTCTGCAAGGGCCCCCACAATTTCCTCCCTAACCTCTCACAATGTCCTGAGATACTCTAGATCAAGTCCTGCAGATATATCCACTTTTATATTTTTGAAGACCTCCAGGACGTCCTCTTCTGTAATGTGAAATGTTTTCAAAACATCATTTATTTCAAGTTCTCTAGCCTCTACTTCTTTCTCTACAGTAAAAACTGACATGAAATATTTATATCTCTCCCATCTCCTGAGGTTCAACACAAAGACAACCTCTTTGATCATTAAGGGGCCCAAAACCTTCTCTAGTTGGTCTCTTCCTTTTAATGTTTTTGTGGAATCTCTTTACATTATCCTTAACCTTATCTGCCAAGGCTATCTCACGTCACTTCTTAGCCTTCCTGTTCTCCCTCTTAAGACTGTCCCAACACTTATACTGTTCAACAGATTCAATTGAACCCAATTGTCTATATATAATTCTTTTTCATTCTCGACTAGAGTCTCAATATCTTTATTCATCCACTGTTCTCTAATCCTACCAGTTTTATCTTTCATTCCAACAAGAACATAATTACTCTGAACTCTCATTATCATGCTTTTGAAAGCCTCCCACTTATCCAAAGTCCTTTTACCTGTGAACAGTCTACTCCAATCAACGTTTGAAAGATTTTCTCATACCATTAAAATTTGCCTTACTCCTATTAAAACCTTTTAATGTTTATGGAAGGCTTCTCCTTTTCCATAACTATTTTAAAATTAATAGAATTATGATCCTTAGCCTCAAAGTGTTCCTCTATCACTTCAGTCACTTGCCCTGCCTTAATACCCAAGAGAAGGTTAAGTTTTGCTCCTTCTCTAGTAGGAACATTATATATTGATATAGAACATTTTCTTGAATGAATTTAATGAATTCTTCACCATGTAAACCTTTTACACTATGATAGCCTCCATTAATCTTTGGAAAATTAAAATCACCTATAATAACATTATTATTCTTACATATATCTGAGATACCTCTACATATTTGTTCCCCAATTTCCTTCCGAGTATTGGAGGGCCTACAGTACAATCTCATCAAGGTAATCATTTTTCTTATTTCTAATTTCAACTCATTTTCACTGGATGATTGTTTTTAGAAATATCTTCTCTAATTATAGCTGTACTGTTTTCCTTCATCAAAAACACCATTCCCCTTGTCTTTTTCCACCCTTTCTATCTTTCCTATAACATCTAAAACCCAGAACAATGAGCTACTAGGCCTGTCCATCCCTCAGCCATGTTTCTGCAATAGTTAAGTCCCAATCCCATGTTCCCAAACATGCCAGCAGCCTTACCTATAAGATCCCTTGCATTCGAATAAATGCAGTTTAATTCTTCAGAGTTACCTCATTCTCTGACTTGCTCTTATTTGCCTTTTCCAATCAAATGTTTATTTTTCGCATTAAGAACCATCCTCATCTAGCTTTCCATTTATCTGACTGATCCTTCTATGTAATCACTTCTCTAAATCTATTAGGCATCTAAATCTGTGTCTCATATGCCCTCAATGACGTCAAGCACTTGGAACAACCAGGTATGTTTAGGAAATTACAGTCAGCTAATTTGGTTATAAGCATTGCAAACAGTGCATTTGTAAAGGCATAAGCAGCCTACTTAGGGTATACAGTACAGCAAAGATAAGTGCTGCCAAGCATAGCAAACATACAAGCATTCATAGAACATAGAAGAATACAGCGCAGTACAGGTCCTTTGGCCCTCGATGTTGCACCGATCCAAGCCCACCTAACCTACACTAGCCCACTATCCTCCATATGCCTATCCAATGCCTGCTTAAATGCCCATAAAGAGGGAGAGTCCACCACTGCTACTGGCAGGGCATTCCATGAACTCACGACTCGCTGAGTAAAGAACCTACCCCTAACATCTGTCCTATACCTACCACCCCTTAATTTAAAGCTATGCCCCCTCGTAATAGCTGACTCCATACGTGGAAAAAGGTTCTCACGGTCAACCCTATCTAAACCCCTAATCATCTTGTACACCTCTATCAAGTCACCCCTAAACCTTCTTTTCTCCAATGAAAACAACCCCAAGTGCCTCAGCCTTTCCTCATACGATCTTCCTACCATACCAGGCAACATCCTGGTAAACCTCCTCTGCACCCGTTCCAGTGCCTCCACATCCTTCCTATAGTATGGCGACCAAAACTGCACACAATACTCCAGATGCGGCTGCACCAGAGTCTTATACAACTGCAACATGATCTCAGGACTCCGGAACTCAATTCCTCTATTTACCTGGATGGCAACTTTCAGAGATCTGTGTATATGGACACCAAGATCCCTCTGCTCATCCACACTACTAAGTATCCGACCATTAGCCCAGTACCCCATCATGGAATTCAAACTCCTAAAAGTAAACAGGAAACTATTAAATTTTTTTGAGAATACATGGGTTTTATCTCATTTGTACCAGATTTAAGCACTGTAGCTGCTCTACTGAAAGACTAAAAAGGCAAATTAGTGTGGTTAAGGCAGTGCCAGACAGACACCGTGCTGCCAGACAGTGGGCGGCACGGTGGCACAGTGGTTAGCACTGTTGCCTCACAGCGCCAGAGACCCGGGTTCACTTCCCGCCTCAGGCGACTGACTGTGTGGAGTTTGCACGTTCTCCCCGTGTCTGTGTGGGTTTCCTCCGGGTGCTCCGGTTTCCTCCCACAGTCCAAAAGATGTGCAGGGCCAGGTGAATTGGCCGTACTAAATTGCCCGTAGTGTTAGGTAAGGGGTAAATGTAGGGGTATGGGTGGGTTCGCTTTGGCGGGTCGGTGTGGACTTGTTGGGCCGAAGGGCCTGTTTCCACACTGTAATGTAATGTAAAAAAATGTAAAGTTAAAAGCTATGTTTATAAATGAACCAATACTGACCAAATTAAATTTCACTAAGCCCCTTATGGAGGCTATTGATGCTCATGATTCCCTTACAATAGGAGTATCAGCCATAGCGAAGCCAGTAGGATAATTTTCTAGAAAATTAAATTGACACTGGAAGAGACACTCTATGGTGAAAAAAGAAATCCTAAAGGTTGCCACTGACTCTTAATCATTTTAAAGTATATATCTATCATGGCTACAGAGAGATGTTGATGTATACTGATCATAATGAGTCTTTATGTAAAAAAAACAAAAAATCAGAATACCAGACTATTTTGATTGAGTTTGCTATTTCAGCCTTATTGTTTTCACAGATTGTTTTCACTACGTGTGAAAAATCTTTACAATGTAATCGCCAAAGCTTTATGAAGACTGTAACTTTGTTTGAAAGCCCTAAGTAACTAAGAAAGGTATCAGAGATAATTGTGTACGTTATACATAAACAGTAAAGAAAAATGACTGTATGAATGTATCTTTATATATAGTCCACATTCTACAATAGAAATGCATTTTTAAAATTGTTCCATTTTTCCAAGAGTGAAGGTGTTACAAAGTTGCTTTTATTTAATATTGCTTGGAAGACCTAAGTGTTGATGGATCGTTGAGAAAGGAATTGATTTCAAGTTTTGTGGACAAAATGGTTTCTTTAAAAGAGGCAAATAAAGTTCACGGTGGAGATATTCTTTTGAAAAAAACAAGACTTCACGATAATTTACTTACTTTGCTGTAGACGCTGCTGGGAACAGGTTTTGAATAGTGACTGTTTTTAGGAGTTTTAAATGAAAACAGAGCCAAAAAAAGTCAGCAGGTCTGGCATCATCTGTGGAGGGGGAAAACAGAGTTAATATTTTGACGCCAGTATGGCTTTTCTTTGGAACTGGAAAACTTATGAAGACAAGTCATACTGGACTTGAAATGTTAACTCAATTTCTTCCTTCACAGATGACGTCAGACCTGCAGAATGTCTGCCGAGCTTCCCTTTCTATTTCAAATTTCCAGCATCTGTTATATTTTGCTTTGATTTGGGATTCTTGTTCCATTCAGATATGTTGGAGAAAAGTCTGCTAAGAAAACTGAGTTTGAGGGTCAAGCTGATTTGGAGGAAAGCTTGTTATAAAAACCCTCTGCATTGGTTCAGGGTGAACCAATATGTTTTCTTGAAACAGCAATTGAACAAACATCCCATGACTATTTCCTGAGCAAGCTGTAACTGCAAGGCTTCAGAGTCAACCATACATGATTAAAGACGATCATTTACCATTATGTGACAGAAACAGGCACTAAAACATCCTATTACTGGATCAGTGGTGCTGGAAGAGCACAGCAATTCAGGCAGCATCCGACGCGCAGCAAAATCGACGTTTCGGGCAAAAGCCCTTCATCAGGCTTTTGCCCGAAACGTCGATTTTGCTGCTCATCGGATGCTGCCTGAATTGCTGTGCTCTTCCAGCACCACTGATCCAGTAACTGGTTTCCAGCATCGGCAGTCATTGTTTTTACCTCACTAAAACATCCTATGCCTTTTGTTTTGCCCTAAAAAATAATCCATTCATTTGATTGTTTTATTTTTCAGAAGGCCTATCTCTGTCAAGAAATCCATTTATTTCTTTCTCATTTCTTCAACTATTTGTGTGTTTTGGCAATATTTAGAGAGTTAAGAATTTATACTTCTATATTACTGACTGTGTATATTAACCACTTATTGCATCTTTTGAATAAGTTTTGTTTTCATAATAAATCCATAATTGTGTTTATTAAGAAACCTGGTTAATAGATTTCTGTGCATAAATACCTTAATGATAAAAAGATTTAATTGATCACCTTAGTAACTGGAAAATGTTCTTTTACGTTACAAACCATGGAGTAGTGAATTCAAAGCCATAACATTTTACTGTTTTTCATTATCACCAGTAAGAGTTCACTGTACAACTTTGGCTGTCACTCTGCAAACAGTTTTAATATGCCTTTCTTTTGCAATTAAAGTATTTGACATTTCTGTACTAAAACACCTGTAGCATGTCATTGCCATTCAAGCACTAAACTGTTTTTATTCACTCTCCTTTGAACTGGTCTCTGCATTTTAGACTTGATGAAGGCCTTCCAACTAAACAGAAGCTGTATTAGTTACTTGCACAGGACAAAATTCCTGAGCATTTTTGTATTTGATGTTTTTTACATGGAAAGAGCAACCTTATATATTAGCTTAAATGTTGTTCAGTAATTTCAAATTGGTCCTTATGTCCACCAACACATACAAAGATCAGGAGAAAATGAAGACTGCGATGCTGGAGATCAGAATCAAAACGTGTGGTGCTGGAAAAGCACAGTCGGTCAGGCATTATTCGAGCAGCAGGAGAGTCGACGTTTCTAACATAAGCTGATGAAGAGCATTCCTGATGAAGAGCTTATGCTAGAAACATCAACTCCCCCGCTCCTCAGATGCTGTCTGACTAGCTGTGCTTTTCCAACATGACACTTTTTGATATACAGAGATCAATCTTGTAATCTATGGATGAAAGAACATGTTGAAGTTGCAATAAATTGTTCAGTACCATGGTACTGCTTCACCTTTCTAATTTATGATTCCAAATTTGTAGTTCTTTGCTCTCCTCCTAGCAGCTTAGGAATGACATGTTCCTCTAACTTTGGGAAGTTTGTTTTGTATAAAAAAATGACACCACCATCTTTTCAGAAGGAAAAACAGTTTGTTAGCATACCATACACTTCTGGGTCAATGTCCAATAGGAAAATGCTTTCTTGAACTCAGAACTTTCTTTATTCTCAGTTTTGACCTGTTCAATTTCACTTTTAAGTTTCAAAATATTATTAGCTCTGAAAAACATATTTTCTACATTAATAAAATAGATAAGTGATTCTCAAGCTCTTTCAAATGTTCCAAGCCTAATATATTTGTATAGGTTCAACCATACTGCCAATTTGCAAATTCCACAGTAACACAATAGACAGTTTATTGAAGTTATCAGTGATACAGATTCCCATGTATATAGATCTGAGGACAATGAAATTCATATATGAACATTCATAATGAAATAACCAATCAATTAATTTAAGTAGGAACGACTCACCCTAAGCCTGTCTTGTCCTTGATTGAAAATATCCTCTTTAACCAGACGAGATATTAGCCAGAAACATCTTAGGGCTCTGCAGCAATCTTTCAACAGTGAAGATAGTTCCAGACACTTACATACTCTCCGACAGCTAGTACTCCCAAATAAACCTGTTGGACTATAACCTGGTGCTGTGAATTTTAACGTCATACTCTAGTCAAAGTCAATAGAAAATCCCAATTCTCTTCTCCTATTCTTGAGTTATAGTCTCCTTCTTTGGATTCCAGTTCCATGGAATCAGTGTCAGAGTCTGCTGACTTGGAGGAGTATGAACACGTAGTGGAGTGAATAGTGAGGGTCTATGCATTCCAGCTGAAATTAACACCACCCTAACTCTAACAAGCAGGATACTGGGAGTTGGCTGCTCCTGTTCCTTGCACTTACTGCCTACATTTGTGGTCTTCCATGGCTTCGACAATGGGATTGTATACTAGGTTACATTAATAAAGATGAAGAACACCAGGTATTGTCAGTTTAAGGAATATTTTCGGTGCTTATCATTGTATTATTAGCTTAATACATAAGCACGTTACACAGTCCCACTTGAAATGACTGTATCACTATCACATCCTGCTCTAACCCTACACTGGAAAACCTTGTTCAACTTGCTTCCAATTTCCACTGTTCGCACACATTCCATCTCTTGACTGTTACCTTTCCTTCGTGGACCTCTTTCTCCATTTCTGGGACTAGGCTATGAATTAATATTCCTTATAACACTACTAACACAAGCAACCTCAACTAAAGTTCTGCATTCTCTACTTTCTGTCAGGACTCCAGTCTATTCTCCCAGCTTTTCTGTTTATTGCACCTGTCTTAATATAAATTTACACAACATCAATTGTGATATGCTTTCCCCTTTTCCTTTACTGAGTATTCACCTCCCTACCCCACCATAATTAATAGCACACTTGATTGAGTCTAAATCATTTTCTGTTCTCCTTTTCTCTACATGAATTGGATGTGAACATAGGAGGTATGGTTAGTAAGTTTGCAGATGACACCAAAATTGGAGGTGTATTGGATAGTGAAGAGGATTACCTCAGAGTATAATGGGACCATAATCAGATGGGCCATTGGGTCAAGGAGTGGCAGATGGAGTTTAATTTAGATAAATGTGAGGTGCTACATATTGGAAAGGGAAATTAGGGCAGGAATTATACACTTAGTGGTAAAGTCCTGGGGAGTGTTGCTAAATAAAGAGAACGTGGAGTGCAGGTTCATAGTTCCTTAAAAGTGGAGTCTCAGTTGGATAGGATAGTGAAGGCGGTGTTTGGTATGCTTTCCTTTAATGGTCAGAGCATTGAGTATATGAGTTGGGAGGTCATGTTGTGACTGTACAGGGCATTGGTCATGCCATTTTTGGAATTTTGTGTGCAATTCTGCTCTCCTTCCTATGGGAAGGCTGTTGCAAAACTTGAAAAGGTTCAGAAAAGAGTTACAAGGATGTAGCCAGGATTGGAGAGTTTGAGCTATAGTGAGAGGCTGAATAGACTGGGGCTGCTTTCCCTGGAGTGTCGGAGGCTGAGGGGTGACTTTACAGAGATTTATAAAATCATGAGGGGCATAGATAGGGTAAATAGATGATGTCTTCTCCCTGGGGTGGGGAAGGGCATAGGTTTAAGGTGAGAGGGAAAACATTTAAGGGGCAACTTTTTCACACAGAGGGTGGTGAGTGTATAGAATGAGCCACCATAAACAGTGCTGGAGACTGCTACGATTACAACATTCAAAAGACATCTGGTTGGGTACATAAATAAGAAGGGCTTCAAGAGATATGGGCCAAGTGCTAGTAAATGGGACTAGATTAATTTAGGATATCTGGTCGGCATGAAGTGGTTGGAGTGAAGGGTCCGTTTCCTTGCTGTACATCTCTATGACTCTATGATAAGCTTCCTCTTGTCCTCATCGTCCATCCAATTAACCTCTGTATTTATATTTCTGCCACTTCCAGGCGGATATCACCACCACACTCCTCTTTCTCCTTCCCTTTCAACATTCCAAAATAACTTACCACTATGATCCATTCCTCAGTTACTCCCAACTATTAGCATTTTCCTTTCTTTGTTACCTTTTCATGCAAGTGCTGGAGATGCAAAATCTTCATTTAGCTCTTTGCCCCACAACATCCAAGGCGTCAAACAATTTCTTCCAGGTGAAGCAACTGAAGTGTACACATTTCAATTAAGCAGATTGTATTTGTTGCTTACAACACAGTTCACCCTAAACTGAGAAAGCAAAATTCAGATTGAATGGCTGCTTCGCAAAACATTTATCCTCAACCACAAGTACATCTGCCAACGTTCCAATAGTCAGTCATTTTAATTCTCCACCTTGCTCCCACTTTGACCCCTTTGTCCTTGTTCTATAGCAGTATTTCATTGAAGCTCAATATAGGCTTGGGTGATAGAAATTCACCTTTCAAATAGGCACTTCAGAACCTTCTGAACTCCATATTGTTTTCAACAATTTCAGATTATAATAATTGATTCCCACTCTATTTTCTTCTGTTTGCATGCTGAGTAGTCTTAATCTTGTTTGCTTTTGGATGGCAGGTGTTCTTTACCATCTCATTCATATCTCATCTGAACATATGTTTTGTTCTTTACATTCCCATTAGTATTCCTTTTGGCTCTTAATCACCAACTCTTTGGTTATTTACTGTTACTAATTTTCAAACCTCTCACAAACGTTTCCTTTTGTTCTTTTCATACCCTACCCTATTTGACCTGTTTAAAACTGATTGACCTATGACAGTTTTACCTTTTCCCAGTCCTGAAGTATTAAGTTCGTGTTTCTCTCTCTGTAAATGCTGCCAGATGAGTATTTTCATTATTTCCATTTTTCTTCCTGTTCTGTACTGATTCCCTTTGTTCTGTAACTATCATAGCAATATTTTACCAGTGAGGGAGTGGGGACAGGAGTTTGGGAAGAGGAAGAAACAGAGGAGTAAAGTAGCAGCACTTTAAAATAATTTCCACAGTTCATGTCCTCTTGCAATATACATTCCAGCTTGCCAAGTGCTTAATTTAGTTTGAGTAAACTTACAAGATCATTTATATCACACATATGACTAAATCATTTATCATAGATGGAGAAAATAAGACGTTAAATCATTGGAGCTTTTCTGAATATACTTTTCAGTGAGCTAAGTAAAAAAAGGTCTTTTAACTCCTACTCACCACTTTGTATTAGACATTTTTCCAGCAGTGTGATTACTTTCCCTTGAATTTTATGGGTCTTGCCAAAATGTAGAAATTTCTGAATTTTCAATCAAACACATTGCAATAGGAGTGTGAAATCCAGATACATCATGTCAAGAGGTTGGTGGCTGAAGTGAAAGTATCTGATTAAAGGAAGCCCTAGCATAGAAAAAAAGTTAGACTGAGGTACTATCTCTGGAGAACCATAGAAATGTACAGTACTGTGCAGAACTGGATCTCTCAACCTATTATGTTTGTGTCAGCGATTTTTTAAAGTCAACCTTGAAGGTAGCAAGACAGGTAAATAGGGTAGTTAAGGCAATATACAAGACATTTGGCTTTATCGGGTGTGGCATAAATGTTGGAAGCGTACAGGACTTTGTTTAGGCCACAGCTGGAGTACAAATGTGCAGCTCTGGGCACCATACTATAGGAAGTTTGTGATTGCACTGGAGGGGGTGCAGATGGATGGAACACTTTAGCGGATGAGCACTTGAAATGTCGTAACATGCAAGGAGATGGGCCAAATGCTGGGAAGTGGGACAAGTGCAGGAGTAGTTTTTGTCAGACCAGATGAAATGGGAGGAATGGTGTCTTCTGTACTGTACAATTCTATGATTAAATTAATCCCACTTATCTGCTATATTCTTTTATCTTCTACTTCAAGTATTGATCTACTTTTCCCTTAAATAATTCTGGAATCTCTGCCTCAAATATTTCATGACAGCACTGTGTAATCAAAAGCCTTTGTAACATCTCTCTTCATTCTTATTTTAAATTGATAGCTTCTGATCACAAACAGTATAGCCAAACTTATCATTCTCTCCTCTGAAGACTTGCAGAATTTTTTTTTTTATTTCCTTTCAGCCTTGTCTGTTCTACTGGAAGCAGTTGCAGTGTCTCAAATCTCTCCTTAAAATTATAGCTCAGCAGGCATTAAAACAAAAGTATGGTCTGCCGCAACAAACAGAGGTAATATTAGAGAAACTTAGCAGTTCTCAGAACAACTGTGGAGAGAGTTAACAATTCAAGTCTAGTATGACTTCTTCAGAACAGTTTTATTTCACGGTCTATGGGTTCCATTTTACAGTGCAAGAATCAAGATTAACCTATTCCTTGTTTACCTTCAATACAATATTCGACATAACGTTTCATCTGCCACCAGTTTGTTGACTTATTTCCCCAATTGGGCGTTAGCTAGCTCAATGGGCTAGAAAGCTAATTTACAACGTAATGACTCCAACAGTGCAGGTTCAATATTTGTACTGGCTAAAGAAGAAACTGCCTTCTCAAACTCACCCAAAGTGTAGTGACCTTCAGAGGTTAAATAAACCACAAGTTGTCTTCTTTCCCAAGGTCATTACACAGTTCTTTGTTGGAGAAATGCTTCACTTTCATATTATTAACAACTTTGAGAACAATGCTTTCCTGGCTCATGCGTAAATCATACATAGATAAGTTGCCATTTAGCTCATCTTGTCTTACCATCCAAACTGAAGTGCAATACTGCACTTCTTACTTTCTCAGTCCATAATCCTGTACTGGTTATGGATTGCTCTGGTAAGGGAAAATGTATCTAAATTTTCTAAGCCACTCAATTTTAGATCCTTCAGCTACATCTCCCTTCAGCTGCCTCAGTTCCAAAGAAATAATAAAATAGCCAAATCAACCTTTGCTCACAGCTTTACTTCTCAGTTCTGTAAAAACCAAAAATCTCCTTCTTACCCTAGGAGTAATTACATTTTTATGGTTTGAATTACACTAGCACAATTACAGTATAATTCACCTCCTTTTATACACTAAGCGTTTAAATACCACTTTACCTATTCAATGTTCCTACCTTCATGGATCTCTGGATATGCACTTGCTGGTCACACTTTTCTGCATTAACTCTCTGAATTCCATTTACCAAGTCTGTCAAAATCTTTTTGCAGTCCATAATTTTTGTTTTATCAACTACACAGCCTGTTTTCATATGAACTGTGAACTGCAAATTGCTTAATTGCACCCTCTATCTAAATCATTGATATACATCATGATCAGCAGAGGACTTAGCAATGAACCCTTTGGAAAACCACTGGAAACAACTTCAGTAACAAAAAAAAGGATGTGAACTTGCTATCTAACACAACTATTTAAGGATATTTGCGACTTTCCCTGGGAAAATTAAAAACACATGGGACCTAATTAGCCTGCCATGTAGGCCACATCAAAAGCCTTGCTAGAATCCATACAACGTGAACAAGTTACCTCCTCAAAAATAAAATCCAAGTCAATCAGACAAGACCAACCATTAACAAATTGTGCCTTTCCAGATAATTGTCCAATTTGCCAACTGCTGAGGCTAAGCTGATTGGTGTAATTACTCAGTGTACCCCTCCCATTTTAACTATCACTACAACATTAGCAGTTCACTAGTCTTCTAGCACACCTGTAAAGAGAGGATTAGAACATGGTGATCAGACCCTCTCGCTCTTTCCTTAAATATCTTAGCAGTTTTGATCCATTTCCTCTAGGCTTGATGCATATTCACTTTCATAGATATTATTAAACCCTATAGTGCTTCCTTCCTACGGTTATTTCATATTCCTCAATTATCTCACATGAAAACTGACAAAAAATCAAAACCATGCCCAAAATTGCCTCTATATCCAAATTACCTCGGTTTATAATTGGCCCTGTCAAGAGTGATCGTCTTGCTCACTTTAAAAACGTCACTAGGTTTTTCTGGATTTACTTGCCAATAATTTTTCAAGCCCTTTCACTGCTCTTTTAATTTCCTTTCTTTAACTTTACCCCTGCACTTCCTATACTCCAGACTTCCTTCAATATCTATTTCTTGGCATCTGATACAAGCTCCTCTTTTCGGCCTTATTCTAAAACTTTCTCCTGGCATATTTTTATCCTTTTCTTCAACAATAAATAAATACTAAAACTTCTGATTCACTATCACTAAAATGTCCCACATTAACACTCTATTCATAAGTCCATCGTCAATCCTTAAAAAGCCTGAACTTAAAAAGAAAATGCTTTGTGATCCGATGACTGGACCACACTTACTGAACATCCGTGTGGCTGCAGAGCTTTTAGTTCCCCAGTGCTTTCCACATGGCACTGTCTCAGCCAATTATAGCTGACACACCAACTAATCAGCACCCCTTCTTCCTGCAGCATAGATTGTTGTGATGGTTTGAAATGTGGCATTGTTAACATTTATCCTAGTGTATGTAAAACATAAAATAAATCAATAAAACCTTTCCCGAGTATATAAAAATGAGTTCAGGAAAACTGGATTTAAATTGCTGGCTATTATTTAGCTCAATATTCTGCAGACAGACATGCTCAGGGAGAATCCATTCCAACGTAAATAGGGATTATAGACAAACAAGGCTCTGCAGAAATTAATCTCCATCTTTATTTACAGATCCATACAAAATTACAATGCCAGAATTCAATCTTTTAACAAATTATGTGAAACTCTTTGAAAAGGCCATAGTATTCATAAAACATATTACAGTATAAATAGATTTTTTTGAATTCTTCTCAAGTGGAGATGAAGGAGGTCAACAGAAAAACATCCTGAAAATTTGAAAATTAAACAATTGATTTGGGTTGGGAAAGCAAACATTTTACACCTGGGTATGAATTAAAATATGAATGTGTCAATTTATCCCCGAGTATATTACAATTTTGGAATGATTTCTAACCTGTACCTTCTATGCACAACAGTGAAAAATTAAAAAAAAAAATACAGGTCTCAATTTATACAAGTGTAACAAGGTTTCCTATACAAGACAGCATTATTTCATAAGTCAATGTGAATGTCCTGTAACGGTTGGGCACCTGAGATCTTTTATCTTACTGTAAGCAGAAAATGGATTACAAAATAAATTTGAAATGGACATTTATTATTTCAGGCTACAACTGGATCATAACAGGATTGTGTGTCAGTGGGAAAAATAATGCTTCAAGAACTTGCATACATTTCTGGAAAATCTGCAATTCAACTAACAATTCACTCCCACCAAAAGGCAACATCCTCGTGTCCGTGAAACAGCACTGAGATCAATTGGGTTATAATTTTATAAATTTATGCCAGGTGAGCGCATGGCTGGAAATTAGGTACATAAAAATTGACTTAGTTGACATATTTGCCAAATATGCCACTTGGCATGCGTAAAGTGTTATATTTGGCATTAATTTTCACTGCTGTATAGTCGTGGGCATGCTTTTTCTGCTATTGAACCAATACAAAGTATGTAAAGTCATTGCATACCAGTAAATTTGTAAAGTCAAGCATACCAGTAAAACACAGCAGACAGTTCACTGTATTAATGGTTAGAGCTGACTGGCAAAGTTTGACTGACCAAATAGACTATATTTGACAGATCACTGAATGAGGGCTGGGACATTTTGTCCCACAGCCATCCTGCCCACGAAAAATGTACTAACCTCCACAAACAATTGTGTATTTGCATGTAAATTAACTAGAAGTTCTTGACAATTCAAATATGTGGAAAACTTGAACACTAAGCATTAAACTCTCTTATGACCCAAGAGCAAAACAAAAGTTCTGAGATGAAAAGCCCATTTCTTATTGGATTATTAGAATAGAATTAGTTCCATCTTTTTCTGGCTGAAGGATGGTTAAAAAAAAATGCCGAGAATAAGTATGAACTGTACAAATCAATTTTCCCATTGCCTCAGACTACTTTAGATTATAATGAATAATGAATACCTTTAAATCAGCAAATTCTCACAACTCCTTTAAAAACAGCCTCAGTGCAACTGAAGTGGGTTTATGGTCTTGGTTTAAGATTGAATCACAAAGCCCTTATTCCTTCGAGGTATTAGGCGTCTCATGTGTAAAACTTTGCTTCATATTAGAACTACCAATACAAATTACATTGCCATATTTTGTGATGAAGGAAGTACCTTGTTCCACAATTGTGGGGATAAGTTCACCAATGCACATAGATTAAAGATGCCCTCTTTTCCAGACACCATTATGTAATGCAAGTTATTTATGATAATAGGCAAAAATAAACTGCCGAAATGAATGAATTGAAAGACCCATGAAAAATACTGAAGTAACCAGGCGTTGCTGCTTTTTATTTTTCCATTTCTCATTTTAGTAAGAATTGTCCGATAAAAGTAGAACTACAAAAAAAGGCAACAATTCAGTTAGCATGGACTTTACTCAAAACTTCTGATGACCTTTTTTCTTAAAAAAGGACCACATACCTGCTGTCCTTGTATAAAGAGGGTAAATCAAATTGATGTTTTTAGCTCAGATACAATGTGAATTAATCACATATTCCTCAATAACACCAAACTTAAGAACTGACAGTTACCTGCCAATAAGATTTTTTTTTAAAAAAGCACACTACTTAAGAGCCTTGCAGAGTCTAGCAGCTCACAGATAGTAGACAGTTGGTCCAAACTCATAAAAGCACTTAATGTACAGAATTCTTGCCAACCTTATGATCATGGTCTTGCTAGGTTTTTAGCCACAAAGTACCTCAACAGTCAGCCAGCCTAGAAAAACCATTCTCTTAAAAACTATTATACAAACGGGTCTAACCGGTCAAAAGGGAAAAAGTGATGTACAATCATAAAAATAATCTTTTAAAAAACAGAACTGTAGAACAGAGGAGGAAGAAAAATATTGCAGTTCATGAGAGAAGCCTAGTGTTTTCTTCATTACTTCCCCACATGTACAAATCGGTTTTGTAATGGAATACTTCAAATTTGTCAAATCTAATAACTTTTGCATTTGTATTCAAATGTACATTTTACATTTTAAAAAAATCCCTGGTACAAACCACAACTACATAGAAGACTTCCCAGCTGTTTATCAGTGTATCATTCATGTATATTTTATAAAGTCTGGTTTGTATATCAATATGGTAAACCTCTGCCTCTTCCTCCTATGGTTGATGTGCTAATACGCCCACTGTAGGCATGAGAATAACCTGCTCCACGCCCAGGGGATCCCCAGTTCTGTCCGTGAAGATGGCCACTGGTGGCTAGGTTTTCTTGTCTGTTGGCAACATACCCATAATTCTGCAGTTTTGTGGCAAGAGGCACATTTGCACTGTTAGTACTTTCAGATAGTGCTGCTGGATTACTTCCACTGCTGCCCAGCAGGGGCAAAGCACCACGGCTGTACTCAAATCTGTGGTCTTTGTCTCCTGTAAACTGCATAGCACTGCTGCTGAGATAACTAATCCCTTCTCCATAACCTGTCACTGAGCTAGAAAAGGCATCTGAGTAACCAGAATGCAAATGTGCACTACTAGCAAGAGATGATGGAGCACTGAATGTAGACGACACATTATCCAGAAGTGAGTGACTGGGAGCATCCGCACTACCCAGGAAGGTGCCCCTTCCCCCACTGCTGCCAAGTCTGCTGGAATACCCATCATTATTGAAGTTATTAGATGAGCAGGATGTCCCAAATCCATCCCCATACTCTGTAGCGGTTCTAAGGTTACTTGCTCGATAGTCAAGAGACGTCTGTCCCAGTTCCTGGGCTTGATGATGAGCTAAAAGCTCTAAAAGGGCTGCCTTCACTCCTGCAGTTGGATCACTTGTTGAGCAAGGAATGGCACTGTGTTGCTCCTCTGTCTGAAAGTTTCCATCTGTTGAAGCAGGTGGTGGCTCTGGCGGCTCTGGTGGTCTCTGGTCTGGGGGCAGGATTCGAGGTTGTTCATGTACAGGCGACTGGTCTGGGATGCTAAGATCCGACTGTCTAGTAGAGTCATCGTTGAAATCTGAAATCACATACATTAGAATTTTGAACATCATATGACATATATATAACTGGGACTAACTGAATAGCTGTTTCAAAGAGCAAGCACAAGCATAATGGGTCAAATAGTCTCCTGTACTTTATGACTGTGTGACTGATTTTTTGAATAAAATGTGCTTTCAGAATGTTCACTATTGAACTTATACTCAACCTTGATTTTTTTTTCAGAAAGCCTTTTGGTTACTGAACAGAATAAACTATATTCCTTTAGAACATCTCACTAAAGATTCAGACACTAGTCAACACCTCCAGGAGCCATAGAGTCAAATATTCTAATAACTCTCAAACGTGACTAAGTCAGCAAGCAGCAATTTGATCTGGTGCACTTCCAAATACAATGAAAATCATTAGGTCCAATTGCAAATTACATATATTGATGGATCTAATCAGGTTGTGTGATCCTCATCACAGAGTTAAACAGACTGCAATAAAATGCAGTTAACCAAAGAACAAGTTTGAAAAAGTTTTTGTCAGAAGTCTTAAGCATTTTTCTTTTTTATTCTTTCATTGGAAGTTGGAATTACATGCAATGCTAGTATTTTTTTTCTGTACATCTAATTACCTTTGCAAAGATGGTGGTAAGACAGCTTCTAGAATTAATGCAGTCCATCTGGGGTGCATATATTCTTAATACTGCTGGGAAGGGTGTTCCAGGATTCGCCACAATAGTGAGAAAAGAATGCCATAACTCCAAGTCACGATGGTGCATGGTTTAGAAGATAGCAGGGCAAAGCACCACAGCTGTACTCAAATCTGTGGTCTCTGTCTCCTATAAACTGCATAGCAGTATTCCCACATGTCTGCTACCTTGGTCCTTCTGGGTGGTAGAGGTTTTGGATTTGGTAAGTACTGTCAAAGACTTCAGTATATTGCTGCAATGCATCTTGGAGATGGTGCACACATTTGCCACTGCATGTTGGTGGTGCAGAGTCAAACAAGCAAAAGTTGCATTGATTTTCAGCAACTGGATAGCACTGAACTGCTTTAATGTTGCAGGAATCCCACTCATCCAGGCAAGTGAGGAGTACTCCATCATTCCTGACCTGAGTAGTGTTCCCTCTGAGCCTTGCAGCCATGCACACCAATGCCATTCCTAGCATCGATTTCAACTGGTTTTGAAAGGTGCTGCCATATAGACCTCAGAGGTCTGTAGCAATGTAAAAAACAGTACATAGGACTTGTGCTTTGTAGATGATGATCAAGCTTTGGGCAGTGAGGTAATAGAGTTAAATCCCTGAAAATTGCCAGCCCTTGACATGCTCTTGTAGCCACAGTATTTATGTGGCTGGTTCAAAATGTATCTGGTCACTGATAAACTCCAGGGCATTGACACTGGAAAATCAGCATTAGCAATCCCACTGGATGCCAAAGAGTGATCATGACTCTCATTTATTGGAAATAATCACTGTCTGGCACTTGAATGGTATAGACGTTAGTTGCCACTCATCAGCTCTAACCTAAATGCTGTCCAGGTCTTATTGTACTTTGACTGCTTCAGAATCTGATGGAGTGAGAGTGGTATGAAACATTCTGCAAATATCAATGCGCATCTGCACTTCTGACCTTAACATGGAAAGGAAGTGATGAAACAGCTGAGGATGGTGGGGCCTAGGACAACACTCTATAGAACTTGTATGCAATGTCTTGGGAATGAATATTTGGCTTCAACAATCATTCTCCTTTCTGCCAGATATGACTCCTATATGTGGAGAATCTCTCTTGCTATCTCTGATCTTTTTGATTTCAATTTGCCTGGGGTCCTTGATATAACACGGGGTCAAATGCCTCAATGTCAAGGGCAGTAACATTCAGCTTTGCTATTACCCAATTGGGACACTATTGCCTGACGGGTACAGTAATGTACTGATCTATGTGGACCAGTAAGGTGCCTCACATTACACGTTCTCATTCTGACAATAGGAATCCTACCATTTGGTCTCCACTCAAAAGTGTAAAAACTGACAAAATTCTTGAAGCTATTATCAGCAACCTCATTAAAAAATACTTATGCAAGGATTGGACTGAGTTCAGCTGTGGTACTTCACAAGATCATGTGAATTTTACTGATTAATCTCGCACATTAAGAATAGGAACATGGGATAAGGATCAGGGAAAGGCGGAAAGAATAAATCTGCAAGAGGACAGGTTGTGTAAAATATGGAAGAGAACTACCACAATCATTAGTAAATTATTTAAAATGAATAAATCAAAATTGAAAAGTGGTTACATGCAGACATACCAAGTATAGCAGCAACAGGCTCAGGAGGATCGAGAGGTTCTGGTGGTTGAGCGGGTAGCTCAATTTCAGTAGCAGTGCTCTCTGTCTCTGCAACAACTTCTTTTTCTTTTGGTTGTGGTGTCTTAATCAGCTGAGCTAGTAAAACAGCAAGTGTGCTCTGGATGGCAGCCTGAGTAGCATCAGGCTCACTTTTCAGTGCTGGCTGAGTCACAGGTGGTGGGGGCTGAACTGTCAAAGATGTTGGTACTTGTGGCTTCTCTACTTCTTGCTGCTGTTTAGCAGCTGCTGCCAGGACTCCAGCTGGAAGGTTAACTGTACTGAGTTGCTGTTGGGTCTCAGGATTCACTTTAATATTCAGTATTTGAGCAAGGTGTGCTAGGCTGAGACTGTTTTTGGATCTCAACAAATTCAGCAGAATTGCCAGGTCATTCTGGTTTAGTGGCTGTCCAGTGCATTTACTCCCTGCAGAACAATAATATAAAAGCTCATTAACTCCCCAAATGAAAAAGCTCTAACAGCAATGAATTAAACCCTCACAAAAGATTAGAAATCTACAAATATGTCAAGCACTTTAGTAAATATGGCAAACAGATAATTATGGCAAAAGTTAAATATTGTAAATATTTATACATGACAACCATATTGGGTAATAATGCAAAGCATGTCAGGTAATTATGATAAGCACAATGGATAACAATGTTAAGTGCAATATGTAAATATGGAAACCACAATCATGGACAATAGCAAACACTGGCACTCAGAAATAGGTATTCAGCAGTAAATTACTAGTGGGAACACATTGTAAGAAGGTAATCTTCAGCCTGGTGTCATGATGTAGATGATTACATGACTTTTGGGGTGGGGTGGAGGGGTGCAGTGATGACAGTTTGAACAGCAGCGTGGACAAACAGAATTGGGGACACATAAGGCTCTCAGAATACTGGAGACATGACTGACTTAGAAGTTACAGAATTACATGAAATCAAAAATATTGGATGGTTTAAAAATTAGATTGGGAATGCAAATTTGATAATGCTGGTGCACTGGAGGTGCAACCACTGTTGATGTATTGTGCCCAGTTCTGGTTTCCCTGTTATAGGGAGGATTTTATTAAGCTAGGGAGAGTTTAGAGAGATTTACGAGGATGTTAGCATGAATGGAAAGTTTGAGTTATGATGAGAGGCTGGATAAACAGACATTTTCCCCTGGAGCGTAAGAGATTGAGAGGTGACCTTACAAGTGTTTGTAGAGTAAAAAGGGTGAATCACAGGTGTCTTTTTCTTAGGGTGGGAGATTTCAAGACCGGGGACATATTTTTAAGGTGAGAAGGGAAGGATTTTAAAAAAGACAACGAGGGGCATTTTTTTTTTTAAAAAGAGTGTTGTGTGTGTGGAATGAACTTCCAAACATGGGTACAGTTATAACATTTAAAAGATACTTAGATAAATACATGAATAAGAAATGGTTGGAGGGATATGGTCCAAGCGCAGGCAGGTGGGACTAGTGTAGTTGGCGATCATGGTTAGCATGGCCTGATCAGACCACAGGATCTGTTTCCATGCTGTATGACTCTATGCTGTACCGATAATGGAGAACGTGCATTAAAACAGTCTTGTACATTTCTCAGAAGAAAACATACAGGAAAATAGGGAAAGACAAAGACAGGCAGAAACTTAACTTAGAAATGTTATATCTTGAAGAATTAAAAAATAGAATCTATTCAATTGGAGCAGCAAAACATTCAAGTAGGTAAAGTGTCATTTGGCATCCATTAGAGGTCAAACAGTGGTAAGGCAATAGAAGAGATATATAGGAAATTCATTGAGGAATAGAGTTAATTGGACACTCAAACTACACCAATATTAAATGAAGAAGTCATTGTATCAAGGGCAGAGAGAGAGGAAGTCCTTAAGTACCTCAGACAAACGTCTTTGCTCAATGAGGAAAGATATCCAGTTCTATTGACTGAAGTGAATCATGTGGAGAATATTTCAGGAAAGGAGCTCAGGATATTATACTATTAGATACAGAGTAGTTATGGAGGACAGAAAGCAATATAACAACGAGTGGCCTTTTAAAAGAGATAGTATGGGCATAGTCTGGATATATACGCAGGGGGAAAAAGGGTGATCAACCAAAATTAGAGCTCTCTGGATAATTTGATGTTGTGGGGTGAGGAATTGTGTATAGAGGAGAAAGTGTTCAGCTTGATATCACAAGGGAGATTCAGACTTCATATTACAAACAGAGAGAAGTAGAAAAAATAATTAAGTAACTATAAGGAAGAATAGAAAATATAAAGAGTACAAAAGGTCTTCTATAAACACAAAAAGCGTGTAAGTGCTTTCATAGGACTGTGCGGCCAATTATGACCCAAAATATGTATGAATGCCAGAGGAAGTGGTGGAGGCTGGTACAATTGCAACATTTAAGAGGCATTTGGATGGGTATATGAATAGGAAGGGTTTGGAGGGATATGGGCCGGGTGCTGGCAGGTGGGACTAGATTGGGTTGGGATATCTGGTCGGCATGGACGGATTGGACCGAAGGGTCTGTTTCCATGCTGTACATATCCATGACTCTATGACTGAGGTTTAACCAAAATGGTCTTTGACAAAGTTAGGTAAGGAACTTTGCTAGAATACTGGATTGAGTACAAAATAGAGGATCTGTTAGACAGGCTGCCAGTGAAGAGTCACACTGTTCGGATGAGGGTATGACCGAGGTTGCCAACAGGAAGTTAGTGTTATGATCCCCGAAAGGACCGTTAACACAAAAGAGAAATTCAAAATCCCTGTTATTCACGAAAGGAATTAAGCCACAAGATTCCACTGCTTAAACAAATAAAAGCCAAACACAGTAAACATTACTATCTAATCTTTCAACGGCTTAAGTTATTTACAATTAAAAAAATGTTAAAACTGAAATCCTCAATTCAATTTGATTTCTCCCCCACAAAGTCATACAGCATGAATAGGCCCTCTGTCCAACTTGTCCATGCTGACCAAGTTTTCTAAACTGAACTAGTGCCATTTGCCTGCATTTGGGTCTATATCTGTCCAAACCTTTCCTATCCATGTACCTGTCCAAATGTCTTTTAAAATGTTGTAATTGCACCCACTTCTACCACTTCCTCTGGCAGCTCATTCTGTACACGCACCACCCTCTGCATGAAGACGTTGGCCCTCAGGTTCCTTTTAAATCTTTCTCCTCTCACCTTAAGCCTATGCCTTCCACTTTTGGACTCCCCTACCCTGGAGAAAGAACTTGGCTATTCACCTTATCTAAGCCCCTCATAATTTTATGTACTTCTATAAGGTCACGTCTCAGTCTCCAACGCCCCAGGGGAAATGGTCCCAGCCTATCCAGCCTCTCCTTATAACTCAAACCTTCCAGTCTGGTCAACGTTGCTGTAAATCGTTTTTGCATCCTTTCCAGTTTAATAAAATCCTTTGTATAGCAAGGCAACCAGAATTGTAAGCAGTACTCCGAATGCGTCTGAGAACTCAATTCAGGATTAGGTGGGATACCATTGATTGCATAAATACAGAGGAACCTCAATTATCCGAACGACACTCTTGAATTTCTCTTTTGTTCAGATAATCGAATGTTGCCAAGTATCTTGACCATGCGATCTTGTTCAGATAATCTACGTTCGAATAATCAAGGTTCCTCCGTATATTAAAAGGAGACAGAGAAATATTTTAAAATCTATTAATGTATGTCTATATTGATTGCTAAGTCTTCAGTTCATTATTAACATTGGCGAATGCAATAATCCTGGAATAAATAATTATTCAATTAAAAATTAACTTCCAGTTATTAAACAGGGCTACTTTATTCAATTCAAACACCATTTTTGGGAAGTGAGCAGAATCGCTCCTCCCAAAATTACATTCAAATTATACTAACCACCCACTGTATGCTCCCTTGCCATTGGCAAACTTTGATCTTCCACCCATCCCAAATTCTGGTTCCAACATTCCGCAATCATTACCACCATCTTTGCCCCAACCCAATCCCAACCTCCACTCGTTATCCAATAATGCTCTTCTGCATTATCAGCCTCTCTTCTGATCATCACGAACCTGTCAACCCTGTTAAGCTCTCTCTTCACCCATCAGCAACTCAACTAATCACCATATTCCAGCTGTAGCTGGGGATGCCCATTAGGTGCCTGCACGTGGTGATAGTTAGGTCTGAGGTCCAATATAATGGGCAGTTCAAGTTTATCCATTCAGGTATGGGGATCATTCTTGTGCACCTAGCTTTGATGTGTTTCAATTTCTAGGTCAATGCGAGTGCTAATTCACTGCTAATAATGTTGAGACGTATTTGTAGACTACATGAAAAGTCAGCTATCATTGGTACCTGTTAAGCTCAGGGGCAACCACAATCTCTGTAGACAAAATTTAAAGATTTTAAGATAAAGACCTGTCCACAAACAGAAAATGTAATTTTCCCTTCCAAAGAAAGAACTGAAATACCTACTGACAATTCTCCCAAAAATCTTTACAGTTTTCCTCTACCACCTTCTGTAGTGAGTGACAAATAATTCTTGACTTCAACATCCAATGCAACGTAACCCACCATCTCTCCTCTTAGCTCGTTACCACGGGTTCTCGCTCAACCTCTCCCACAAAATGCACAGTTGATTACCTTTCCATATTATGTTTCCCCTATTTCCTTAGCTTCAATTATGGATCAGGTCATATTGCCAGGAATAGATATACTCACAACCACATCAATTACACACCATTCCGTGACAGCGAAGAGGGTTACCTTAAAATACAACAGGATCTGGACCAGATGGGCCAATGGGCTGAGAAGTGGCAGATGGAGTTTAATTCAGATAAATGCGAGGTGCTGCATTTTGGGAAAGCAAATCTTAGCAGGAATTATGTACTTAATGGTAAAGTCCTAGGGAGTATTACTGAACAAAGAGACCATGGAGTGCAGGTTCATAGCTCCTTGAAAGTGGAGTCGCAAGGAGATAGGATAGTGAAGGCGGCGTTTGGTATGCTTTCCTTTATTGATCAGAGGGTATTGGGTTGTATTGTATTGAGTACAGGAGTTGGGAGGTCATGTTGCGGCTGTACAGGACATTGGTTAGGCCACTGTTGGAATATTGCGTGCAATTCTGGTCTTCTTCCTGTCGGAAAGATGTTGTGAAACTTGAAAGGGTTCAGAAAAGATTTACAAGGATGTTGCCAGTTTTGGCGGATCTGAGCTACAGGGAGAGGCTGAACAGGCTGGGGCTGTTTTCCCTGCAGCGTTGGAGGCTGAGGGGTGACCTTATAGAGGTTTACAAAATCATGGATAGGATAAATAGGCAAAATATTTTCCCTGGGGTCGGGGAGTCCAGAACTAGAGAGCATAGGTTTAGGGTGAGAGGGGAAAGATATAAGAGAGACCCAAGGGGCAACGTTTTCACGCAGAGGGTGGTACATGCATGGAATGAGCTGCCAGAGGTTGTGGTGAAGGCTGGTACAATTGCAACATTTAGGAGGCAGTTGGATGGGTATATGAATAGGAAGGGTTTGGAGGGATATGGGCCGGGTGCTGGCAGGTGGGACTGGATTGGGTTGGGATATCTGGTCGGCATGGATGGGTTGGACTGAAGGGTCTATTTCCATACTGTACACCTCTATGACTCTGTGACAAAGCAGCTTGGTTCACCAGTTCTACTGCCAATGGACACCATATTCACACCAATGACATAAGGTGGCTACAATATGTAGATTCATAAATATTTATCTTGGAAAAATACTCAAGAGTTGCTGCAGCAGAACCTTCTCTGAATGTTCCATCATCAAAAACAAAGGATTAGACAAAAGCAGCATGGAAACACCTTTACCAGCAATTTCCCTGCAATGCCACTTCATAACTCTAACTCTGATATGTGTTACTTTTTGCTTATTCCTGTTCAATCCAGGTGTACATATTTTAATTTAATTTGTTCAGACATGTTATAACACAATTCTGGAGCAGATGGGACCTGACCCCAACATCATGACTCAAAGCACTGCTACAAATCAAGGAGAAGAACTACACCAATTTCGGGACAACTCAATTATAATAAATGCAGCCTTGCCCATCTCACTTATGACCAGATAATTGTTTTGAATAAAACAGAATGGCAAGGGTCTAGAGAATGGTGGAAGAATTGAATCCAAATAAAATATAATCTGATTACAAGGACTCAAGTGAAATACATGAAACATGTAAAACATTGGGAGCAAGTTACTAAATCCTCCCCTTCTAAAGTTATCAAATCCGATGGAAGGAGAAGCTCAGAAGTTTTGTTTATTTTATAAATTTCGAAGTATGCTAGCTAATAATTTCTATCTTAGCAATTAAATGCAAAACACTGTTGTCCACAATTCAGGTTCGGATAATATTTCAGTGAGAAGATGGATCATGGTTCTATAAAACAAAAAAAAGTGCTTTCTACATATGAAATAGTAGAAATCAGAATTTAAAAAGCTATATAATTTCCAAGTACCTGAAGCCCAAGGCGGAAGCTCTACAGAGTCTCCCATCTTCCCTCCCTGCCTCTTCCCAGAGTTCAACTTCAAATTGTCCACAATGAAACTGGAATTTCTTCCATAAATTTCCAGGATCAAGTCTTTTAACTAATCAGGTTCTTGAAAGCTATCCATTTTCTTTTGACCAATTATCAAATCTAAGTTATCTTCTACGGTCTGAAATTTTTCAGCTCAAATTTGAACTTCATTCTCAATTCCTGTACAAATTAAATGGAAAATTAGAAACATTGTTGGTTTCTAATAGCTCTGTTTTCCCAGATCATAGCTGTTCTGTGCAAATTCTTTTCTGCCTTCTACAAGCTGACTACGCACAGAATGCAACTGACTAGTTATCTTTTTCTGCAAGATTTCTCCTACCTCTTTTTCTCAATCTCCAAGTGACGCAAACCTTCTGTCCTCTTTACCTCTCGTGCTCTGCCACTAAACCGAGCACAAGCTTGAGGCCACATACTGCATAAACTACTGACCATTTACTTTCGTAAGCACCCATGGACACATTTAAATTCAACCCAAAAGAGCCTATTTTCGAGGCAACATGGTATACATCAGGACACTCCAAACAGAAATAAGAACTATCTTACCTTAAAAAAAAACCTTCTTGATTAAGCCCATATGAATAAGTTCTTTCTTCAATGGAGTTTATGACCCTTGCTCCAGACTTGTCAGCCCCACCATGAAAGTTCCTCATGTACCAACTGCTATTAGATTATTTATGCAGTTCCCAGATGGAAAGAAGCAATTTCTTTTATCAAGTGAAATATACACTGTACTCCCACAATTTGCAGCTAGTTATGATAGGAACTACTTTGAGTAGATTTGGTATTACCAACCCTTCATCCAACAGAGGTGTATGGGGGCTTACTAAGTGATGGATTAACCACAACATGTCTTCAGAAAACAAAGTACATAATGGAATGAAAACTAGGTATATCACGTGGATCTAAACTGTACAATCAATTAACAACCAAAGTAAAACTGACTAACACCTCCCAGAAAGTCATTTAAAATTATCAGGCAGGACTATTTCAAAGATCTCTAGTTAATGTTTCAAGCCATTTTGTGGCTTATACAACACACATCTTCTGGTTCCATTCCAGACTGAGGGATGGGTTATCCATTGTTTAAAAACTTTTCTCACTTCTTGCATCATTAAATATACTTAGAAACTGCAATTACATTGAGTCAGTTTACCAGTTGCCTCAACCAAGTGTTTTCTTCTAATTTATATTTAATTTTTAATCTCAAACCTAAAAATTACATTCTTAAAACTAAAAATTATATCTCCAGGACACAAGAATTGTGGAACCAGATATTCACAGTAAGAAATTGCACACCTATTGAAATCTTCCAATTCTTAAACTGGGATGAATATCTAGAGGACTGGAAAAATGCAAATGTTACATACTTGATTGAAAAAGTAGAGCAAAATAACTGACTAAATGCACTTTTTTTAAAAAAATGAGACAAGAGGACAAATGAAGGCAGTGCTGTTTTATGTGGACTTTCAAAATGTGTTTGATAAATAGGGTTAGTGCAAAATTGAAGCCCATGGAAAAAAGGAATAGCAGCAAGAACATATAAAGGGCTGAGGCTCTTATGACACAATGGTAGCACTCTATCAAGGCTGTCAATGGTTCAGTTATCATTTTTCATATCTTGAATCAGTATTTGCTGATTCATTGTCTGAAAGACTGCAATTTAAATCTTTGGATGTCTCCAGTCCAGAAGACAGCAGATATTGAATTATTGAAAACATTCTAGTTATATTTATTTTTGATTAGTAACGTAATCAAGGAACCAAGACTATAGCCTAATACCAGAGATGTAGGGTAGACTTTTTTGTTTTTTTTTTTACATAATTTATGAGAGGATTTAATAGGCCCCATAAAAAATGGAGCGGGGAAGGAGTAGCACCAGAAATGGCAGAGTTTAGGATCTAATTGGATTACTTCTGTTCTTCCATGCAATTTTAAATTTTCTTGGAAGAATCTAATAGACATGCTGCACAGCCTGTAAGAATGTATTTCTAAACCAATGAATATTCAAAAAATCCAGTCAATTGTGCATGTTACAGTTTATTGTCATCTGCCAATGACGGATGGTAGTTTCTCACTACAGGAACGTACATAATAGTTACGGATTTGTGCATAGTTTTCCTTGTATTACAAATTTTAGGTATTTGGCTTGTGTTTAAGTGGGTTAAGTAAATAAATAGTTAACTGCTGCATTGTGTTTTCATAGAGATGATTACATTAATGGAACAAGTTGGGTATAAATGAAAATGTCACGTGCTAGGGAGATAATATGTTTATGAAACGAGACATTTAGAGCAAAAGATGGAGAGTTAGAACAATCCAGCATTATTAAATTGAATTTAGAACAGTTTAAATTGATTCTGTGGAATGTAGTTTAACAATGAGACAGTAAAAGGTCCACTTGAAAGGACTTATTTCCGCATATTATTAATCACATCCCTTAAATGCTGATTGCAATTAAGTTAACAAATAATTTATATTCCAAATTGATTGTATGCCTTAAATTTTGTTAACGTAGTTCAAGACGTAGCTGTTGATTGCACATTGATAGTCTTTGACATAATTGTGAATGGCACACTGATCACATCAATTGCTATCAATGGTGCAAGTTGACTACTTTTACCAAATATAGAAGAGGAAATCATGGATACGAAAGTTCAAGGGAGGAAAAAAAAAGGTTCTCCAAAAAAGGTTCAATACACAGTTACACAGATTCATAGGAGGAGGAGGAGGAGGAGGAGGAGGAGGCGGAGGAGGAGGAGGAAGTTATGCGTGAGAAGAAAAACAGTCAGGCTATACCAGACCAAAAGTTGTAGCGATCTGTGTCCAAGCTGCTCCGGAGTGCAAAGAGCCTCATACCCTTGTAAATTATCGTTTGGTTGTCAAATACTACTTTATTACTTAATAAATCCTCTTAATTTGTTACACTGTCAACCTTTCGTCTCGTCATGAGTTCGACTACAGGTTCAAGTAATTTACAGAATTTTAACTGCATAATGAATTCATTTTTAAAGTAGACACAAACCAATTAATCACACAGAGTACCATGAAAGCATTAGTCTGTGTTCATTACAAATCCAAAGAAATAAATTAGCCTAAAACTAAACCTCGTGCCTCTTGCAACCACCACATAGAAGCCATTTAAGTGATACAATTTACTTTTGCAATACACACATAATACTTTAATTCTTTAATGACTGCATTTAAAGAACATATGAACTGAAGGCTTAAGCTATTTGTCTTCACAGGCCACAAAAGTTCAAGTCTAGCTTCTATTTAATATACAAATATCAAGCTATTAATACTAACAAAATTGTAAAATGAACAAGCCTATGATAAAATGATAAAAGTGGTACAACAACTTTTGTGGAGTGATCGAGAACAAGTGATACAACTTCAAATTAGAACCAGGCTACTCAAATTAAATCAGGAAACAGCTTTCCTCAAAGAAAAGAGTTAGTCTGGAACACTCCTCCAAAAGTATTAAAAAGAAAGAGACTTTTAATGGGTAATTGCATCAATTCATAAAAATCAACAACAGGTAAATGAAATTAAAAGGTCCAATATGCTATTAAGAGTGAAACAGAATCAACAGGTTGATTCAAGTCCTCCTAGGAGCTCTGATATAGGAAGCATCTCCTTATGGAGCATTAACAGTAGATCTTGGAATTCTTCATGCCAACATGACTACAACAGGATTAACAGCAAGAAACACAGATTGTTCCACTATAACGCGCATTTCATCAGCGCAAATTGGATAAAATGTGATTGATGAATTGTGGACACTGTTTGGATAATGTGAACTTTCTACAGAATGGGTATAGTGACTTTCAATAGTAATCCTCTACAACAGTTTTCCATAGCATTGCTTTCTGTAGTGTGAGGTTGCAAAGGAACACAACTGCTGCATTATAGCAGAACAACCTGTAATGAGCAAATCAGTTAGAGATCCAGAGGCCACAACTGTAGTTTGAAAACCGCTTGTAGACTAGAAAATAATCTCACAATGCGGTTCACATGTTTTAGCGAGGCAAGTTGCAATTTCGTCACTACAGCACCAATTTCTAACAAGGCACACAAACAGGTAACAGCCTCCCAACTATCTGCAAATAAATTACATCAGAATGTACATATCATAGAATATAGCCTAGAAACAAGACTTAACTCCTTTTAACCTTCTCTTTGATAGCTTTCGAGAGCTAACAGTCACACTGTAGATTTCCTCCTTCAATTACTTATTCAACCACCTTTTTAAAGGTTAGTCCTGTTATAATCCCAGCTCAATGCCCAAAAGTGCTTTTTTTGTTAATTGTTTAATGTGGGTCACTGAATATATTCACAATAGATTGCCATTGAACTTTTAAGAAAAAGGTTCATTGAATGCCAAAGACAAAAAAAACCCACTATATCGGTATAAAAGTCTTACAAATATCAGAAATAACGATTCAATTCTTTTACCCTCAACAATAACCTTACAAACACACAAACTTCCAAAGGGTCAGCTTAATTCTACTGAAAGGCTTATTGTTGTGTGAACAACTTCTGCATTCAATTGATAAGAACTTCTTTAGTTAATGTCTCTAAGAAAAAGCTTGTTTAATAAAAAAATTGCTAACACAGCTCTCATTTCTTAACATGAGCTCAAACTTTTCTTCCATTAATTAACCATTCTGGAGCTTTTCTCCTACTAACTTCTAAGCCACTCAAGACTTATTTTCACCTGCATGACTGTCTTCAAGCATGGAAAATAGGGTCAGAAGTAGGCCATTTGAGCCGGCTCTGCTGTTCAATATGATCAATGGTTGATCATCCAACTCAGTACCCTGTTCCTGGTTCCTCTCCATAGCTTTTGATCCCTTTAGCCCCAACTGCTATATCTAATTCTTAGTTGAAAACATTTAATGTTTTAACCTCAATTGGTTTAACCTCTGTGGCAGAAAATTCCACAGGCTCACCACTCTCTGGATGAAGAAATTTCTCCACATCTCAGTCCCAAACAGGCTACCCCTTCTCCTTACAATGTGACCCAAGTTCTGGACACCCTGGTGACAGAGAACATGCCCTTGCATTTAGCCTGTCTCGCTCCATTAGAATTTATGGGTTTTGGTGTGATTTCCCTTCATTCTTCTAAATTCCGGTGAATATAGCCCTAAATAATCCAATCTTTCTTCATATGTCAATCCTACCATGCCAAACATCAGTCTGGTAAATCTTTGCTGCGCTCCCTCTGTAGCCAGAACATTCTTCTGAGAAGGTCAAAACTGCACACAATGTTCCAGGTGGGGTCTCACCAAGGCCCTGTACCAAGACATCCCTGCTCCTGTATTTGAATCCTTTCAATGCAAAGGCCAAGATTAGCCTTCTTCAGCTGCATTCTTACTTTGAGCGACTCAATTCAAGGGCACCCAGGTCACATTGCATCTCCTTTTTCCCCAATTTATTTGTTTTTGCTATCAAAGTGGATAACCTCACATTTATCCTCATTATACATAATCTGTCAGTCATTCATTTGCCCACTCAAATTGTCCAAATCACACAGAAGTGTCTCTGCATTCTCCTCTCGATACATGCTCCCACACAGCTTTGCGTCGTGTAAAGTTTGGAGCCAGCTAAACTGTACCACTGATGTTTCAGGTTCTTCTCTCTCAGAACGACCATTCACTTTGAAAGAAATCTGCATATGCATTAACTTTCTGGATAGTTCTTTTTCTCCTTAAAATGAAACTTGTTTTGTTTCTGTCTTCCGGTGTTACAGAAGACACTGCAGTTAGGCAATGGTCCAACATTTTTCCTCACTTGTACATTTGTTTTCTAAAGCACTGAACTATGCACCTCGGGATTTTTAAATGCTTCACTTAAAAGCATGTAAAACAATTTTTGGAAAACGCGGCACCATTCACAGAAGTCAAAATGAAACTAAAATGGTCTTATTGAGCATACACAATATAGAAATACAAAGCAAACTTGTAGCTTCAGGTGATAATACCCACTTTAGAACCCAAGAGTATTAAATATATTTCAACTGACGTTTCATAATATATTTGGATCACACCTCTCAGTTAAATTTTTTCATGTTGCTCTGATTCTTTTGTCAATTATTCTAAATCAGTGTCTTCTTGTTTCCAATTATTCTGAGAGTAGAAAGTTCCTCCTTATTTATTGGATCCAAACCTTGAACAACGCTATCAAGTCATCCCATAACTGCCTATGTTCTGTCGAGAGCAAACAGAGTTTCCCCAGTCTCTCAATGTAACCAAAGTCTGTCACTTCTCGTACAGTCTAACAATCCTGGTCTGCACTCAGTCTCATTTAGTTTCAACATGTTTCCAAAAGCATGATTGCAGGATTCCATCATAAAATACTTTAGCTGGACTCAAACACTGTTTTAAAAATAATTAATTCCCTCATTTTTATACACTGTATCGTTATCTCTAAAGTGAGGCTTATTATGTGCATCTATCGCAGCCTTCTCAATTTGTTGTTTAATCTTCAAAATGTGTGAATATATATTCTCAAGTCTCTTATCTAAAAGAAACTCAGAATTTAGTCTAAGGTGGTTCTCAATCCTACTACCAAAATTAATAGCTTCACACAAGATTTCATCTGTGCCCTTAAAACCTGTTGCTACTGTATTCTTACAATTTATTATATTTACAAGTTTCATACCATCTACAACTCTGAAGTTATGCACTATCTAAATCCAAGTCATTATTATTAAAAAGTGTGTAATGGCCCAGTGGCCAATCATTTCGCCAATGCCCTTGAATCACACGGACCTCAGTTTTGCCCTTATGGTACTTTATCGAATGTTTTTTGGAAGTCCATTTTTGAAATGTCAGCTACATTGCCTTCAACCACTGCATTCCATCATTTCAAACAGATTAATTAAGACAGTTAAATACAATTTGCTTTTAATAAGTCTGTGCTGCTTTCACTTTATAACCCATATCTTTCCAGGTGACATTTCCTTTTCCTGACCTCTCCATTCATATTAGATTGCCTGATCTGCAGTTTTCAAGCTAAAACTCACTTCTTTGTGCACAGGCTTAAAGTTTAAGCAAAGCCTCATACTTTACCATCAGACAAAACGAACCTGTGCATTCTCAATGGCAATGCCTCGATCTATTAGTTAATTTGCCAACTAATCCTCATTGTTTGCATATATAACGTAAATGTTGTTTTTTCCCCTTAAATTGGCATTCTCGCACATTGCCCTGATGAGTGCAAGATAAAAAGATTTTTTTTTTCATATTGTGATCACTGGTCTTCTCTCCCCCCACTGGTTAGTGACCTATGATGGACCCACTGTCCACTGTATTATGTCCTTTGATGTTACTTTCCTGTTTCTTAAAAACCAGTTAAGGATTCAGTCACTGCTTGAGCACAAAAAAATTGAGGAATTTTCAAAAGGATGAGCAGGAAAGTTTTCTAGATTCTACTCTAATATTCTTTCTTCAATCAACGTCATCAAACAATAATTATCTGATCATTCAGTTTTTTTGAAGATCTTGCTGTGCACAAATTAATAACAGTGACTACATTACAAAAGCAAACAATATGACAACTTATTTTATACCTCACTCTCAGGTAGACAGAACATCGTTCTATAAACATGGTTCCAGGAATCATCCCACAATACTTCAGCCAGACACAACCAGAATTTTATAAATATATTCATTAGTATTAATTCCCTTAGTTCTAATATTATATCTCTATTTGTAAAGTGAAGGATACCACATACAGCCTTTTCAATTTGTCCTTTAATCTTCAAGATTTGCGAATATGCATTCATAAGATCCTTTAGATCCATTTATAAGGCCTTTTCCTCAGTGACACGAATCACATTGCTTCTCAATAATTCCTTAATAATCACATTTTTAATCTCTTTCTTTGCTACAATCATTGAACTTGTCATATGCTTTTTACCACACGTACCAAATCCTGTTTGGTTGTTGGTTTGCTCATGAGCTGGCGGGTTGTCATGGCAAGCAAACTAACAAGTGCATCCATAACCAAAACTATAAATTTTTGCAAAACCCTTACAATCCTGTTTCTTCATCACCCTTAAGCTTAACTTATCAGCATACATAGCCTTTAAATTCACAAAATCAAAAATTCTAAATTATCATTGCATTCATGACTTTGTTCCTTTCATATCTCTAAGGATGCTTTCCTCCAAATCTGGTCCTACACACACTGCATCCTAGCAAGGGCAACCATTTAAGCTTCCTTTTTTTTCTTTATCCTTTCTTTTCCCCTCCCCCAATTGCCAGCTGTGGCTCAATTTGTAGCACTCTCACTTCAGTAAAGTGGTTGGGGTCTCAAGTTCCATTTAAGACATCTCAACATTTTTAAAAAATTAGATGAGTACTTTAGTGCAATACTGAAAGAGGTCTGGTGGAAGGTCAGATAAAATTTCAAACCAAGGCTTGCCTGCTCCCTCAAGTGGTCAAAAGAGATTCCATTGCACAATATCAAAGAGAAGCAGAGGAATTATTCTCTATGCCCTGACCAATAGTTATCCCTCAATCAACATGGCTAAACATTTGGTTGTCACCACATTTCAGGCAGTAAGTTATGCAACAAATACCAGCATTTTTGGACATCCCAATGTCAGGAAAAATATTGTATGAATCCAAGTTCCTTCTTAATGCTCCTACACTGTATCCTAGATCATTTTTCAATTTTAAAAAGAAAACAATTTTACTTCTGAATTTCCTATTCTGTACACTAAAATCAATCAAGGTAAAGAATGATCTCTCCTCCACTTCCAAGTGTTTGACATGAATGACTCTCCAATATCTCCCACATGATCAACATATGAGGCATGATTTGGTAGCTACTGCTTCAAAAGATCTAACAGAGCACTTCTGAAAAGAATTTCTCTCTTAGCAAACACCAAAGTTGCCCATGGAATTATCCTTGGTATCCTAGTTGTTCCTCATTGTATAACTGTCCGTTAATGACATCACCCACAGGCACATGGCTACATTCCAGATTTGATCAAGGCTTTCATGGGAAGCGACCATCATGAGCAAGACTAACACTTGCTCCCCACCCGGAGTTGCTCAAGGTGGTGGTGAACTGCCTTCCACATCTGGTGGGGCAAATCAGTGCTGTTGTACCTTCATTTCTCATAATCATTACCATATTAACTGAATTGAGTCATATATGAAACATAACTTCTTCAGTATTAACTAAAGGTAATATTCTTGGTCCCACCATAATATGTGTTTTGTTACCACTGGTAATTTGTTTGACCCAGAGCTATGCAAATTCTTTCAAACATCAAGATAGCATATTTTCACATCAAAGCCTGCCTCCATTCTACTGTAGTCCCATTGCCAGTGAAGCTTTTGCCACTTCCTAATCCAATATTTTCAATGTTTCAATTAACAGCCTGCATAATTCTAGCACATCAAAATGCACTGTTCATTACCTGTTCTGCACTAAGTTCTGTTCAGGAATGACTTTTACCATCACAGAAGTTGAATAATTTATTGAAAACATAAAACCATGGATAAAATGTGTTCTAAGTCCTCACAGACTTCACTCTGTCCTGCTACTAATATCACATACATATTTGTCATTTTTCCTGTTCACTATCTTCTGACTCTGGCCTTTCATGTCACATAATACCTGCTCCTACCCAGTGCTTCACGAATGATAGCATATCATCGTCTAAGTGGATCTTACCTCTTTTAATTTAAATCCCTAACTCTACTTTTGTCCTCAATTAAAACTCATCTCAAATCTCATCTGTTACATTTCAAGACTTTTTTGATTATGCTTCTCAGAAAGGATTACAAAAAAGCTATTTTTTTTCCTTAGAATGCAATGTATATTTCAGGTTTTAAGAGATCACAATGAAGGCTTCTTAATCTGATGAATAGGAAGTAATTTTCTTCAGGCACTAAACAAAACATGGTTTGTTAGTCAGTGTGGATTGTCACAAAAACTCTAATCCCTACTTGAGTAATAAGATAGAAGGAAATAATGTTGCATCTGCTAGAAAATATGCTATGTTTGGAAAGGCCAGAAAAAGCAGCTCTTGATCAGAATTCAGAGCAGTTAATTTAACAAGACAAGTTACTGAAGAGGGCAGTATAATGTTTTCATTATTTTTAAGTCACTGAATGAAAATTATTTGTATAGGCTGAATATGGTGAATTTGATCATAGCCACTGCCCCAGATATCCATATCAAGGTGACATAAAACACTTCAAAGACTCATCCAAGGCAAAGGACAAATTATATCACGTGGCAGAATTCCACATTGCAACTGGGCTCCGAGAAAATCAGCTGTTCTTGAATGTCCTGCTGAATTTATTGGCAACTACCTTTTTTTTTAGTCCTAGTTATGATCACCACTCTGCAAATGAAAATACCTTTCATGATCTTAATAATCCCTCAAGGTCATTGCTCAAATCTTCTCTAGAAAAGAGAAATGAAGTCAGCTTGTTCAATATTTCATTACAGGTATAAAGTCTCAGCTCTGAAACATTCTTGGTAAATATCTTTTGTACCGTCTCCAGTACCTAGATAATACTTTACAATATGGAGACCAGAGCTGTTTATAATAATGTGCTCCAAACAAATTTTAATCTTGCTGCTTCTCAATTTTATCCTTTTAGAGAGCCATTTTATTTTAAAGTGGCATTATTAACCTACATTGCTACTGTTACTGATTGGAGTCTCTGGAACCCTAAATCCTTCTCTCTTAGATACACATTTTCCAAGTATTAAATGACCTCCTTAATCATTTCCCGCCCCCCCCCCGCCCTTCCCTCTTTGTGAGGTGTTACACTGAATCTCCTTTGAAATTAAGTAGCCAGCCTGCAAGTATATTATGCTTGTTTACATTTTTGAAAGAATTTGAAACAGTTAAAGCACGATCTTCCATTTTTGAAACCTGTGCTGGCTACTCATTATATCAGTTTCTTGATGTTTTCTACTACATCTTTGAATAAAGATCCACTACTTTTCCTTCCTTTTCTTACAGAACTGATCTATAATTTCTTAGACTTATTCTATGGATAACAGTAGCGATGCCAAAGAATGTTGTTCCAGACCCAGTTTTTCCCATGAGCTTAATAATGCTTCATTGCATGGCAAATGACGACATTGGTAAAAATGTGAGCATTTCACACCAGTAATCTTAGGGAATTATAAAACCCTGATATATTACTACTTTTTACATTTTTATAATTCTTACACTTAATGTGCAACTAACATTCTCAGCATTATGCAAGTATGGGGTAAAATACAGAAAGTGTGTCCAAACTGTAAAGCATCTATAAAATTGCTGTGGTGAATAGAAATTTCAGTCAGAAATGCTGTTTCTACAGGGACCCATTTTAAAAGCTGGCATAAACCCGAGTTTAAAAGCTACATACACAACTATGGCCTCCATCAGTCTGTTCATTGCTACAAATTTTCAACTTGAGTTTCATAAAGGGAAAAAACATTTTATTACAAGGTAGCAGATTAGGTGTGCATACTTCTTCCTGAAGTTTGTGCTCAACATTTTATACTGCTTCTAACACACTAATTATGGGAAAACAACTCAAATTTTATCTGTTAACATGGTCAATACAATGATAAAAATATAATGGTAAATTTACGCCAGAATCTAAAAGTTTTGTACACTTCAAATTCACAAAAAAACAGACTTTAGTTTTACCATTTATTTGAATATAGCACATGTTCTAACACAGAACCAGCACAACTGTGGATATCAACAAAAAACCAAAACTGTTAGCAAAAGTGAATGCAGTGGACCATATTTTATGACTGACCCTTACAATATGAAATCAAAACTAAGATCTACACTTGAATCTACAGGACATATGCCTTATGTCACCATAATAAAAAAAAACTAAGCAGTTTATTGGAATTCTGGCCCATGCATTGTGTAATGTAGTCAGCACACCACAAACAGGAAAAGCAGCATAACTGGAATGACTTGCAGTCTAGCTCAAATGCAACAAGCAAAACGATGTCCTGTTACGTTTTAACTAGATTTTGCTGGATGCGTACTGAAAAACAGATCCATACAATAATCTTTAGTGGAATTTATGAAAATGATATCCTTTATGTCAGTACTTGCAGTACAAGTGCATCAGTTGCATGTTGTGTCCTGACATCTCTAGAACAATGCAGCAAATGCTTTATAATTCTGGCTCAAATTAAAATAATGTTCCCGTTTACCCACCAGACATCCAGAGAGGAGTTGAAAATGCAAAGTGGAATCCAAATAAGCGTACAGCTTCCTGTATTATTGAGTGGTCAAATTAGCAGGTCAAAATCTTTATTGACAGTGATTGCAAAAAATGGCTTAAAAGAGTCTCTTGACTGTGCAAGAATACTGGTTTTGTGAAATATCACTGCAAAGTCAAATAATAAAGAAAGTGATTGAATGCATCCTCCACGCATACTGTGTTACTCTGTATAAAACAAACTGTATGCCTAAATCCCCCAAAAACTAACATTTTTAGGTATAATTGAGTAAATGTGTTATTAGATGACAGAGAATGTCAAGTGAACATTACAGTTCTTCTCTTAATACTGCAAGGGATTTTTAATGCACACATGAACACAGAAGAGACCTTTATCTAATGTCTGATTCAAAAGATAGGACTTCTAACAATGTAGCATTCCCTCATGTTGGCCCAGATGTGTGTTCAAGTCCTGAAGTGGGGCACAGTTTCTACTTACAACTTTTTGACTTAAGAGATGACAGCATTACCAAGTTAAATCAAGCAAAATAAATTACAAAGACACATGGAGTCACAGAGAGGTTAGTTTATATATCCAAAAAGCTGAGGATTAACATGACTCATGAAGGAAGGCCCAACCCCAAGGAGAGAATTGAATCACTTGCAATGAAACAAGGCAGGAAGTATGAAAGGGCTAAACAAAAAAGGTGCAAATGAAATAAGTCGAAGACACTTACATAAATACCCAGGAAACAGAGACAGGGACAGTGGCAGGGCAGGAGGCACAGAGCAAGAACGCGAGAGAGCATGCGCACGAACGCAAGAGGGGGCAACAGAAACAGACAAGGCCAGAGAGAGAGTTTTTGTGTGTGTGTGGGGGGGGGGGGGGGGAGAGAGAGAGAGAGAGAGAAGGTGGAGGATTACCTTGCTTAAGAGGAAGTTCATCCAGTCACGAGGCACTGAATTTGTTCAACATTTGACTTGAGAAACCGTTTTACTTGGATACGATTTGTATGTGCCAGTGATTTTTTTTCCACTTGTCTACCACCAGTGTTGTTTAGACCACAGTATGCTTTATTTGAAAAATTCTACAGACTAAGTTGAGTTTGGAGTACAGAATGTGGAGACACACTGAAGATACATTTACACACCAGGCCCTTTTATTATTGGACATGAGACACAACAGAAAATGGGAGAAGCCAACAGAAAGCAGAGTTATCACTGACCTATTCCTATACTGGAATTGCCCTGAGTTTTATGTTGAGAAAGCTGCAAGCCTTGAGGTGTGTTGCTCCTGCTGTCATCCATGCCTAAAGCAGAATCCTTACGAGGAACTTTAGGTGCTGCATCATCACTAATTCCAGACTGTTTCTGTCTTCGCCGCTTTTTGCTCCATAATTCATGGCAATCTTGCCAGTGTGGTAGGCTGCAAAGAGACAACATTCTTACAGTTAGCACAATAAACACTGGCAGTTACATATGTCCTTCATCAGCCTTGTTCAAATTTCTGTAATCTGAGATTGCTTCAGGCACTTAGCCCCACTACAAACCTCTTGCTTATAATGGAGATACAAAATAACTCTTTCCAAAAAAATGCTTACTATATCTATAAAGCATATTTTGTTTCGTAGAGGAGGCAACAGGAACAGGTTTAAGTGATCAATTCATGACAGTGGAGACACAGATACTGATTCGGACCTGTACTAATATATTTAAAATTGCAACAAAGCAACTTCAATTGCAGACAGAGACAGATAATAAAAATACATTTTTAAAAATGGATTTGATGCCTTTCAAAGAAAACAGGTGCAACAAATTGAATTGATCTACTGGACTGGTTTGTCCATAATCCCTTTGGAGAAATCAACATTAGGGTTTCTAGACATTTGCTTGCCTCTAATGCCACCAATTCAATAATTAGTTACTTGGGTTGGGTAGCTTGGGTTGTGGACCACATTCTATCTGCCCCAATGTGGGGAGAAAAATATTAAGAAAGGGAACACCATATGCAAAGACAGCTGTACTTTCAAAAGGAAGGTACTAATTGTCCTTTCACTTTTTCCAGGAACTATGACCATTTCTCTACCACTCTACAATCCGCATATTCACAACAGAAGGGAAAGAAATCAGAGATGTCAATAAACTGTCGGTAGCAGGTTGGGAAGAAAATTTAGATCAGAACAGGGAGCAGCAGTAGACAACCCCTGACCAAACTTCTGTCTATACCAACTATTTGCCTGCTTAACTCACTACAAATTCAACACTTAATAAAAAAAAGTGTCAAAAATAAAACCAAAGAAAGGTCACAAAACAGAATTTAGCCATTTAGTCCATGCCTGCAATGACTCAATAAACCAATCACCAATGCTAATCCCAATTAGCAGCATTTGGTCTGGAGCCTGGCAGATTATAGCCTTTCAGGTGCAGATCCAGATTCCTTTTAGAGGAGTTGACACATTCAGGCTCCACCACCAAACTGAGCAGTGAATTCTTGACAGCCATTCCCGTTAAGTGAAAACATTTGTATCATTTCTGCATTAATCCTTTCACTAACCATCTTAAAACTGCACCCTCTGCTAACTGACCTTGCTGCTAGGGAAAACATGCCTTCTCTCTGAACTGCATCAAAGTTCTTCATTACTTTGTACACCTCAGTCTCCTCTGCTCTATGGATAGGCTAGGGTTGGTATCCTATCTTTCTGCATAACTGTGATTTTCAAGATCCAACAACAATCTTCTAAATCTCCCATACTTTCTCTAGAGCGATTATGGTCCTTCCTGTAATATGGTGACTAAAACTACACTCAAAACTCCAGTTGTGGCAAAACCAGTGTCTTATAGTTCAAGGATTACATTCCTAATTTTGCCCAATAAAGAAAACATCCCAAATGCCTATTTTAACAACTTATCCATTTATCCTACCATCTTCAGGAATCTTTGGACAGGCACTTTCATGGTCTCTCATTTCCTTTTACCCCTCTCAATAGCCTCTCATTCACTGCGTAATCTCTTGCTTAGTTTGCCTCCCACAAATGCAAATTCTATTTGCCACTTTTCTGACCAAACAAAATCTTTCTGCAATCAACAATCATCCTCTTCCTGATCATCCATCAGGCCAGTTTTTGTGTTCCCTGCAAATTTCCCAATTATGCCTCCTACATTTAAGTCCTGTTACTGAACCAATTTTGGATTCAACCCGCCATATTCACTGCATCTCATGACTTAAATTTTTCTGACTAGTCTACCACGTCAAATGCCTAATTAAAATCCATGTCGACCAATTGCACTACACTAACGTCAAACATTCACTGTTACTTCTTCAAAACGTTCAACTGTTACGAAGACATGATATTCCCTTAAATGAAACCATGCTGAGTATTCCTGACTGATCTATGTCTGTTCATTTAACAGTCAATCCTTTCTTTCAATATTGACTCCAGTAATTTTCTCCACCATTGAGGTCAGACTGACCAGTCTATAGTTATTTAGCCTAAGCCTTGCACCTTCTTTAAATAATGCTGGCAGAACTCCAGTCCACTGGTATCTCAATGATTGGAAAATGATCCTCAGAGCAGCTGTTAGTTCCTCCCTGGCTTCCTTTAGCAGCCAACTAGGTTGTAGTTGTAGAGTAGGTTGAATGGATCGGAGCACTTCTCAACTGGCATTTACTGCACTAGAGTGGTAAAAAATGATACAAACTAGATAGGCCTTTTTTTTCATCTTAGTATTATTTGAGAATTTCTATTAACGTGCTTAGCATTTAGAGGGAAACTTACTCGGGTGGAGGCATTTTTGTAGGATCCACTTCTCTCAGGAAATCAGACTGAAGGGCATGTTCAGCAGTGCAGCGTTTACTGGGATCCAGAGCTAACATGTGATCGAAGAGATCCAGAGCAGTTGCTGGAATACTGGAAAAAACACAATTGCAAGTGGAAAAGTAACCCAAACCTCAATCTTCAGAAATCTCAGACACAAACACACAGCTTATATGTATATTACTGATTCTACTGGAAACAAAAGCACAAATGGTGCCACCTCCCAACTTATGAAAGCACCAAAAAAGAAATAAAAACATGTGGATACACTATGCTTGTAGGTAATTAAATAGGATTCAAACTCTGCTTTGAAAGGATGAATCTTAACAACAGCAAGCAACAGGAATGCATCCACACTAATTAAAGCTAACAACCAGAGGATTTCACACAAAAGAACAAAAATGTTAAGGGAGCTTAAAAGGTGACAACTTATGGCATTCAGTGCAATGATCAGGTATTTGTGCAGATAATCTTTGTCTGATATAAAAAGAGAAAGGGATGAGAAGCTTGCATGGCTGGCTGTATTGAGACAGAAACAGAGCTAATGCTTAATTTCAGTATGACTCTTCTATGGAACTGAAAGGAGTTGGAAAATAATTGTTTTACGTTAGTGACAGAGGGGAGGAGAAGTGAAACAGATGATGGTCATGCCCATTGCAAAGACAAAAACAATGATAGTAAAGGAGTGAGATATGGAAAACGGGTGAAAATACTAGCTGTGAAAGAGTGTCCACTCTGCTGAAGTCATAGCCAGCAATTCACAATCAAGGCATGGCCAGGGGAGGTTGGGGCACATAAGAAAAAGTGGTTTACAGAGCTCATATTCTGAAGTTGTGGAATTCAATACTGATGGCTTCAGGCTGTAAAGTGACTAAGTTGAAGTTATGGCTCTATTCTTCTAACTTGTGCTGATTTCATTGGAATAATATAGTCATCCCCAAGATGGAAATCTCAATGAGAGCAAGGGAGAAATCATTGAAATGACAACATAGAAGGTCTGGATTATTCTTATGATAGAGCAGAGAGGTTTCATAATGCAGTCACCCAGTTTCTACTAAATTGAAAGTACAAGTAAAATGCTACTACACTGGATCACACATTTGGGGGCCTGGTCAGCCAGGAGGGTGAAGGTGAATGGTCAAGTGTTATACCTCTTCTGATTGCAAGGCAAGTGCCAGGGTGAGTGAGGAAGTCTTGAAAGCGATGGGAGAGTGAACCACAGTGTCACAGAGGGTGATACTGCAAAATGCAGATAATGGAGAGGTGAGTAAGATATGTTTAGTAGTGGTATGGTGCTAGAGTTGGCTGAAATGGCAGAAAATGATCCTTTGAATACAGAGACTAGTGCAGAAAGGGATAGGGGTAGGGCAAAAGTGCATGAGATAGATCAGGCACTGTCGAGGACCCCATTACCCATGTTGGTGGGAAAACACGAAAAATCCTCAGTTGAGGATAAAAGAGAACATGTCAGAGACACCACAGTAGAACAATGTAATGGAAAGGGGGCAAAAGAGAATGGGATCCTGGCAGGAAGGTGACAGCAGATACAAGATAACTATGAAGGGTGTGATTTTGCAATGAATTATTCATGAAAAGCATACCCTAAAAGACAGCAGAAAGAAGTTTCAGAGATGGACCAAGTGGAAGGAGGATGGAAATTGGAAGAAAACTGATTAACTTTTTCAATTCCAGGCAAAAACAGGGAGTCGTTTTGCTGACATTATAATATAATAGACAAAGATTTGTGGGCACATTTCCCCCCCACCATCCCACACCATGGTGAAGAGTTAGGGTCCGAACTCATGTAAAGCTTTCAAAAGAACCACAACTACAATTAAGATAGTAAGAAAGATGTTCAAGGTAGGAACAGGCTGAAATGATTAGTCTGCCAGACCTGACTGACTTGTGGATTTTGGGAAGGAGGTAAAAGCAGATAGAGTTGGATTAGGAGACAATGAGGTGGGAAAATATTCAGAGGAGACGAGATCAGTGAAAATCCTGGAAACAACATTTTATAATTCAGTGATAGGGTCATAAGCCCAGTGAAGACAGGAGGAAGTGACTGAAATTTTGCGCTCAGTTTCTGCAAGGTAGAACAATCACTGTCTTTTAGATAAGTCAAGACATGTATGAACTGAATTGATTATAGGTTTGAGGGTATTTAGCTATCTTCTAAACTGAAAATAAATCAGAATTTATTTTCTAAAATAAATCTAATCTGGATTAGAATCAGACTCCTGCTCAGGGGAAGTGGAAAGAATGGAATGGAAAACATTTCTGTTTCCAAAGTTCTGGCCTCATTTTACTGAGCAGACTGGATTTTCCTCTCAGATTCACTAAAAACCTAACCAAGCTTCCTAAGTGAGCAATATTAAGTCCTTCCTTATATCACTAGAGTTAGTCTCTAAAACACAACAGGAAATTGGCATCTGTTAATTCATCAGTACTACCTCTTCAATCTGCTGTAATCACATTTCTCTAGCCTATTCCATATCTTTATATTTTTTGCCTTTCAAAATACTTAACCCACCCCTTATAAACAATATCTGTCACATTTTAACAGCTACCTGTGGTAAACCAATCCATATTTCAGTAAATTTTAAGGAATACCCAACTTGCCTCTTCAGTCTTCTAATATCCCTCAATCTAACCACCTTCATCACAGATTCACCATCTCATCGAAACTATTACTATCTATCCTTTAAATCCTTCTATAATTTTGAAACTTTCTAGATCTTTCCTTAAGCCACTTAAAACTTTCCTAAAAAGCAATAACGTTTTACTTCTGATACCTAATTCAAGGTGGTTCTCTTAGGTGCACAATGGTATGAACAGGATTAACAAAGACTGCACCAATAATCTCCCAGATTCCGAAGTGTGTCTTCAGTAGTACACTTACAAAGAATATTCTTCTCTTAATCTTCTGCGATACTGTTTCTTTGGTTTCATGGTATGGAAATAAGGTAGTTTAATCACGTCAGGCCACACTGCTGGACACGGGCTACCACAGATTCGGCTATTGGAAAAATATGAAACAAGTTGAATGCTAGCAACTGTTTTTCTGTAGATGGTATTGCTTTCATATTAGGTTTCCCAACCTTGGCTTATCTAAAGTTAGCATTTGTGTTTAAATCCCAAGTACCACTTCACCCACATTAAGAAACCAACAAGTAGAACATGGTTGGCAAAAACTTTTCCATTTTGTGTTGGTAAGATAAAGTATTGCATGCCCAGGAGGTTCAAATTAAAGTGCCTGTGATCTAGTGGACAAGACCCTAACTTAAAAGTTGTGGTTATTGAAGAACTAGACTGTGAACCACAATGCCTACAAATGTCAGGTGCATTATGTAGCTTAACAGTGAAAAAGAGATCCCTTTGAGCAGAAACTAGACTGTGGTCTCATTGTGTTGCTTTTGAATAGCTGCATGGCAAATAATTGGTTGTGATGTAATTTGTTGTGCCCCAGCTATATTGTTACTAAATGACATTTCCACTTAATTCTCCTCACCAGAAGGAGCAGATCAACAGCTCAAACCAAAAAAACCAACAGATGGGAATTAGAGACCAATAAGAGGTGATTTACATACCACCTCAGCAATGAACATGGCTCAGTTAGAGTGGTTTTCTTGGCCAATAATTTAATAGTCAGTCACATTTCCCACAGGTGGATATTCACTATTTGTTTTGAACATTACCAAGCGGTGTGGTTGATAAAGTCGGACAATATGCAGCCTACCATCACCTTCTCAATGCAACTGGTGATAGGGAATTAGGCAATTGTCACTAAAAACTCTGACTGATATTGAGATGTGATTATTGCTCAACTGTGTCTATGGGGAATTGTAAAATTTAGTGTGTTGGGTTACCTTGCTCTGAATAATGTTGAAAATATGTCCTACCCATATCTGACAAATTCATTTATTAACAGGATGGTAATTTGATAAACTATCATGCTTTGGTACATTTTAGCTGTAAGCATGTGCAATTGTATGGATTACAGCTTTTGGAAATGTTTGAAAGCATACAGACTCATATATAAAGAACATGCAAGGCACTGAGCAGGACACTTTCACAGGCACTTTTAGATTCTCACGAACTTGTGTGTTACAAAGTTTACATATGGTAGGTTGTACTGCAGATGAGAAGTGCTAGTTTGGTTTCAGCAAATTTGGGAGTACTCATTGAAACTGAATATTTAAACTGATGTTAACTGAAATTTTAAGTTAGATATTTAGGTGAACTGGCTAGACAACTTCAGCAAAGAACTGACAATTTGGCTTTTGCAGCTGTATTTTAATATACTACATGGGGTAATGCTGACTTATCCAGGACATGGTTATCCATGCATACCATATACCATCATAAAGGTTGTGGCTCAGCTGTAGAAGGATGCTCAAGCTGTTAATTGTAACAGATTTACCTGTATTCTCATTCTGGTATTTATTCACCAACAAGTACAAATAGAAGAAATCAGGAATCAAGAAATATAAATGAACTGGGGCTTAAAGGTTACCATATAGGATGGTGCATAATGCAGAGCAAGCGAATTTCTTTGAAAATGGCAGATATTAATTTGGAGTATTAACACTGATTGCAAATCTGAACACAAATTCTGAATATTAAAGGACATTAATAACAAGAGCACCTACCTGATCAACTCCAATTGAGCAAGTTCTTGATTTGCTTGGAAGATAGGCTTTTTCGTAAAAAGCTCACCCAAAATACATCTGTATGAAATAAAATATTAGCTTTAAGAACCTACATGCATATCAGCTTTGAGTATCGACATACTGAGTTACTTATGAGATGACAGAACACTTGCTTCTGATTTTTTTTCTGACAGCCAATGTAGTGATTATAATGAGGTCAACCAGGTGACTCTCATAATGAGTTTCCCTGATTGGATCAGGTTAACAGGCCCAGTAAGGGAGTTCTCCTGCTGACATATGAACAGGGGTGTACCCTCCCCTTCACTGTTCTGATCACACAGCACTGCCCACCCGGGTGTTTTCCTATCTTCCTGGTGGTGGAGTTTGAATAAAGATTCGTGCACTTTGTGTCTTTCACTGTGTCTCACACCTGCACACACACACCATGGGTGCTGGGGGTAAAAAAAGAGGATGGGTGCTAAGAAAAAACTAAATAAATAAACAGGGGTGTCAGGGGTTCTATTCACTCTCAGAGCTGGAAGGGTCAGCGTCATGTATTATGCACATGTAAAGGGCGACTTGGTGACAGAGACTGGCCTTTGGGGAGTTATTTCAGTGGCAGATGCAGTTTACTGTGGATAAATGTATGGTTATCCACTTTGGTGGCAAGAACAGGAAGGCAGACTACTACCTCAATTGAATCAATTTATGTAAAGGGGCAGTACAGAGAGATCTGGGTGTTCTTGTACACCAGTCAATGAAGGCAAGCATGCAGGTACAGCAGGTAGTGAAGGCGGCTAATAACATGCTGGCCTTCATAACAAGAGGAATGAGTATAGAAGCAAAGAGGTGCTTCTGCAGCTGTACAGGGCCCTGGTGAGACCATACTTGGAGTACTGTGTGCAGTTCTGGTCTCCAAATTTGAGAAAAGACATCCTGGCTATTGAGGGAGTGCAGCGTAGGTTCACGAGGTCAACTCCTGGAATGGCAGGATTACCTTACACTGAAAGACTGAAGCGACTGGGCTTGTATACCCTTGAGTTTAGAAGACTGAGAGGGGATCTGATTGAGACGTATAAGATTATGAAAGGATTGGACAGTCTGGCAGTAGGAAACATATTTCCAATGATGGGCGAGTGCCGAACCAGAGAACACAGCTTAAAATTACGGGGTAGACCATTTAGGACAGAGATGAGGAGAAACGTCTTCACCCAGAGAGTGGTGGCTGTGTGGAATGCTCTGCCCCAGAGGGCAGTGGAGGCCCACTCTCTGGATTCATTTAAGAAAGAGTTGGATAGAGCTCTCAAAGATAGTGGAATCAAGGGTTATGGAGATAAGGCAGGAACAGGATACTGATTAGGATGATCAGCCATGATTATATTGAATGGCAGTGCAGGCTCAAAGGGCTGAATGGCCTACTCCCGCACCTATTGTCTATTTACCAGCAGGGAATTTGAGTACCTCATTCAGCATTTATGGACAGCTCCATACCATCCATCATCCAATGATCTGATAGAAAGAGCATTCCAAACTTTGAAGACCAGCTTAAAGAAAACATCAACAGCTTCACTTGATACAAACTGTTCTGGCTTCTGTTTGATTGTAGGATGCTTCACGCAATTACATGGTTAGCTCCAGCAGAGTTGCTGATGGGGAGAAGACTCTGTACCAGGTTAAATCTGATCATCCCAGACCTATCAGGGGAACGGCATCAGGAATACAAATGCTGGAGACAAGATTCCTCCATCCGAGAGAGACAGTTTACTTCACGGGACAAAGTCTGGTGTCAAGACCATGGGAATGGCCTGACACGAATAAAAGGCATGGTTGACGTGAGGTCAGGTCCTTTGACATACAATGTTCGGATTGGTGAGGCACTCCTGAACAAGCACGTGGATTACATGAAAGGGGCAGGAGCTAAACATACTCAGAACATCCAGCAGGGCTGTCAGAACCTGTGGTCTCTCCCACTCTGTCTGGCATTGAAGAGACCTCTGAGAACACGATAAACATGGCAAATGTTGCAACCTCAACACTACTACTGCCTTAAATTGAGTTTTAGTTGAGATGCTCCAGGTGCTATAAGCAGTATACAATCTCGTGCACGTCGCCAGTATCCAAGGCATAGTTGGTGGAACTAGGCAGAGTGCAAAAATACCCAGGAGAAGCTACATGAAGAAGAATGGGCTCTTCGAGTGGTGAAGATGCAGTGATTGGAACATTGTCAGCCAACTGAATCTCTCAGAATAAGTTCCCTTACTGGGCTGTTAATCTGGTCCAATCAGGGAGTCCTAGTTGACAGGTATAAACCTGGATATCACTGGCCACCCGGGCATTTTCCTATCTTCCTGGTGGTGGAACTTGAATAAAGATTCGTGCACTTTGTGTCTTTCACTGTGTCTCACACCTGCACACACACACCATGGGTTCTGGGGGAAAAAAATAAGCACTACCGCACTTAGGTGGTAGTGTGAAAAAACAACAAAAAAAGAATTAACAGGAGCGTCCTTCACAAAGAAAAAAAATTAAAAAAATAAAAAATTAAAAATAAACAGGGGATTTTTTTTGATCACACAGCACTGCCCTTTGATATGAAGGGCAGTGCTTGTCACTGGCCACCCGGGTGTAAAAAAGAGATAAACCTGGGTATCAGGTGTTCTACTCATTGTAGGAGCTGGCTCTGTGCTAGCTGGGTCAGCATCATGTAAATAAAAGATGACTTTGTTGATGGCATAAAGGCTTTTGTGCAGCTATTTCAGCCAACATGGACAAATCACTTACCCACAGCTCCACACATCTATAGCTGGCGTATATCGCTCCTCTCCAAGCAAGAGTTCAGGTGGCCGGTACCAGAGAGTAATAACCTTATTGGTGTATGGTCGACTAAAATAGTAATCAGAAAATATAAAAGAAGAATTAATGCCTCAAAATTTTAATAAATTGTGAATTAAGCAAAACAGATAAAGGTTATAATGACAGAGAGAAACATATCCAATTAATGGCCAAAAAGTAAAATTTCCTGTTACCAGGACCTCTCAACCACAATAAAATATACCCACATTTGCTTCTTCCTCTTCAGCCCGTATTTCTGTAACGTCTGTTGTGTCTTTACGAACAGTGGTTGTTTCAACTTTCATCTGACATTTCACTGTTTCCCACCAGAACCCAAGGTTAAAACTATTAAGACTATTTCTTAAAAAGATGAGTTAACACTTTCCAGTTCCCACAATTTTAAACTCCATAAAAATTCCAAATTCACTCACAACATTAATATTGGCCCAACATCTAGACAGGACTTTCTACCGTGCACTTTAATTGGGCTCAGAAGAGGGCTCCTCATATCCAGTAAACATTTCCTCTTTTGTGCAGGCATAGCAGTTCCACTGATCTCACTTGTTTCAGTGTCTGCTTTATTTCCATTATTACTTTGAATTGTACTCAATTTCCATTTTTAGTTCCATCAAATGTAGTTTTCTACATAATCCTCATTCTTGCATTACCTTCAAATGTTTAAGTGCAGAGGCACTTATAGTGTACTGTATACTGTCTTCTACTCGAAAACCATTTTCTCATGGGGATCTCAGATTTTTAAAACTCAACAGTGACATTATGCAATCATAACTGCTCAATATGCTTCATCCGTCCTTTAAACTTGGTTGTATCCTGCATTAAGAACCTTAACATTTTGCCTTGGTTTCTCAATTGGAAAACATGTACAGCAAACCTTTTATTAACTGGAACCTACGAGGCCAGGAGTGTATCATTTGATCAAATATTCTGGTTGATCAAGAGGTCCACATAATCAATGTAAAAACACACACAAAGTAATAGTAACTTAATGTTGGGGGTATACACGCCTCGTTCCTACTGAAGGGCTCCTGCCCGAAACATCAATTCTCCTGTCCCTCGGTTGCTACCTGACCTGCTGAGCATTTCTGGCACCACTCGAATCTTGAGTGTATACACAATGTTATACTTTATTTACCGCATAAGCCACTTAAATAATTATGCAACTTTGTTTTAAATGACACTTAACAACAGAGAATCTATTCAATTACACCCTCAACTAACTGCTCAGACATCTGAGAGATCATGGTAATACAGCAAACTTTCAATACTTGGAGGATGTAACTTGCCGGTTAATGGAGAGTGGTGGTTCATAAGGTTCCAGTTAAAACAAAGTTTGCTGTATTATTTTCTTTTCTTATGGTGAAAATCTACAATTGCAGAAGGAAAAGTATAGACAAGTACATCATCACCAATATTTCTCCAAATATGATGAGCAACTTGGTAACTACCTGACAGACAGCAGGAGGCTGCTGTGGAAGGACTGCCAAGAGGTAGAGAAGTCAACGTTTTGGGTATAACCCTCCTTCAGGGCTGGGGGTGAGTGTAAGGAAAGCTGTACATAGGAATGGGTAAGGGATAGGTGAACACAGGTATAGGGTGTGACCTCGTTAGTCAATGGGAGGAATGAATCTGGTTGGTAGATAGAAAGAAGCATCAATCAGAGGAATGGAAGGGAGGGGAGGGGTTGATAAGGAAGGTTATTTGAAATTGGAGAACTCAATGTTGAGTCTTCTGGGCTGTCGCTATAAAAGATGAGGTATTGTTCCTCCAATTTACAGTCTGATTTGCTGTTACAATAGAGGAGGCCAAGGATGGTCATGTCGGAGAGGGAATGGGAAGGGGAATTAAAATGGGCAATGACTAGCAGGTCAGCTCGGTCCCTACAGGCTCGATGAAACGTGCCCTGAGTTTACATTTGGTCTCCTCAATGTACAGAACATCAGATACAGTAAACTAGGTTGGAGGAGAGGCAGGTGAACCTTTGTCTCGCCTGGAAGGATTGACTGGGGCCCTGGATGGAGGTTGGGGGGGGGGGGGGGGGGGGGGGGGGGGGTTGGTGTGCCAGCAGGTTTTTGCAATAAATTGCAGATTTATTGAAATCTGTTTTGAGTGGACACTGTGCTTGCAACTTTAATCCAGAATCCAAATCAAAAATAGTCCTGGAACAATATGAAATAGGATTACCCAAAGAGTGTTCCCCCATACAGATGTGACATGGAGTACAAATTCTGTGTGCACAAACCACGTACAATTTAATAGGGGCCAATCAACCTTGTTAGCACTTTTTTAAAAATCTTGCCTGGAGCAGATGATGCTTTTCTCCCTGTCTTGTAAATACTCAGACTGCTAAAGAGAACTAGGCACATGGTAGAGCCAGTCTTGCGTAGAACTCTTTTCTAGACAGATCAGAGATCTTTGAGTCCCCCTTTTATGCCACCTAATCCAGTCTCATTTTTTTCCTCATGTATTGCCTTCTTCAGATTTCCCCTGTACTTTCTACCTTCAGCTCGGTTCTCTACTTTATTATGAACCTGATTTTATCACTTTCCACAAACTGTAAGATTAAATATTTTATATTGCTATATTCTTATAGGGTAAACGAAACACTGAAGTCTGATATTAAGTTAAAAGAAATATGTTAACTTTCTAGTTAAAAATAGCTTCCACATGTTGGCAATCCTGCTTCCCGAACCTCCAATTAATCATCTATCCCACTCTGACCATCCTGGATATTGTGAACCATTCCTCCTGCTGTCACTCCAATTGAGAGCCTTGGCTGTCTCAAACTCATGTTCCTACCACCTGATTGACTTGCCACCTCTTCTGCTCCCAATAAGCAAGAGTTGAACAATAACCGAAAAGTGGATGAGTCAGGAGTCATAAGTTGAAGGATCACCAGCAAGAGAGTGAGTATGGTGCAGAGGCCACAGGTTGGAAGGTCAGCAATACTAGATGGGTTAAGAAGCAGGGAAGAGTGCTCCAAAATGGCGAACAGGTCATGCATCCCTTCATCAGACCTGGCAGGAAATGATTTTAAAGTTAATCTTGCAATAATGAACAGGCAGAACCCATTAACTTGTTGACAAAAGTTAAAAGGGAATTACTGAACATATCAATCATGTTGACAGATGAAACATGTTGGAGGGTCACATCCTTGAGAAGGTTCAAGCATTTTAAAGCCAGTATGAAACGTTCAAACTTAATAATATACAAACCTTTCCTCGGAATTGTACAGTCGAGCCAGTCCAAAGTCAGCAAGTTTTATCTGTCCCCTGGTGGTAGAGAAAATTACATGTAATTCATGATACTTTTAAATCAACCTTTGGTCAGTTTAACAATATCTCTGGAATATGGTATGAGTACAATATCTTCAATACATCAACCATGCAACTCCATCATTAGGCAAATTATTTAACATTTTATAATCTAACTGTATAAGCTTTATAAGTTTTTCTCCCAAACTTTGAAGTTTTATACTACACAGAAATACATTAAGGAAAGACAATAAAAATTATAGTCCTAGATACTGTAGAGAGCTTAGCCTGATCAGCATCTGTTGAAATCAGAATGATGAATGCACAATTCTCCAAATTTAACAGATTTGGAGAAATCGAGGATGTTTGATTGCATTTTAACAACTGATGCACTTAATGAACCATAACCACAGTGAGATCCTGATCTTTCAAATTGAGGCAAGCAAGCACAGAAGTAATTCCCCATCCAACTCTATTTTGATTTAATGCCTGCCCTCCCCTTCACTGTGTGATCATGCAGCATTGCCCTGTGCGAAGGCCACTTAGGTGCTTCTTTTCTTCCTGGTGGTGGAAATTGAATAAAGATTCATATACCTCGTGTGTTTCATGGTGTCTCACACCTGCACCCACACAATGTGGGTGCTGGGGAAAAAGAAAAAAAAAGCACAGAAATAATGCAGGAGCAATAAGTTCAAGAGAAAAAGGGGGGGTGGGGGAAAGGTAGAGATGAAGGAGGTAACCATTTCTTAGCTTGATGAAAGGAAGAGGGGGGAAAAAGAATCATATAGACCAGTACACAGGCTAAAACGACAGTCAAATATACAAATCGCACTAGATATGTAAACAAAATTATCGGCTTTCACAAAGTGCTGAATATATCCTTTACAGAATATATTTCTTAACATACTTGATAAACAAGAAAATTCTTGATGGAAGAGATTTTCAAAAGCTTACAAAATGGACATCACATATCTGAATTCATCTCAGGGTACAGATATTCAGATAGAACAAAAGCCAGAGAGTGACCCAGTTTTAATGCTTCTAAAGTCACAGCTGTCAATCATACAATTAAAGGGTAATGGTGCAAATTAATGAAAATGGATGCTCACATAACATCTGGTTTGCAAAGCATATTAATGGCTTGAACATGCAAATTTAAGTAACACCCAAAGTAAATCTGGCGTAGTCCCATTCTAACCTAGAACTGTCAAAAACTGCTTCTGTTTTGACTAACTTGATTTGAGTTTTTTGAAGTAACAAGGAGGATTGAGGAGGGAATAGCGGTGGACGTGATCTACATGGACGTCAGAAAGACATTCACCAAGTTTCCTCTTGGTGGACTGGTTAGTTAGATCACATGGAATACAGGGAGAACTAGCCATTCAGTACAGAACTGACTGAAAGGTAGGAGACAGAGGGTCTGCTTTTCAGACTGGAAGACTGTGACCAGTGGCTTGTTACAAGGATTGGTATTTTTCGTCATTTATATAAATGATTTGGATGTGAAAATAAGAGGTATAATAATTAGTCAGTTTGCAGATGACACCAAAATTGGAGATGCAGTGGACAGCAAAGGTGGCTACCTCAGAGTGTCATGGGATCTTGATCACACGGACCAATGGACTGAGGAATGGCAGATGGAGTTTAATTCAGCTAAATGTGCCAAATCTATTCATGCCAATGTTTTATGCTCATTTGAACCTCTTAAGATCTTTCCTCATTTGCATTTAAACCGTAACTTCCTGCTCAGTTCTCTTTCAAATGCTTGTCCCTTTCCTTAAATGTAACCACAGTAGGACACCAGAGATTATTTTCTCAGGGGGCTCCTCCTGAGATTTTCACTGGTGATTGGACAAGAGCTCCTTTTCATTTACTTTATGCTACTTAATGGGCGGGGGGGGGGGGTCCTCTCCAATCTGTTGCTCTTCAGAGTGAATTTCCACAGGCATTGTGGGGCGGTTTTGTGTACTTTTGAGCTGTGCTATTCACTTCACAGTTAATTTGTACAGTACAAACAAGCTTGTCGCACTTTGAGTAATGAGGTTTCTTCTGGAGTTAGAGGATAACTAGTATAACAGCATATGGAATAGGAGCAAGAGTAGACCCTCAAGCCTGCATGCCATTCAACAAGATGACAGCTGATCTGACCTCTTTTGTGTCAGCTAATCAGAGCCTTCAACTCCTTGACATTTCAAAAATCTACCTTCTCTTTAAATACTTTCAGAGAGATCTCTTCTCCACAACTCTGAGGTAATGAATTCCTGACATTAACTATTCTCCAGGAAAATAAATTCCTTCAGATCACTGTTTTAAACAAGTGTTCCCTTATTCTGCAACTATGTTCCCTAACTTAAGTATCCCCTGCTAGTGGAAACATTTATCGTGTCTTGCAGAATTGTTCATGCTTCAATAAGATCACACCCCACAATCCAAATTCTAGTGAATAAAGGCTTAAGCTATTTCACCATTGTTGATAAGTCAGCATCATCTTCCCAGAAACTAGCTAGTGGATGTCTTGAATTTAGGGGCCAAAACTGTACACAGTGTTCCAGGTGTGGACTCACCAAAGCCTGTACAGATGTAACAAAACTTGCCTATTTCTAGAAGTTGCGTATGAAGCCACAGTCTGCAATGGAACATATTTGCCCTCCATCAGAAAGAGAGAATTACATGCAGCTTAAGGGTAAACATTCCACATAAGTGTGGTAAGCTGAGGAGGCAGACCTCATGAATTACCACAGTTGGTACAGCCCATTCTATACCATGCTCTGGTCTAGTTAATTCAGCGAAGCAACCCTCACAGAAAATTAGGGACATGCATTAAGTACCAGCTTTGCTAAGAATGCCCACCATATCAAAGGGAAGAGGAAATAAAAGCTGCAGTGCTGTGGCTTTGCACAGTGCTTATGAAATGGATTGTTGAATTAGTTGTCAGTTATTTAATTTTCTCCCAGTCAGCAAGCCATGCTCAGTGATCTTGGACATTTTCTGCCAAGAGAGAACAATGTACAAGTTGAAATAGTGCATCATACATGTTCAGCATTATGCTTCCCTCGAGGTAATAACTTACAAAATAAAAGATTTACTAAATATAAAAGAGACAGAATACATGATATTTTTACATAATTACTCACCACAGTACATTTAGATTGACCAAGTTCCATCTAGTGGCGGAAGGTGACTGGTACAGGTAGCACCAAATCCAAGGACTACACAGACTGAACAATTCCTACTACTAAATTAATTAGAAGTTCAGAATGGCGGCCAGGAGAAGAAACATGCTGAAGAAACAACCCCAGGGGCGAAGTTAGAATGAAGGATAAGAGGCAAAAATGGGACGGAAAGCCTCAGCGAGACGAGGCCAGGGAGCAATGCCTGTAGCAGGGGAAGAGGTACTGCATCTGAGGGTTGAGTGCTGCTGCAAAAGGTGATATTCACACTCAGAATAGGCCACAGAGAAGGAAGTGCATGGCAAGCTATGCAGTAATGAAACTGGCAATTTTAAATGGATATGTTGACTATTTTATTAGCAGCATCAAAGGGAAAGAACGTCAACCAAGTCAATGTTAAGCAGGAACCTACTGTAAGCCTCTGCCATAACTACCAGGAGGAGCAGGCAGAGGTCAGAAAAACATTTCAAAGGGCAGTATGTCAGAATCAAAAAGTTGGGAGTTTTTCCAAAAGAGACAACGTTCTCATTACTGGTAATAAAATATATGGAAAATGAACACAAAATACTTACTATAATCAACTATTACTGATAAATATTCACTGGACTGATATCTTTTATTGCTGGATTCAGTCCAGGGAGCTAAAAATCACAACACCAGGTTATAGTCCAACAGGTTTAATTGGAAGCACACTAGCTTTCGGAGCGCCACTCCACTACCTGATGAAAGAGCGGCGCTCCGAAAGCTAGTATGCTTCCAATTAAACCTCTTGGATTATAACTTGGTGTTGTGTGATTTTTAACTTTATACACCCCAGTCCAACACCGGCATCTCCAAATCAGTCCAGAGAGGTTTAACGACCATCAAACAAGTAGGATGAAATCATTGAAATGAGGATATAATCCTGATGGTTGATAAATGCTGAAACAACTTCAGTAAACTGGAGTAAGCAAGTGAGGGTCATTGTCACAAAGCAAACAAGAAAGATTTATGTTAAAACTTTATGCTAAACAATAAAAACGACCAGACACAAACACAATGATCACCTACATTACCTGATACAATTGGAACCTTCATGGTTTGAGAAGGACTAAATCCTGCCCATCAGCCTCCCTTAAATCACAGGCAAAATGGCTGTGGAAAGCCTCAATGTGGTATATAGGAATTTCTATGTTTTCATGAAGTTCTACAGGAAAGACTACTAAGCAAACTCCAAATGGTGGGACTCAAGATAAAAACCTAAAAACGGATAAGAAATTGGCTGACACAAAGTAAGCAGTTGATATTTGTTAGTAGAGTGAAATAATATTGGAGAAACCTGAGGGGCAAGTATTTTTTAAAATACAGAATGGTACGAGTCTGGAATGCGCTGCCAGGGGTGGTGGTTGAGGCAGATATGATGGGGTGCTTAAGGGACTGTTAGGTAAGCACATAAATATGCAAGGAATGGAGGGATATCGACCAAGGACAGGCAGAAGGAATCAGTTCAGCACAACGCCCTCAGTTGAAGGGCTTGTTCCTGTGCTGTGCAATTCTATATTCTTCTTGTTTCTAATTTACATCAGAGATTTAAAAATTCAAAGACAAATTGGTCAGATTTGCAAACTAAAGCCCAGAGAAATCAATCAAGCTCAATGAGGCACCTGATGCCCCCTCCACCCCACACGCAGCAAAATCAGCTACATCAGAAAGTGATACACTAAGAGCAGTATTTTAGGAGCAGGGTCTCAATTTGGACAGTGAAATGGGCGACTGCATTTAGATGAATAAGAAAGTAATACACCATGGCAACACTAAACTGTGGTTTGAAATACAGATGCCTTCAAGGTAAAATGAGAAAGCACAGCAGATTTCTGTAGCTTAATGAAGTGAGTCTAGCTCCACCAGGTCCAACATTGCATTTTTCTTCTTGCACTCCAAAAGTGTCATCTTGTTGGTTATGACAACCTGTCAAGAAGCACTTGGCTTCAAAATCAAAACATATACACAAGGTTTCAAAACTGAACCAAAGAACCAATATCTCCAACTTCTAAGTAATTTCAATTTATATGCATTTCTCATTCTAAGAGTACATTAACCAAGTTGTCTTTTTGATTGTGGTAGTACCTGTTATTAAGTAAAATATTGGAACATTTGATGTCTCGATGCAAAAAGTTCTTCTTGTGGCAGTAGTCCAGACCTTCCATTAGTTGCCTCATGAAGGATTTGATATGGTTTTCAGTGAAATGCACTAACCCCGATTCCAAGAGTCCCATTAAGTCATGGTCCATATATTCAAACACCAAATAAAATGCACCTATGAGAGACAGATAAAAAAAATCATAAAAGTAACAAAATCAGATAAACTACCAACTAAAATGTCAACTTTTTAGGATATCATCAAGGGGCATAAAGTTCAGATACAGCCTAAACATATTCACACAAGTGGAAACATAGGGCAGTAAACACAATGGATGATTAAAGATATAGAAAAAGTGATACAGAAAAAGGTGGTTCAGGATAACGAAAGATTTATTATCTTAGTTAAATGCCCAAGCTGAAAACAATAAGTTCAAGCAACTGGAAAAGAGACAACAAGCGTCACAAGAACAGGTTACTGTATAATGTAAAAGAGAATGCAAAGCCTCATAGTAAATTGGTCCAATGTATACACAGCAAAGACTTTCAGTGCATTCATTCAGAACAATTGGAACTTACGAATGAATGCAGGCTAATGAAATAGGGTCAATATCTTACTGGATTAAAAAAATGGATTTAAGGACAGAAAGCAAACAGTCATGATAGATGGTTCCCCCATAAATGATTCATTTAGGATACTGGCTAAAGATAGTAAGTTTCAAGAATGCATGTAGTCACGATAGATGGTTATTTTTCAGACTGGAGGGTAGTGGATAATAACACTCTCTGAGGGTCGGGGTTAGTCCTCTGCGCTTTCTTTTGTTGTTTAAAAATGACTTGAAATATAGAATAAGATAACAAATATTTGCCAATTATATCAAAATTAAGAATGGCAAACAGTGAGGATGAAAGGAATTGTTAACAAGTAGCTACAGGAAACATTAACAAAATGGGCAGACAAGGAGTGGGAAATCGAGAGGGAGATTTGATAGAGTTTACAAGATTATACCAGCTTTAAATAAGATAGGCAAGGAAAAACTCTTTGCCTTTCATAATAATAGAAGGATTGAGAGGCACAGATTTAGGATTTTGGGAAAGGATTGCAGGGAGAATATGAAGAAGTATTTTTAGGCAACAAGTGTGTGCTCTAGAACACTCAGTTCACAAAAGTAGAGGTATTGAAGCAACTTTTAATGATTTCAAAGGACATTAGACAGAATTCAGAGAAGATAATCGCCCAGGGCCATGTGGATCAAGTGAAGGAATGGGACTAGCTTGATTGTTCCATATGGAGCACGAACGTCCTCCTTACGTTGTGTACGGGTGAGTGATGGTGCTGGATTCGGTGTTAAGATGGTGTTTGAACTGTCTGTACCAAACAGTTCTCCCAAATATTTCCAAATCCTAAATGCCAATGACCCCAGATACCTTTATCTTTTTTAAAATCCAATGCATCTTCCTTATCCGTTACAATCTCCTTCATGTTTATAATGCTCGAATGGTGCAACTGCCTTAGTATCTTAATCTCTCGGATAGCAGTTATAGGGAAGCCCTCCTTTTCATTATCCAAGCGAACTTTTTTTAAAGCAACCATGTCACCTAAAAACAAATGTACATTTAGAAAATAATCTACAATTGTTCAGCACATCCACAAAGAATCAAGTTATTTTCTGACAAATTGAGAATTAGTGAGCAAATATCCAACATGTGCAAAAACTCTAACTTTTAATGCAATATTGCCCCATACAACAATACTATTGCTCTCAAAGATTTATTTCATTTTTTGTTACACTTTGTTATTTCCCCCATTAAAGTATGTGAAAAGAAAATGCAATGTATCTAGAGTTATTGTCCTAGACTTAAACCCGAAACCTGTAAATTTTAATTCAATGATGTGGAGTTGTCATGCTGAATCTAGCATTTTGCTAATTTATGGGCTGGACCAAGATAGAATTACAATACTAGCTGCCCAATTGCTGTAAAAACCCAACTGGCCCATCAGTTTTCGAGAAGTGCTCTGCTATGATCATCAAAACCTTTATGCATCAGGAAGGCTAATGGAATGTTGGGCCCTCTTTGATGGGGTTTGGAATACAAGAATAGGAAAGACTTACTGCAACTGTACAAGATATTGGTGGGGTTACATCTGAAGACAGAGTACGGTACTTTTGGTCCCCTTATTTAAGGGGAGACATTATTTCATTGGAGGCAGTTTAGAGAAGATGCACGAGAATGATAACAACCAAAAGAATTACGGATGCTGGAAATCAGAAGAAAACAGAAATTGCTGGAAAGATTCAGCTGCTCTGGCAGCATCTGTGGAGAGAAATCAGAGTTAAAGTTTCAGGTCCAGTGACCCTTCTTCACATCACTAGATCCGAAGTGTTAACACTACTTTTCTCCACAGATGCTGCCAGACCTGCTAAGCTTTTCCAGCAATTTTTGTTTTTGTTCAGTAGAATTATGCCTGCATAAGTGGGATTGCCTTAAGAGTTGGGACCCTACTCACTGGAAGGTGATCTCATTGAAAATAAATCAAAGATTCTACAGGGGCTGAACAGGGTAAATGCTGAGATGCTGTTCACCTCATAGAAAAATCTAGGAGTAGACTGTATAATCTCAGAAAAAGGGGTACCAATTTAGATTGAAATGCAGAAGAATTTCTTCTGGGGGGGTGAGTCTTTGGAATTCCTTGCCACAGAGAGCTGTGAAAACAAAGTCCTTGTGGGTATTTAAGGTTAAGATTGATTCCCCTACTGATCAAGAATATAAGGTTATGAAGAAGAGGCCAAAGTGGACATAAGGAATGTTGGATCAGCCATGATCATATTGAATGGCTGAGAGGGCTCTAGGAACCAAGTGGTCTTGAGCTGTTCCAGTTTCTTATAGTTTTACGGTCTCTGCAGTCTTGTGATATATCACTGACGTTCAATTACCTCCGTCCTACAAAGGGTAAATAGTAAATTATGTTACTACTAATAGTTTCAACATTCTAAAAACAAACATTTTAAACGATCTATTAATTCTCTCAGTTTGGTGTACCCTACATGTCAAGATGCCAAAGATTAAAATTGCATACTGTTAATTGATTCACCCGACCAAGATCAAAGGAATTAGCTTTTGTCTTAACAGTAACATTCAAACTAGAGAGTCAGGTGCAGGAATGGAGTCCATTCCAGACAGAGCCCTGTAACTATGTCTAAATACCGGGTTATATGCACCTTTGCATGGAGTGAACGGAGACTTGGTGATACAAGTTCCACCTGAGCCAGAGAAGACAAAAAAACTGGCTCAGCCAGCAAACATATGTTGTTCCAGTTACATAAAGCATATCAACATATTTTCTTCCAACAGAAGTTACATGCATAACATTGCAGTAATATTACCTCTTAAAGAAAATCAAAATCCTTCCTGTCAGCAAAAATTGACAAATTGAATCCTGTCTTTGGTCACAGATCTTAAAATCAGGGCCAAAGCACTGAGGCAGGTGAATGGGTGACACCAAGGAATCCAATTGTTTCTTGCAAATTAAACAAATTATTAAAAACTGTCAGTTTTGAATCCATCTATCCATTTGTGTTTTGCCCTGGGACTGAAGCTAGCTCAAGCCTCAAAACAAGTAAAGAGGGATAAAAAAAACCATCATGTTAAAAAGAGCTTAATTTAAGTTAACATACACATTGTCATTATAGAACTACTTGGTTGTGTTCAGTGCTAGAACCTATGTATAAAAAATAAATGTTTATCCAGAGAAGACAGTAAAGCAGACAATATGAAAAAATGACTATAGGTATGACTGTAGACTGAATAATATTTCCATATAACGTATACTTAGCAAGGAGAGAAATAAATCAAAAGGTGACCACATGCAATGTAAAGTTCAAGGTATCCTACAATTATTTCCTTCCACATCCCTTCAACTGGTCAGATGTTATATTATTCCTATTCAGCAGACACAAAGAATCAAGAGGAGATGAGGAAATTGTCCAAATAAGATCACTGAGCTAGTAATCTAGAGGTCGGGGCTAATATCGGAGGATAAGCTCAAATTCCACCATGCAGGAAATGGAACCTGAATTCAATTAAACAAAACAATTTAAAAATCTGATATTGAAGTGACCAGTAACGGTCACACAGAAACTATCAATTTCTATCTGATTTATTAACGTCCTTTAGGGAAGGAAATCTGTTGTCCTCATTTGATCTGAACTACATGTAATTTAGAGGAAGAAAGCGAGGACTGCAGATGCTGGAGATCAGAGTCGAGTGTGTGTTGCTGGAAAAGCACAGCTGGTCAGGTAGCATCCAAGGAGCAGGAGAATGGACGTTTCGGGCATAAGCCCTTCATCCTGCTCCTCGGATGCCCTCTGGCCTGCTGTGCTTTTCCAGCACCGCACTCTCGGCTCACTACATGCAAATGAGACACAGCAATGAGGTTGACTCTTAACTGTCCTCTGAAATGCTCCAGCAAGGCGCTTAGTTCAAGGGCAATTCATGATGCGTAACAAATATTGGTTTTGCAAGTGCATCCAACATTGCATGGGAATAAAATTCTGTAAAAATAAAAAGTTATTTTTTAAAAGGTTATACAATAAGAGAAATACAAAAATCTAAAATACCAGATATTGGAGGATGTGAAATAGAGGCACTCTTGTCTGCCTCTCGTTGGAAAATACTTGCAACCTTAGCTCATTCAGGTCTGAACAAAAATACAAAACACTTGTACAGTGAAAATGCATAACTAATGTAGTAAATGTAGTATTCACACCCGCTGGATTCTTTCTTCATAGTTCTTTAAATTGTAAAACAGTGTAACTTAATACCGTAGCAAATTTCTAGGTTGTGAACAGGACCTGACTTTTAATGTGACATTTTGACGAAATTCGCCTGCTGCAAGATGGAATTGGTAAAGGCCTCAGAACAATGTTCCAAGTTACTCTTCTGACCATGGAAGGGGTGACTCAAATATAAGAATGATCAAGGAAGGAGAGAACTGTAGGAATTTACTGAGAGAATAACAAAATTATCTTTACTTCAAATTAACACATTTATAAAAATTAATTTTGTGTTTCACTGAATGAAACACGCAAAGAATATAATTTTACCAGCATCTTTATCCTTAGCTTTGTAGACTTGTCCATAAGTTCCTTCACCAATTATTCCAATAATGTCAAACTTGTCGACACAGCGTTTACCCCAATCAATTTCTGCTATTACAGTCTCACCATGCCGAGGTCCACAGATTCTAGAAATAAAACATTTCAATTACAAACTTCAAAAAGCATAAGCAAAATAATCGGAGTGAACAATAATGATGAATTCAGTTCAATACAATTAGCTGATTGACACAGAACAGCATTTAAATAACAACTAGTTATGTGACACCATTCAGCAGATCTCTGAAGGGTCTTGTGCCTTCCAAGAAACTTAGCAACAAACTCAACTCCCCCTGGGTCACATCTCACACATTGTCAATATTTTCTTCAGAGGGCATTTCCCTGTCTAAGGAAAGCTCTTTCAAACTGTTGTCATTTGAAAAAGTTGAAAGAAAGTTGCTCTTTTCATATTTGCCTTTCTTGGGTCTTCTCTGCAACTGGCTGAGAATGATAGGCAGCAATATAAGGTGATAACTCATGACAGATGGAAGAAACAGATTTATCTGTGTGAAGGTACGTGGTTAAGCAGACTAGAGAGGACCACCAATTCTGGGACAGAATGAGAAGGGATGCAGATAATTATATCTGGGGTAGGTCTAAGGGTTTCTTCAGTTTTAGAAAAAGAGGCAGTCTTCAAGCTCAGTGAGCCTGGCTTTATCCAGCATGGTTAATCTCCCATACCCAACATACAGATCAAATGCATTTGCTTGTTTCAAACTAAAAAGACAGGAGAAACAGCTGATCTTCCAAAAACTTGGTTTTTCATACAAGTTCTCACAACCTTGTGGACAACAGCACCATTTTTGTCAGAAGTGCAGTGAAATAGTTTGATACAGCACTGCTCTCTGCCCTCAGTATTGTGGATTCTTCATCTAACTTGACTGGAAATGGCAGCACATCAATCTAGTATATCCTTGAGAACAGTGACGGTGAGTGCTCATTTTCTTTCTTACTTATCAGTGGATCAGCTGTTCCAAACAGTAGCCATAATCAAAAGGGAGAGTTCCACTGACCAGTTGAGATGAGAAAATCAGTAACATTTAGGCATGTAATTGTAATACTCAGCTCTAAACAGTACATTATCTAGCCAAAGGGATCAGTGAAGCACTCAGTACTTTTAACACGAAGGTCATTCTAATTACTGATTTTTGAAATGCTTTGAATGATTTCTATGATATGCACCAATATAATCTTTCATATCTTATTTAACCTTTGTAAATACCTGCTCATGTTTATGTTGAATTGCCTGCCACACTAGATGAATGACTGCTCATTTCTTAGATGCAACCTCTAAGCTTAAATGGTTTGAACGCTGAAATGTTAAATTATTAGCTCAAAGATCTGTATTCTACTTATGTTAAAATTACAGCCTAAATGTGCAAGTAAAAATATAATTTCAAGAAATCCTAAACCTTTATACCAAAGAAAACATTGCAAACAAATTAATTTAAAAAGGAGAGACATGGCTCTGCAACAGTAGATGAATGTGCTCACTAAGAATTGATACTGAAGCAGACAACTGAAATATATTGGACAAATGAGGAACTTGTGAGCATATTGCACATCCAGAAGGAGAAAGACACTATGGAGCGCTCATGGAATCCTGAGCAATAAACAAATTCCCAGATAATTAAAGGTAGATATGAGGAAGCAGACAGAAGAGATGACTTAAAGCGAAACAACTTGGAAGTGAAGAAAGAAATCTCACCACGGAAGCTGTTCACTCAATTTATTTGATAGAATTTGAATGTCAGTGAATCAGAAAGGGCATTAAGTCTGAAAATACAAACGTGCATCAGAACTTAGACGGTACCATATTATATTCCTATTTTTGATTCTTGATTCTACTATATGGTAATTTAACATCTAATTTTGAAGGAATTCAGAAGAATCATCATTAGCTTCCTAAAAACAAAACTTTCACACTTCAGAAAGTGAAAAGCACCAAATAAGTGGGAAACATGGAGTGTTGAGTAACAAATGCAGAAATGCCCAGATTCCAAGAATGAAATAAAACATTGGCATACATGGACACAAGTATGAAATCAATCAAGGATGCCAACTATGTTAATAGACTAATTACTTTTGAACAGTAGCTTGTTTCTTGGGAACATTCTCACAGAGCAGAGGCAGACCTAGGTAGAGAGCAAGCCCTATACGGCCTGATGTAAATGTGTTATTGAGAACACAATTCAAAAACTTGCATTTTGTTCATGGACAAACTTTACACTTGCACACCTTATCAATTTATTTCGCTGTGGACATACCACAAGATCACAAGCATTCTGTGCACTAATTTAGCTGGATTTGGTCTTTAGAAAGCTGAGCTGCTAGAAATTAGATTGCATAAATTGCATTATTCAAAATTCCAAGTAGGTCATTCAGGATTCCATTATAAAGAGGAAGAAAAAGGGCACGATGAGATATGAAATATCATACAGTACCTACAGGCTACACACAGTCATCATTCACAACAGGTTTTGTTAATACAGAAGTTGGATGCTAACCAATGTGGCAGTGGCTAAATGACTGTAGAATTCACGTTGACAAACATTTCCCCTTTTGTTTCATTTTCCTTTTTTCTCCTTTTGCGAGATGTTTTATTAGCAAGGTCAGCATCTCTAGCTCATTTATATTTGTAATCGATGTGATGATGAGTTACCTTCTTGAATTGCTGTGGTGAATCTGATGCAAGTTCACCCACAGTGCTGTTAGCAGGGCAATTCCAGAAGTTTGACCCAATCGTTGTGAAAGATCAGCAAGTACTCCAACATACTCCCACTGTGTTTTCTGGTGGAAGGACAGGCATTTTTTTAATCATTTGTGGGATCTGGGCATTGCTGGCATGGCAACATCTATTGACCATCCCAAATTGTCCTTGAGGTGGTGGTGGTGTGTTACCTTCTTGATCTACTGCCATCCACCTGCTGTGGGTTGGCCCATAATGCCATTAGGGAGGGTCAAGAAGTGAGTCACTCATCACAGTATTGTTAGCCTCTACTTGCTCTTGTCAGGTGAGTTATTCACCACAGAATTCCCAGGTTCTGACCAATTCTTGCATTATGGATGAATCCAGTTAAGTGTGTGGTTAACGATAAACCTGATATGTTCGCAACCATTGAATGTAATAGGGAAATGGTCAGATTCTCCCTTCGATGATTATAGGCTGGCACGAACACTGCATTCATCCAAAGCCTGAATGTTATCCAGGTCTTGCTGCAGTACCCAAGTAGTCCAATACCTCAAACCTTAACAATCATGGTTGCTTGTTCAATTTGACATCAAAAGTTTATTTGACAATCCCTTGAACTGAAAAAGTGTTGTTTGTAAGGCATCACAATTTGTGTACCCTCAGTTGACTGCAGCCACAAGTGTTTGGACAGTCAGGACAGGAATTTCCTTCAGGAAAAGCTTTCTGATCCCTCTCCTTCTACTTTTGTCTTTTTTGGGTCAGTCTCCAACTATGTTCAGCGAGATGGATGAGACAAGCTACATGGTACAATTTACTGCAAGTTCCTCAAATACCAATGAGTCCCTCTTCAATAATATCTTCCGAGACCCCTTCAAACATTTACTTCCAAGAAATTCAGTACCATCCTTGAGCTGTGGTCAAGAGCAGGATCTCAACCAAATTACATAGCGTGCGCATGTAATATGTATATCAGCTGAATTTATGGTGCGTGATAATGGTTGTGGAGAAATTGGCATTGGCAAGGATTGTGGAATTCACTTGCCTTACAGAATGAAGCAAAAACATCTCAGGTGGAAACGCTCCATTGCTCACAGGTGCTTGAAGATTTCTGGACTTGCTAGTAGAGAGTTCAGCTCTTGCTGATATTGTGAATGGTCAGAATCTCACTTGCAAGGGGGCCACAAATGCAGTTTATATATAAGTGGTGGATGGGTTGAAGGGTCACCTTAGCTCTTAGCCTATTGAGATTGAAAAGCTTCAAGCTTACTCAACCTATTGGAAAGGACTTCACAAAGAGGCTACAGTATGTGAAGAAGCCATTATCACACAGCCTTGCTTCATGGCAATCAAGATTGAAGGGACTGTCTTCTGGATTAGAGGTGCTGAAAAAGCACAGCAGTTCAGGCAGCATCGACGTACTGCTCCTTGGATGCTGCCTGAACTGCTGTGCTTTTCCAGCACTTCTAATCCAGAATCTGGTTTCCAGCATCTGCAGTCATTGTTTTTACCTAGTTGATAGGACTGTCTCCAAACCACTGCAAAGGATTGTTGCAACTATACAGCAATGTTTGAGGTCTATGTAAAATATATCCCTTTCCTTGGATTTCTTTAGTTTCGAAGACTATGTTTGTAGTTCTCCTACATGGTCAAAAGACAGATTGGGTTTCTGGAAGCATGCCTTCACTGATCAGTAGGAGGCAGTGCAGAAGAACGCGAGAGAATCTTCCTCGCACTGAAAAGAAATGCTACTATAGCTTCCACAAATTGATTTATCAGCTTTCTGAGATAATTGCACAGAAGTTGGAAAGTAGAACTTTTCCTTCCCTCAAGGCCAGCAATAGGAGGAAGGTACTATTAGGCAAACATGATACGCAAGTAGGATTCTTCATCACCTGTACTCCTTGACAGCATTCCTCCAATCTCTCGCCTTGACAGCATTCCTCCAATCAAACTTAGCTGGTGAAGATCCTCTTCTCATCAACCCTCAGAAATCCAGCAATTTGGTCAAGAGATAAGGGGAGTCTTGGTGGTGATGTTGCAGTTCAAGTGAAACGTACTTGCTACTTACCAGCACAAGTATGAATGCAGTAAGCTAGCACAGGCTGCGGCATCACAACAGGGTTATTAGTGGAGACAAACAGCCCCACATCTAAACAAATGACAACAAGGTAATCCTTCATAAACATTAAAAATACTTGTTTGAGGAAAAAAATCAATTTAAGCAGACTTCGACGACTATTGTTATACATTTTTGACATCAGCTCTACAAGTAAAGCAAGAAAGTTCCACAAACATTTGAAACTCAAATATGTATACACAACCACCTTCAAAAGAAACAGGAACAAGAGAAGGCTATTTGGCCTATAAAGCCTACTCTGTCATTTAATCAAATCATTGCTGATACAGATGTGGCATTTTCTGTCTGACCCCATAACCTCCACAGATTAAAATTAATCTAACTCAACCTCAAACATATTAAAAATCCTGGCCTTCACTAATCTTTGTAATTCTCCCATCCCACTCAACAATGAACCCGAGGGAATAAATTCCTCCTCATCTCCATCTTAAATAAGAGGCACCATTTTGAAACTGTTCTCCCTAGTTCTGCACCCAAACTATCAAACCCCCTCAGAGGTTTATACATTTCAAAGATATCACCCTTCATTTTCATAACTCCAAGTACAGAGCTAGTTACTCAAGTTTTCTTCATGAGACAACTCCTTCATTCTAAAAGTCAGCCTAGTGAACCATTTCAGAATCACTTCAATTGCAAGCACATCCATTGCAACTGAATTGGTAAGGCAACCAAACCTGTACAATATCCACTGGGTACAATTTCAGTAATGCATCATACAACTGCACTAATGATTTCACACATTTCTCTAATCCATTTCCCCTTGCAATACCAGCCAATGTTCCATTTACCTTTTTAAATTTCTTGCCGTTCTTGTATGGCAATCTTTGCTAATTCACATATGAGAACACCAAGATCAATCTTTCCCTACTTAATTAATACTCATCTTTTCTCTTCTTCCTACCAAACTGAAGAACTTTGCAGTTCCCACATTATATTCCATTTGCCAAACTTCTGTCCACTCAATCTATCTACTGATATCTTTGGATCACCAGCAAATTTAGTTTCAATGCCCCAAGTTCTTCATACAAGTCATTACAGCAATAGAGCTTAAAAATGTGTTGCTGGAAAAGCTCAGCAGGTCAGGCAGCATCAAAGGAGAATTGATGTTTCAGGCATAAGCCCTTCTTCAGGATTCCTCAATTTCTCATTACAGCAATAGACTCAATATAAATTTAAAGAAGATCCCAGCACTCATTCCTGTGAAACACTCTGCTAGTTATACTTGACCAACCAGAAAATGACCAAGTTAACCCAACTCTATTTCAGGTAAGTTTGACAAACCTCTAATCCATACTAATGTATTAACCCCAACATTATGTACCACCTTATCAAATGCCTTTTGGAAATTCAAATAATCTGTGTATTGGTGCCGCTGTTTCTATAATTGAAAAAAGTGTGGTGTTGGAAAAGCGCAGCAGACCAAGCAGCATCCGAGGAGCAGGAGAATCGACGTTTCGAGCATAAGCCCTGCTCCTCGGATGCTGCCTGGCCTGCTGCGCTTTTCCAGCACCACACTTTTCAACTCGGGTCTCCAGCATCTGCAGTCCTCACTTCCTCCGCTGCTGTTTCTACCCTCGTTAGATCAACTCAAACATTTTTATCAAAGACAATTTCTCTTTCATGAAACCACGCAGACTCTCCTTTATTGTATTACAGTTTTCTAAAGTACTGCTACTAATCCCCATGTATGGCAGCAATTTCTCCAATTACACATGTTAGGATAATTGGCCCAGTGCCCTGCTCTTTGTCGTCTCCTATGTTGAAAAGAGGTGTTAGAGTTTGGCTTTCCATGTCACTGGGACCTTTTCAGAATCTAGGAGTCTCAAAGATGAAAAACAATGCATCTACTATTTCTGCAGCCATTTATTTTTAAAAGGCGGAAGATGCAACTAACAAACCCAGGAGAGCTGTCATCTGTTGTTCAGGTTAGTTTTCCTTGCTGTTTTTCCCCTCCTACAATAGCGATTATTTGAGGTTTTCTTTGACCCCTCAATTTCTCGTGTAATTATTGTTTTTTTTAAATGTTTAACATGGAGATAGACAAAATATTTGCTCAAATGTTTTGTCATTTCAGTGTTTCCCATTATTGATTCTTTAAAGGTGGAGACTGAGGAATCGATGTTCATTTTAGCTACTGTCTTCCTTCTTAGAGGTTCTTACTGTGTTTTTGTATTTCTTGCTGCTTTACTTTTTTTTTTAAGTAATTGTCAGTTTCCAACATTTTCCTAACCTTCTAGTTCAAAATCTATTTTCATTCTTTTACTCAGATCCTTGTAACAACAGTGCAACTATATCCATTCCGTTGCAAACGATTCCATCCTTTGCTCAACTTATTTCACAAACAAATGCATTATCTACAAAATCATTATACATTATAAACACAAAGGTAAACATCTATATAGCACAAGACCTATGCACACTATACATATCATACAAGTATTGCACTGTCACATATTACCCATTACACTTAATTAATAACAGCTCTAAATGCTATCAAACAAGTCACTACAGGCAATGCAAAAGATCTACTAGTGGACGAGATGAAAGGAATGTCAGAAAAATTAAATCACTTTTCCCAAACACAATTCTTAAGTTTGATTCCTGAGAATTGGAGAGAGAATACATGATATAAAAATAAATAGACCATTATCCCTGGTGCATGGAAAAATGTAGATCTCAAAAGCAGCACACAAGAAAACCATCTTATCTAAATTTCTAGGGCACTTTCAAATGTTCATTTTCATGCGCATACAGATGCCATGCTACAAATACCTGGAATCATCTACCATATGTGGAAAAGGCTGATCTTTAGCATCTAACAAATATTTTTACTCACTTGGGTCGTTTTTTAATCTGTGAAACAACAGGTGCTTTCTTTTCTTCAGGAGTTTTAGGAGATGGCAGATCAGACCCTGGAAGTTCAGGTGGCAATGGAAGGTCTGTTAGTAAGTGCCGGGTCTTCCGTTCAGGATCCTTCTTTATGTTCTTTGTTATAAAGCCATCCTTTGGACTGTAATTAGAAAACACAGACTCAAGAGAAGAGAATCAAATGTTACTATAAATGTTTCCCCATTCAAATAAACCTGGGAAAATCAAGTCAACAAGCTCTTCAGAATGAGATAAGGTCATTCAAAAAGATCTTTCCCTTTGACTTCAGTGTATCACTTAAAGTGCCTGTTTAGCACTGTTGCAGTCATAAATTCAAGTCTTGTCAGCCATTCATTAAACATGAAATTTGCTTTTTTTTTCCACAATTTACCTGAGTCAAAGAAACTCAAATTGACAAACGTTAGTGATAGGGCAGATGATAGCAGAATACATACAAATGTAGTCTAGAGAAAGTGAATTGCTTAAGTAGCTCTATAACTGGCAATCCAGAAGTGCAACAGTTCAAAATCTAACCCACTTTAGACTGGATTTGGACAGAGGGTAGGTTAACAGACAAAATAGAGAAGGAATAAACAGATCATTTTTGAGTTCATATTCCTGAAGTAGAAATCAGTTATTCACAATCAAATCAGTTAATTTGATGAAGTTGAGTAGCCTGCATCCAAGTTTGCTGGTAAAACATTCAGGTTGGACACAAGCTGTTTGGAAAAGTCCAAAAGAGAGTGACAACTGCAGAGTAAAGGATCTGCTACTGTGAAAAATTTTCATTACAAAGGACAATAAAGTTTAGAATTCTCTATCATAAATAAAATGCCTGTTCGGTCATCAAGGGTATTTAATACAGTCATACTGCATGGAAACAGACCCTTCAGGCCAAGGCATCCATGCGGACCAGATATCCTAAACTGATCTAGTCCCACTTGCCACCATTTGGCCCCATATCCCTTTAAACCTTTCCTATCCATGTACCCATCCAAATGCCTTTTAAATGTCCTTTATACCATTTTCTTCAATCCATCTCCCCCTTTGGTTCTTTATCCTGTTGCCCTCAATTCCATGTCCCATACTGAGCACCCACCGTCCTGCCATTGGGAAATTTTCCTTCTTCATTGAATCAAACAAAACCACCGGCCCCAATCTTCCACACTCCTGGGAGAATGTTCCCAGTTTCTCCTTGCAAGCGAAGAGGAAGAGTACCCCTGTACAAAGGGCAAATCCACTAAAACACACCACTTTCTCAAAATCTATTCCCCTCTCAGCTCGAAGGGACCATATTTCCCATAGGGCATGCCAAGCCGAGGGCAAATAGCAAATGTGACTGATTGGCTAATGTGGGCAAACTGCCGTTTGATATACTAGCCTTGTGTCTCTTCTCAGAATTGCTTTCAACACATTCATTTGCTTCCTTAAATAAAGAAGCCAATACCATACAATACTCAAGATACCATTTCAAGACGATTTGGGTTATGTTTGTCACACTAGAGAGCAATCTTTTCACACGCAACTGACTGCCATATTTCCCAAGTTCCAACAGCATCATCACTTCAAAACAATGGATGTCTGCGACATGCTCCCAGGCATACTAGATAGATCGACAGAATTTTGGATAAGACAATTATGGACATAGAGAAAATGCAACTGAGGTAGAAGGTCAGCCATGCCAAACTGAAGGGATAGGTCAATACGCCTCAATTCACCAAGGCTCCCGGTTCTGAAATCCTCTCAATTTCCTCTGTTGAGATCCAATATAAACCTAATATTTTTGAACAAAGGTTGCTCACCCTGCCAAAATCTCCTTTGGTTGGGCACTCATTTTCAGATTATATTCTACAGCATTGTGGACCTTTTAGGAAGTAGCAATGTAAAAGCATGTTTTTGTTTGTTTTCTTTTGAGGGCTGTTAGTCTATCAAAATCCATGCAAATAGCCTAGCCAACCCTGGATAATAATCAGGAAATTATTGGAGATGATTAAAAACACATTGCAGCCTGCTTACAGAAACCTATGCCACTAAGTGAGATGTCAACTTCAATTGAAGTAGAAATTGCTGGTGCAACAATCCAGTTTCTTAATATGGCATGAGAAGACCAATGCATTCAGTAGTTAAACATTTTAAGATTCGAAAATTTGAAAGCTAGTTAGTTTGCGTCAATTATTTTTGTATTCTGTTTGCAATTAATGGCGCTATGTATACCATAGTGCCCCCACAGATAATATTGTGAAGAGGGCTTGCTAAAAGCAGCAAATATACCATTGCATACAGAAGTACCTTTTAACCCATCCACCCAAATTTTGACATAACGATTTAAGCAAGAATTTTTTAAAAATTTATTATAATAATGGTCAAAAATTCTGACCAGCTAACTGGTCAGCAATCACGAGACAGCACAGCAAAATTAAAAATTCTCTTTGGTCTCAAATGAGTCAATGTTTCGCAATTTGTCCTGCACTGGTCTTCAGTACATCCATCAACGGTAGTTCAAAAAAGGCCTATCCTGAGGCTTTCACTTTGTTCTCCAATTGCCTGGACTTATTCAGAGCATTTAGAATTAGGTAAGGGAGGATGTCAAGCCCATCAAATAAACTCTAACTTAACCGACCAAATAAAAAGCCGAACCTGATCAAATAGCCCCTAACCTTAATCCCGGCACAGCAGTCAGTAAATTCCTAAATGACTAGGGTGGCCAAATTTTCACAAGTCCAAGACTTTCTCTAAGCTAGGGGTGAATATATCAGGATAGGCAGGAATGTGGAGTAATTAGATCAGCTGTGATGTTAATGAATGGTAGAGCAGGCAAATGGTCTACTCCTGTTCCCAATTCCTATGCTCATTTGGGATACACGGAGAAACCAGAGGAAGGTGGTGCATCCAGCTCAAAGTTTGCCAACTCTGGCTGAATATTTTCCAGGAGGCATCATATAAACTTCTATCTTCAATGGGCCATCCTAGCTTCTGACTGGGCAGACCATCACATAGGAAGATCCAGCCCTACCTTTAGCTGCTCGATAGACACAGTCTGTTCAATGAATCAAAGGAAGAGCGATTACTGTTTCTGGGCCACATCAGCAGTCTCTTTATATAGTGCATTGAGCATTTGGGTTGGGAGATCATGTTACGGCTTTACAGGACACTGGTTAAGCCACTTTTGGAATACTGCATGCAATTCTGGTCTACCTACTAGAGGAAGAATGCCATGAAACTTGAACGGATGCAGAAAAGATTTACAAAGATGTTGCCAGAGTTGGAAGGTTTGAGCTATACGGAGAGGCTGAATAGGCTGGGGCTATTTTCCCTGGAGCATCAGAGGATGAGAGGGGACTTTACAGAGGTTTATAAAATCACAAGGGGCATGAATAGGTCTTTTCCCAAAGGTGGGGAGTCCAAGAACTAGAGGGCATAGGTTTAAGGTGAGCGGGGAAAGATTTAAGACGTTCATACAGAAGGTGGTATTTGAATGGGCTGCCAGATGATGAAGTGGTGAAGGCTGGTACAATTATAATGTTTAAAAGGCATCTGGATAGGTATATGAATAGGAAGAGTTTGGAGGATATGGGCCAAATACTCAAATTCATTTAGGATAGCTGGTCGTCATGGACAAGTTGGACCAAAGGGTCTGTTTTCATTGCTGCATATCTCTATGACAATAACATTTTTTGCTTTGACTAGATGTCCCCCAATGACCCCTGCCCTATTAGCAATTCCAGGGCTAAGCATAGTCAGACAGGAAAACTTAAATGGAAGCAAATTGCCTTCCATATTCAGTGTCGTTCCACTCACAGCAGACAGTGTAAGTCTTTAATTAATCTTATGAGATGCTACACATCTTGCTAGTGACAACATAGGACACTTAGAGTGCTGTTGCATTCTTGCTTACCCATCATTTATCTTTTGTTTGAAAGAAATCTCACGGTAAAACTTAGAAAACAGGATGTTTGTTCTCAAAAAAAGTAGTTTGCTTGTTTGCTTTCTTTCATGCTATCTTGAGCAAGAACTCCAGTAGAAACACAGCACAATCAAGTTTTCATCAAAACAAGAAAATATGAATCCTGAATTCATTCAGGAAGATTTGTATTTCCTACTTTGCTTTTGGCTGGATCTATTTCCCCAAGATCAACAGTCTCAACTTTATGCTTCAAATAACTCTTCACTCATATTTACATGACACTAAATTTCATACTCCGAGATGAAATCTGCATTTCAAGTCAGTCACATGACTAAACACTTGATTATCTCAAAATTTAGACCGAGCCATTTAATTTCTGGCTTTCATCCAGGTTTCTTGATTTGTTTAGATTTGAAACAAACCCACGAATGCAGAAATATAAAAAAGGAATTTGGCTATGATTTCTTTCCCCACAGCTCACCATTCACATCAAGACATTATCATGGATGTCTACAGTGCAGAAGTCAACCCTTTGACCTAGCGAGTTTCTGACAAAAACAAGCACCTAACTACTCAATCCCATTTCCCACCACTTAGCTCATAGCCCTTGTATGCCTTGGCACCACAAGTATGCTATTATATTAAAAGCATGAGCAAGCTCATATGTTCTTTACATTAGTTCACATTTGCAGAGTACGGTACACTCATACATACCAGTTTTAGCCATCAGCAGCTTCTAATTTCTAATCTGGCAATTTGATAGTCTATTGTCATTTAGAACATTGTCAAAGTTGAAAACAAACAACTTTATGTGTCAAATCTGTGAAGGGATTTCCAAAACAATATCACGGCTAGAGAAATCATCCTTTTGTTATATGTAATTTTACAAGAAATATTCCCAACACCTTCTGCAAGATACACTGACCGAGAGGTTGAATCAGTAGCAAAATGACGATGACTACTGTCGAGTTGAAAGAATGTGTCAGCGAAAGATCAAGCCATCTCTATGACAAACACTTTAACTCATTCAATCCTTAACCAAGTGCAACATCATTTAATGGGAATAACCCAGCATGGAGCTGCACGAATGCCACCAAGCCAATTACATTTGAGAATTCACACAGACAGCCAAGCATTAACACAAAAATCACTTCAAAACATTTTGCAGAGCAAGATAAAATCACTTGCAACGTACGCAAGGGACAATGGTAGAATCTGGAATATAATAAAAATCTAATGTATGTATCTAAAGTCTTTTAAAATGTCAGTACTTAATCATTATGGAGTCATTTAACACTTACACACAATATTTTTCAAGACATTTGTTTACCCACAACAGTCATTAAACTGCTGTTAAAAATCCTCATGAACAAGCTGTAACTTTTTGTGGGATGTGACACATCAAAAGCTGATTGCACAGCCACCCAACCCCAAATCAACAACCAAGACATGTTAATCCACCTGTGCGCTAAATCCTCAAGTTACACTGTTTCTACAAACAACATGACGAAACACACTCAAGTGCACCCCAAGAATAAATCAACTACTTGTAAAGATCCAACGCTGGGCTTTTGAAGTACAACATAGTCGCAGTGACGTTACAGTTGTGCAGACTTCCAAGTCTAGCTAAGAACAAAGATATTCCTCTAGACCTCCAAATTGATACTGCCAACTCAAGAGTTTGATTTATGAAGTCATCTTCAATCTCATTTATTTTGGTTATAGCCAAACAGAGCTGATACAGCAAGCTACATCTGATAATGCCCAGCAGCAACAGCTTAAGGAGGTTATTGGCAGATAGCCCGAACATGCTCAAGAAGTGTCTGATCAAGCGGATACATTCTGGTCAGAGGTGAACTAGTCGAGGAATGTAATTTTCAAAGACAAACAAGTGATTATGCCATGAGGTCTACATTAAGATAGGCTTGAACATATTCATACAGGGTAGATAGAAACAGGAAAAAATATTTGTCACATGGTTTTACCAATTCACCCAGCATCAACATGGATATGCATTAATTGATAATAGGTCTAGACTTATTTTCCTATTCAATAAGATCATAACTGATCTGCTTGTTTCACATTCTCACCAAACCCCAGTAACATTAGATTCTTATCAGGCAAAGCAATCGAGCTACTTCAGTCTTAAAAATATTTAAATGATTCTGGTTTCACTAGAGTCTGATGCAGTATTCCAAAGTCACACAACCCTCTGAGACAAACAACAATTACATTTACTATTTTCCAGTCTGATGGACTTTTCCTGAATCTGAGAACTTTTGGAAAATTAACACCAATATATCTATAATCTCAACAGTCACCTCTTTTAAGATCTTATGAAGAAGTCATCAAGATCTGAGAGGAGCCCACAGATTCTTTGGTTTTGCTTTGTTTAGTATCATTGCCCGAGTAACTATAACTTCACTAAGTTCCTCTTCGCATTCCACTTGACGTACAGTTATCATTGGAATTTTTTTTGTCCACTACAGTGGTGACAAAAGCAAATTATTTGCTTATTTTATCCAATGTTTCCTCATTCTCAGTGTCTACAGGGTCAAAATACTTACTCAAATGTATTTTTTTTTAAAAAAGGGGAATAAATACCCCACCCATCCTTTGGCATATCCTAACTTATAAATTGAAAGTGTACATCTCAACCACTGGCAGACATAATTTAAACCAAATTATAATTAATAGAGGGAAAAAAAGCTCCAACCGGACTTCCTCCATTTCTTTTACAGAATGATAAACACATACCCAAACAACACTATTTATACTTACTACAATTGCTCAAATTAAGTTAGTTTGTCCACAAAGTCACTTTCCTTCTCCGACGTGTCAAAGAGATGCATGGATCCATCTAAGGTGATCTGAAGCATCGCCGGATATGTCAGAGTAGAGTACCGAATCCCAAGCTCCCTCAGTCTTCTCTTAACTCCCTCCTTATCCCGGTAATGATGGAACCGCACCAGGAGAGGAAGAGGTCGAGGATGTTGACCCAGACCCGATCTCCGCGCTGCGACTCGGTGAGCTCTATCTTCAATCCTCTCATGCCAGCCTCCAAGTCAAGGAATTTCGGAAGCCAGCCCTCAACAGAGTCCACGGGCCACTCACCTTCCTCACCCTCAGGCAGACCGACGATCCGAATGTTTTTTCTCTTGCCCCTATTCTCAAAATCATCCACTTGGTAACACAAATTATGGACCTGCATCTTCAGGGCTTGGATCCTATCCTTGGATGAACTGGCATCAGCTTCCACCACTGTGACGCTGTGCTCCACCTCATCCATCCTCTTTTCCAGCTTGCAGGATGTACTGTACCCATGTATCTGCTCCACTTGGCCTTCTAGATGGATGTGGTCATGGGTTTGGAAGATGCTTTCTAAGTCCTGTGGAGAATTTCTGCAGTGTGTCATGTAGATAGCACACACTGCTGCTACTGAGCATTGGTGGTGGAGGGAATGGCTGCCTGTGGAAGTGGTACCAATCAAGTGGGCTGCTTTGTCCTGGATGGTAGCAAGCTTCTTGAGTGCTATTGGAGCTGCATCCATCCATGCGAGTGGGAGACATTTCATCATATCCCTGACCTGTGAAGGTGAGTTACTCGCTGCAGTACCCTAGCCTGACCTGCTGTTGTAGCCATTACGTTTATGTGGTGACTTCAGAGTTCTCCTAAATGGTGAATATTGTGCAATCATCAGTGAATACCCACTTCTAACCTCATTGTGGAGGAAGGTCATCGATGTAGCAAATAATTAATAGAGGAAAAAAAAAGAACGCTCCAACCAGACTTCCTCCATTTCTTTTACAGAATGATAAACACATACCCAAACAACACTATTTATACTTACTACAATTGTTCAAATTAAGTTAATTTGTCCACAAAGTTACTTTCCCTCTCCGACGTGTCAAAGAGATGCATGGATCCATCTAAGATGATCTGAAGCATCTGGTTGGACCAAGTACACTATTCTGAGGAACTGCTGCACAGATATCCAGGAGTTGAGATGACTGGCTCCAACAATCACTAACATCTTATGTGCCAGGTATGACTCCAACCTGCGGAAGGTTGGCCTCTGATCCCCATTGATTCCAGTTTTGCTAGGGTTTCGTAATGGCATATTCAGTGGAATCCAACCTTGATGTCAAGGGCTGTCACTTTCACCTCACCTATGGAATTCTTTTGTCCATGTTTGAACCAAGGCTGCAAATGAGGTTGAGTGCCCCCTGCAGAATTCAAATCGAGTGTAACCGAGCAGGTACTGCTTGACAGCACTGTTAATAACATCTTCCATCGCTTTACTGATAATTGAGAGTAGACTGATGGGACAGTATCAGAGGGGTTGGATTTATCCGGCTTTTCGTTTACAAGACATGGCGGAGTAATTTTCCACATTATCAGGTTGTAATTGTACTAGAAGAAATTGGATAGGCAAGTTCTGGAGCACAAGTCTTCAGGACTTTTGCCGGGGTATAACCTTGACACTATCCAAACCCTCCAAATATTTTTTTTGACATGGAGAAAATCAAGTTGGCCAAAGACTGGCACCTGTGATGCTGGGGATTACCAGAGGAGGCCGAGATGGATCAACTACCCGGCACTTCTGGCTGAAGATTGCTGTGAATGTTTGCACCTTATCTTCTGCACGGTGTTGGGTTCTTCCTTCATTGAGGATGAGGATATTTGTGGAGCCTACTCCTCCAGTGAGCTGTTTAACTGCCCACCACTCATCACAACCAAACATGGCAGAAATAGAGATTAGATCTGAACTGTTGGTGGTGGGATTGCTTAGCTCTATTTATCACTTGCTGCTTATGCTGTTTGGCATGCAAGTCGTCTGATTTAGTAGGTTCACCAGGTTGCCCCATTTTTAAGGATGCTCAACTGCACTCTCCATTGAACCTGTTTGATCCTTAGGTTGATGGTAATTATGCCAGAACATGGGGTTACTGGCATAACCCAATGGTCTGGCATAAATTGTTGTAAAATTCAACAAAAATTACTTTTAGTACTTCACAATGTGTTAATATTCAAAGAGTTCAGTGTTGAGCTCAACTATTTCCAATGTTAGTATCAAGCATTCCAAGATCAGACACAACACCAGAGGATAGAGGATATCCACAAACACACAACTTGTCCAGAGCCTCAATTTGGATTTTCCTCCATTCTAGCTTTCTCCGAAGAGTTATTTTGGAGTATACCTCCAAGTACTTAAGAGTAACAAAAAGATGGGGTACTGGGCTAATGGTCGGATACTTGATAGTGTGGATGAGCAGAGGGATCTTGGTGTCCATGTACACAGATCTTTGAAAGTTGCCACCCAGGTAAATAGTGCGGTGAAGAAGGCATATGGCGTACTGGCTTTTATTGGTAGAGGAATTGAGTTCCGGAGTCCTAAGATCATGTTGCAGTTGTATAAGACTCTGGTGCGGCCGCATCTGGAGTATTGGGTGCAGTTTTGGTCGCCATACTATAGGAAGGATGTGGAGGCACTGGAACGGGTGCAAGGAGATTTACCAGGATGTTGCCTGGTATGGTAGGAAGATCGTATGAGGAAAGGCTGAGACACTTGGGGTTGTTTTCATTGGAGAAAAGAAGGTTTAGGGGTGACTTGATAGAGGTGTACAAGATGATTAGGGGTTTAGATAGGGTTGACCGTGAGAACCTTTTTCCACGTATGGAGTCAGCTATTACGAGGGGGCATAGCTTTAAATTAAGGGGGCGTAGGTATAGGACAGATGTTAAGGGTAGGTTCTTTACTCAGCGAGTCGTGAGTTCATGGAATGCCTGCCAGTAGCAGTGGTGGACTCTCCTTTATGGGCATTTAAGCGGGCATTGGATAGGCATACGGAGGATAGTGGGCTAGTGTAGGTTAGGTGGGCTTGGATCGGCGCAACATCGAGGGCCAAAGGGCCTGTACTGCGCTGTATTCTTCTATGTACTTGAGGTTCTTCAGTCAAGATCTCCATACAGCCATTATTCATACTTAGGCTCAAAAAACAATCATTGGCAAGACACTCACAGCCAGTGGGTGTTGGAAAGAATCAAAACCTGTTCAGAACAGAAGTCTTGGTCTTGGTGAAAATTCTCTCTTCATAATCTAGACCACTAAATAAGTAATTGGCAGAGATCTCTTCGTACCTGCTCACATATGCCTCACTGGTACACCAGATGGTGTATTTATTCCTTAAGCTGCTAGGAGCGATTTAATATCCTATTTATAGATAAATTAATGATATCTGTCCTGGCTGTAAGCAAGAAAACCCAGCTTTACATTATGTACATTGAAAAAATAGACAACTGACAAAAAAGATTGAGTTTTTTTGTTATTAACGTGGACAAACCACTGTACCCAAATATCCAAGAAACAGTTCAACTTTGGAGGATCACTGTTTTGGAAAAATAAGATACCCAAATTAACTATTGTGAAAATCTTTATTCAACATTTACACTCCCCCCACTTGACCAAGCCTGACACTGCCCCACTTTGAAGAGGATACAAAGAATTGCTCAAAAAATTTGCTAAAATCTACTGGGCTCTTCACTGTGCTTAAAGCCATGAGTCTTTGCACAAGCTTCTGTCAGATGTTTAGAGGCATAATCTTTGAAAGTAATACCAACTCCTAAGGAGTCCTAGCATGAACGCTCAAGGGTTCTGGGATTCTATCCAGAATGTTCATATTCAGGCTACCAGCCAATCAAAATCTCTTGTCTCAACAACGTCCAACAAGCATGCTAAGCAGCACTGAAGATACAAACATGTAGCAGTGAGATTTGGACAGGCTGAATGAATGGAATTAGGGTACTGAACTATAAAGATCAGCAATATTCAAACTAAATGATAGAGCAGGCTCAAGGGGTCAAATGGCCTACTCTTTCATCACCTATGTTGCCATGTTACATTACAAATACATTATAGCAGCTGAAATCAATATTTAACCACATTATCTAAACCAAATCTGGTCCATATCACTACAGAATTTAACCCAAAAATAGCTTAATTATACAAGTAGGAATAATTCTTAAGTCTCGAAAATTGAGAACTACAGAATAAAATACACATCATTTCAATCCTGATGTTTCTTTGCCTGGGTTTACGGAGGGCATGTCCAACATATCTAACTGCATTGCTTGTTACATTAAAGTCTGCAACAGAACAGCTTTGATGATCAAATACAACAGATTGTAAACAAGTTGAAACAGCATTGCGAAATTCTCTCTGGATTAGAATACCATATTGTCCAAGTCAAAACAACCAGGCGTGTAAACTACAGAAGAGATCTCTGCCAATTACTTATTTAGTGGTCTAGATTAGAATGTTTTGGGGGGTGAACAAATGATTGGGGAAAATAAACTTCCCAAATCAAAATCCATAGAATCAGAGATACACAGCACGGAAACAGACCCTTTGGTCCAACTCGTCCATGCCAACCAGATATCCTCATCTGATCTAATCCCATTTGCCAGCACTTGGCCCTATCTAAGTGCCTTTTAAATGCTGCAATTGTACCAGCCTTCACCACTTCCTCTGGTACCTCATCCCATACACACACCACCCTCTGCATGAAAAACTTGTCCCTTCTAAATCCTCCCCTTCTCACCCTAAATCTATACCCTCTAGTTCTGGACTCCCCCACCCTAGAGAAAATACAATTTCCATGCCCCTATAAACTCCTATAAGGTCATCCCTTAGCCTCCAGGGAAAACAGCCCAGCCTATTCAGCCTCTCCCTATAGCTCAATACCTGGCTTCATCCTTGTAAATCTTTGCTGTACCTTTTCACATGTCACAACATCCTACCTATTGGGGTGGGGGGGGGAGGAGAAGAGAACTGAACAGAACGCAATATTCCAAAAGTGGCCTAACCAATGTCCTGTCCAATCACAACATGCCCTCCCAACTCCTGTACTCAATACTCTGACCAACAAAGGAAAGCATACCAAACACCTTCTTCACTATCCTATCTACCTGCGACTTCACTATCCTATCTACCTGCAACTCCACTTTCAAGGAGCTATGAACCTGCACCCCCAAGGTCTCTTTGTTCAGCAACACTTCCTAGGACCTTACCATTAAGTGTATAAGTCCTGACCTGATTCCCCTTTCCAAAATGCAGCACCTTGCATTTATCTAAATTAAACTCAATCTGCCACTCCTCAGCCCATTAGCCCATCTGAGCAAGATCCCATTGTAACCTTCTTCGCTGTTCACTACACCTCCAATTTTGGTGTCATCTGCAAACTTACTAACTATACCTCTTATACTCATATCCAAATCATTTATATAAATGATGAAAAGTAGTGGACCCAGCACCAATCCTTATGGCACACCACTGGTCACAGGCCTCCAATGTGAAAAGCAACTATCCATCACCAGCCTGTCTTCTACATTCGAGCCAGTCCTGCATCCAAATGGCTAGTTCTCCCAGTATTCCATGAGACATAGCTTTGCTAATCAGTCTCCCATGGGGAACCATGTCGAACACCCCATATAGATCATGTCCACTGCTCTGCCCTCATCAATCCTCTTTGTTACTACCTCAAAAACAAAATCAAGTTCGTGAGACATGATTTCTCATGCTGGTAGAAAGTGAGGACTGCAGATGCTGGAGATCAGAGTTAACAGAGTGTTGCGCTGGAAAAGCACAGGTCAGACAGCATCCAAGGTGCAGGAGAATTGACATTTCGGGCATAAGTCCTTCATCAGGATTCCTGGTGAAGGACTTGTGAGCAAAATGTCGATTCTCCTGCTCCTCAGATGCTGTCTGACCTGCTGTGCTTTTCCAGCACCACACCCTCAACTATGATTTCCCATGTACAAAGCCATGCTATCCATAACCAGTCCTTGCCTTTCCAAATACCTGTAAATCCTGTCCCTCAGGATTTCCTCCAACAATTTGCCCACAACTGATGTCAGGCTCACCAGTCTATAATTCCCTGGCTTTTCCTTACTTTTTTTCAAAAATAGTTAGCCAATCCCCAGTCTTCCAGCACCTCACCTGTGTCTAGGGATGATACAAACATTTCAGCAAGTGGTCCAGCAATCACTTCCCTAGCTTCCCCCAGAGTTCTAGGGTATATCCGATCAGGTCCTGAGGATTTATCCACTTTTATGCGTTTCAAGACATCCTGCACCACCTCCTACTCCGTCATATGGATATTTTTCAAGACGTCACCATCTATTTCCTGTCTCCTCCTCCACTGGGATCCAGTTTAGTATCTCCCCCATCTCCTGCGACGCCACACATAAGCTGCCTTGCTGATCTTTGAGGGGCCCTATTCTCTCCCTTAATGTATTGTAAAAACGGTTTGGATTCTCCTTAATCCTATTTGCAAAACTATGTCCCCTTTTTGCCCTCCTGATTTCTCTCTTAAGTAAACTAATGATTTAATTAAAATCTTTACTCAACGTTTTCACTACACCCACCTCCACCCCAGTGCCACGAAACTTAACCTAGTACTCTCCACTTTGGAAAACATACAAATCTTCTCAAAAAGTACCAGCAACTTCTTGACAAAAGCAAATTACTGCAGATGCTGGAGAAAATGCTGGAAAATCTCAGCAGGTCTGGCAGCATCTGTAAGGAGAGAAAAGAGCTGACATTTCGAGTCTAACTGACCCTTTGTCAAAGCAACTTCTTGATGCCTCTCTGCAACAACACTGAATACAGTTACCAGATTATGCTCAAGCCATTCCAAAAGGCTTTTTGTCCAATATCTGGAGGCCAAAGCATTGCAAAAATAAGATCTGTCCATTGGGTGTCCCCGGAATTAATGACAGAGCTTCAATTCAGAATAGCACATGACTTGAAAAAGGGAACCAAATCAAAGTTTGGCAATGACTGGTTTTGACAACGACTACTTAATGTTAAGGAGCATAGCCTGTTTAAGTTACCAAAACAAAATCTTATAACGGACGTTACATACAAACGTCAGCCAGTAAATTGCTTTGAAAGATTACATACTACTGTTTAATATTTTCAAGAAGAGTTCACATCTCTACATCCTTATGCAGTATAACTTCCTGCACGGAGGTGTACAAGAGCTGTTTGTCCATCAACAGCTGTGGGAACGACAGAAAGCATAAAAGATGGGGCTCACAAAGGCCAGAGTCCAGAGCAACACACAGCAAGGGCTTCGAGCTGCAGGTAGATGGTATGCACCAGAGACAGCTGCTAAACAAGCAGAATTTTCAACAGACAGGCACAAACAAGATGTGAAATCAGCTGATGAGCACACACCAGCGACACTAGAGGTCAGGAAATCACGTATGCACAAACGGATTCAGTGCAAGTCAGGTATGCCTATTTCTGTCACCTCAATCAAGTGTCAGTGTTTCTATTAACGTGCAAATAGATGGCCTCTGCATTGAATTAATTTCCAACAATGTTGGCAAAGCATAATTCCAACATAGAAATAGGAAATTTTTTTCAGAAACTATTTAAAATTCATCCTTGAACCAACATCACCAAAACTGATCAAATGGTCATTTAATTGTTTTATTGAGTGACTCGGCTGTGAATAAATTAAGTACACTTGCTTAGTGTTTCACTTTTGACATAAATTTGCTTGGACCACTTCTGAAAGTTCTAAAGAAATAAAACAGTTACATAAATGCAAGCCCTTGTTCCTTCTTAGAATTTTAAAAAATTTAACTTCAAAAAACAGCGTTCACAAAGAGCTGCTCTCTTATTAGAACAATGAAGCCTCAAAAGTTACATCAATTCTTCATCACTTCATGTCCCAACTTCTCCAAAATCTCATAATTGAATGCTCCATCAGGTTTTGCAACACTCACCTGCTCACTTCTTCATGTCCCTCTTTAGTCAGCACTGGGAGCAGAGGTAGTGATGGCAGAGCTGATGTTTGTAGACTCGGGTTCTTCTCTCTCTCCTTTGCAGCTTCATTTGGCACAGTTTGTTTGAGTTTTTCTTTTGGCGTGATTAATTCTACTTTCAACGGTTGGGCTTTGGGGATTTTTGACCCCATGTTCATTGGTGTTGCTTCTTTTTTTTCTGTGTTTGAGTCAAGATCTATTTTCACCTCCTGAGTAGTCACCTTGACTTTAGGTTTCTCACTTTTAACTGATACCTGGATCCCAGTATCTAATGGGGAAACTGTCACTCGCTCAGACTTGAGCTTATTTGCCTCTCTTGTATCCTTTGTTTGAGATGTATGGGCGGTCGTCGTTGAACTAGCATTGCTACTTGCCTTGGCAGTAGTCACAGTAAGTGCATTTGAAGTTTTTGCATTATTTTTAGCAGCCTCAACAGCTCTAGCTTTTTTGTGCTTACTCAGCTCAGCTGCAAGACTGGTTTTATAAGTTAAACTGTTTGGTGAAATGCTTGATTGCCGGCTACGAGATCTTGATACACGGTGCTTGCTGCGGGATCTTGATCGTCTAGAATGATACGGACTTCTGCTCCGTGACTTAGGCCTCCTAAAAGTATAAATCATATCAATATAGGTTTAACAAATACAATCAATAATTATAACTCAAGGAAAAAAAGCATGTAATTTGAATGTAAAAAAATCTGAATCATTTAAAGTGCATCCATCATTAATAAGAACTGAATAAGGTCATTCCTTGCAGCAATAAGTGTGAATTATTAAATATTGGAATGGAGCCTCACACACATATGGCAAGATGGTAAGTTTAAAATATTAAATGTGAATTTGAAGCACAACTTTCACAAGTAATTAAAACTTACAATATTTGCCTTTAGCTGAGACGTCCAAACATTTAAATCATTTGATGGGATGTGGGCATTGCTGGTTAGGCCAGTATTAATAGCCAAGACGTAGAGAGGTGGTGATAAGCTAACTTCTTGAATCACTCAAGTCCTAGGAGTGCAGGTACACCCACAATGATAGTAAGAAGGAAGTTCCTGGATTTTGACCCAGAAACAGTGATATCAGTCAGATGGTCTGTGGTTTGGGGGAAGATAATGCAGACTTGTTTATTGTTTTGCCCTCTGACATTCCTTTTCTGGCATCTAAGTAGAAAAATGATTGCACATCTCATAATGATGTACTGAATTAATTATTTGTTCAGATATAGAAGAATATAAACTTTTCAGAGAATTTAGCCCAATCAGCTAATGTGAGAAACCACTTTTCAATCCAAACAGAACAAATGCACATGGGATTAGTTTAGAAATGGTATCACAGGTTGGTGCAGACATGGCGGCTGATGGGCCTGTTCCTTTGCTATATTGTTCGGAACTGATTTTACAGGTATCAAAACAATAGGCAGCAAATTACTTCCAAACCCAGAACTCGAAGTACAAAAGCCTTATTCAGTTCTTATATTCTTTACTTGCTATTTAGTCATGTACAAATTTCATGGGTTGAATTGTTTCGAAAATATTTCTTCATTCTTAAACACTGACATATAACTCCAAATTCAGAACAACAAAATACATTTCTATCAGCAGCATGAGATTTTTACAAATTAATGTTAATGTTAATGATAGATGGTTCTCAAAGTTACACTTATCCAATAGAGCTTAGGAATTACTATCAGAAACCATGTATAAATCAGAAATACAGCAGTACCCAAAAATGACAGAACATTCATGTAAAGCCTTAGTCCTCCTTACGTGCTCGTCACTATATACACTGGCAGTAGCTTAAGCTTCCATTTGATCTTTAATAATACATTGTGAAATAGATTATAAAAACAAATCATCAGCTACAGGTAGCCTAACAAACAAATATTCAATACCATAACCACACCAATTTCATTCCATAAATGTATCAAGTACTTGATTATACACAGGCTACCAAAAAGCGAGTTGAAGTTTCAAAATACTTCCAAGTGTTATACCAAATGGAAAGACAACTTCTTTTTACCAACAGTCAAGAGCTGATAGAAAATTAAGAACTGAATAGTCAAACGAGCTTAACGAGAGCAATTTCACTACAGTACTGAATATTGCACTCTCTCAAATATTGTTACATAAAAACACAAGTGCAAAATTATTACTGGTAGAAAGCCCAGTGTTCAAATCATTTGCAAATTTGCTTGTCACAAAATATGACTTTTTCAAGACTTTTGAAAATTAAGACATACATCCACTCCAAACATTTTATACAAATCAACTATGAGTAATATTATTTTACACATAACGTTGTCTATTCAACATTTACAGTAATGTTTGGCAGAAACATTATGAATTTAGCGTAATGTATGTACAGTATCTTTCAGATTTTAAGACATTTGATACACATTTTTTCCTTACAGTGTTCGATGTTTCATACGTAATGTTTCATTTACATACTTCCGACTTATACATAAGAAACATATACACACAGGATATAGTTCAGATCGATTTTAAGACATATTTTCAGAAATATAATGACATGATAATAATGGAAGATGTACAGACAGACTGACAGTGGTCTTACCTGAGCTCCGGGCTCCGGCTGTAGGGACTGGACGAGCGTCGCCGACTGCTAGTGGAGTAGGGAGCGGGGGAAAGACCGCCATAATCGTAGGGGCTAAGATGCCGGGAGAAGCTGGGAGAGCGGCGGCGTGAAGTCGGGTAAGGGCTGGGAGAACGTCCAGTGTAGCCGGCGTGTAAAGCCGACTCCCGCGAGCTGTATAGTGGCTTGAAAGCGAAGAGCGGCGGCGGCGGGCTGTACAGCTCGAAGGTAGGGGGCCTGCTGGGGCTATGGCCGGAGGCGGCCCCGTAAGCTTGCGGGTAACACGGGACAGACGTACTATACGGACTCTGCTCCCGGTAAGGCGGACTGCGGGGCCCAGGCGAGGCCGAGGTGCGGTAGGCCCGCGGAGCCTCCCAGTCGGCCTCCCGGTAGGCCCGCGGCGGAGGCTCTCTGTAAGCCGCGGGCGTCTCTTTGTCAGTGCGGTGCGAGCCACGGCCTCCCCGGGCCTCCTTGTCGCCTTGGGCCGGCTGCTCGGCCGCCGCCCCGGCTTTGTTCCGGCTCCGGCTCTTACCCTTGGCCCTGCCGTCCGCCCTGGAGCGGGAGCTCTCTTTGCCCTTGTCCCGTCTCCGCCTCTCCTTGTCACGGGAGCGCTCGGCCCGGCGCCCGGCCGTAGACGCGGGGCTGAATCCGAAATTCTCCGAATGAGAGCTCACGTCCTCGTACTCGACCAGGCCGCGGAGTGAGAGCGGCAGAGCCGAGGAGCCCGAAGCCGAGCAGGCGGCCGCGGCGGACACCGGGTACTTGCCGTCCCTCCGCTGGGCCCGGCTCTCAGCCGAGCGCTTCCTGCGGCGTTTCCTACGCCGCGAATTCGAGGAAGGGCGAGAGGGAGCGGAGGAAGAGGCGGCGGCGACGACCACAGCGGCGGCCGTTGCGCAACGGCCTTTCTCCCGGGCCTGGGTTTGGGCCGGAGCCGGGCCACTCTGGCTCTGGTGTCTCCTCCCGCTGGGGCTGCGACCCCGGCTCCCGCCGTGCGTATCCGAACTCGGCATTGACTTCCGCGACTCCCCCCCCCCTACCCCTCCTGGTCCGGGGGCCGCTCACTCCATCCGCTCGGAGCAGCCGCACATTCCACTCTTCAGATCCGGAGGCGAGCGGAGTGGGGATTAATAGCCTCGGGGTGAAAAAGAGAGTGGGAGCTGGGCCTACGCTTCGGGCCTGCCGCCTCTCGGAGTTAATGTCGCTGGCTCGACTCTCTCTCTCTCTCTCTCCGCCGCTTTTTCTTTCTAACAGCGTCGGCTCGTCCCCGACCCCGCAGCGCGCGCGCGCAACACACGCCGCTTCTGCGCCGACTCACAAAATGGCCACCTCCCGGAGCCAGCCAGCGGCTGTGAGTGACCTTCCTTCGGGTTCACTTCCGGGGCGAGTTGCGGAGGCGTCCTCTTCCTGTGACCCGGCGGGGGAATGGACCTTTTCATTGATTCCAGATGCACGTGTAAAACTTAGATGACACACACCCAGCTGAAAAATGATACCACTTTTATTGGATAAAGTAGATTAACAGCACGATATTGGAGGATGAATGCAAAGATTTATGGTGTTTCTCTCCTACAGCTCGTTGTACCACCCAGTCATTTACACTACAGATCCGAGCCTTCTGTCCAACCAGCATCGATCAAGGCGGACAGACCCTTACGTTCAACTCGTTCACGCCGACTAAATTTATCTAGTTCAATTTACCACTATTGGGCCCGTATCTCTCAGCATCCTTCCTATACATAAACCCATCTTACGCCATCTACTTTTTGACTCGCCTACCCCCACCATATCCACGCCCTTCATGATTTTATAAACCTCAACAAAGTCACCACCAGACCTCTGCCTCTATTGCAAGGAAAATAGTCTCAGCCTATTCAGTCTCTCCCCATAGCCCAAATCCCCGGAACCTGGCAACATCCTTGTTAATCTCTTCTGAACCCTTTAAGTTTCAGACAACCCTATATTTCTTCATATGTATTTATCTTCCCCTTAAAAGCTATGCTAGTTAGCTAACAATAGTACCCACAAGTTCCCACGTTTCCCTATTTGAAACCACTTGTTAAACAATAAAATTTGTTGAACTAGTTAAATAAAGGCAAAGTAGAGTAAATGCTGGAGATGAAAAATACAAATTAACTGTCTTTCTATAGCTTCTTAAAGACCCAATGTTGATTCTAGCGTGACACTACTTTGTCACAGTTTAGTCAAACATGTTCATTGAAAGTAGTTGCAAAGTATTTTAGCATGAGACTTTGCACTCTCCAGTTAGCAATGTCCTTTTTTCATTATCTTGCTCTAGAGGCTCCAGCTCATGAGATTAAGCACGTTAAACAACTGCAAGGAACTAATTTCTCCTGATTCTCAGTCATAAATGATATCTTAACAGCCTATAATACCCCATCCTTCAACACAGTTGATCACACCCAACAGCTGTTCCATTCCAGTTTCTGATCAATGAGATTCAGTGATGGTAACGCCCTTATATGTCATGGGGAGACAGTTATTGCCTGAACTTTTGTCTGATACATCTCTAAGGCTATGTTACCTGTATATACGAACATTCCTTAAGTGTTTTCTAATCCCAATGCAGATAGAAATAATCACAACTGACCACAGATCTTTCTCCAAATCCTCGTGATGCCCTCACCACTCTACCGAAGTGCACCACAGTTGATTAGTCATTAGTATATACTCCAGTGAAATGTCTTCAACTGTGACAGAACTTTTCTTCCTGGCTAAAATTTATAAGGTTCACTTTAGTGTGGTTGTACACTTTAGAGATAAATACAAGCCTCAATCCAATTTCATTTTCATATTAACCCTCCAGTTTACAATACAGTAGTCATATACCATTGTAATTGCTCAAGTTATCAAGTACCATTTTCATCCAAAAATAACATTTCTTTTGCAACAACTTTAAACAGCACCTTACTTAAATTGAACAGTAGCCACAGGCACACGTTGAATTTTGACTTGGGCTGCAGTTGAAATTCATTACATAAATAGTTGCTGTTGAGTTCATCCCCCTTGTAGTCACATAAATCAAGGTTCATACTTCACAATTGAAAATATCCTACTTGTTGCTGAGCCTAAAGGTGCTATTAGCACCTTTTATTTGACAGTTACATTTTGCCACAAAGTAGAGAGAAACTCTGCCAAGAAAATAAAAGTATCTGTGAGTGAGAATTTACTACATCAAGTTAAAAAAGTTGGAAAGCCAAGGACATGCTTAACTTTTCACAGCGACAACTAGCTGTTGGGAGTTGTGAATCTTCTGCCAAATCCACATAATTGTTGATTGAAGGAATTGGGGCACAAATCTATTGAAAAATTATTAGTGCATTGAATCTGCAGGCCTGACATATTGTGATCAGAACAGATAGTAATGCAATCATTCTGCAAGATTATCTGCAGCTAATAATAGCAATAGAATTCAAGAACAGATATTTCAAATACAGGAGAGAGGCTAAGGATAGAAAAAAGGCTAAGAGGAAGCATCAGAAAAAGAAGGCAGGCTGCACCAAAACAAATAGCAAAATGTTCTTCAAACATAAATAATAAAAGGTTAACCAAGGATGGAGGAGGACACAAGAAACAAGCAGAGTAAACTAAATAAAAACTGAAAGAATTGTGGATGCTGTAAATCAGAAACAGAAGGTGCTGGAAAATCTCAGACAAAAAAAAACTACAAATGCTGGAATCCAAGATAGACAAGCAGGAGGAGCAGCAGCAAGTCTGGCAGCATCAGGAGGTGGTTAAGTCAACATTTCAGGTGTAACCCTTCTTCAGGGCTACGAGTGGGTGTAAGGGGAGCTGCAGATCAAGGGAGGATAAGGGAGGGTTTTGGATAGGGAGAGGGGCAAAGTGGTGAGGTAGCAATAGGTGAACACAGGTAGAGGGTATGGTCTGGTTGGTCGATGGTGGGGAATGAATCAGTTGGTAGCCAGAAGGAAGGGTCAATCAGAGGGAGGGGGAGGGGGAGGGGGAGGGGGGAGGGGGAGGGGGGAGGGGGAAGGGGGAGGGGGAAGGGGGAAGGGGGAGGGGAAGGGGGAGGGGGAGGGGGAGGGGAAGGGGGAGGGGGAGGGGAAGAGGGAGGGGGAGGGGAAGAGGGAGGGGGAGGGGAAGAGGGAGGGGGAGGGGAAGAGGGAGGGGGGAAGGGGGACGGGGAGGGGGGAAGGGGGACGGGGAGGGGGGAAGGGGGACGGGGAGGGGGGAAGGGGGAACGGGGAGGGGGGAAGGGGGAACGGGGAGGGGGGAAGGGGGACGGGGAGGGGGGAAGGGGGACGGGGAGGGGGGAAGGGGGACGGGGAGGGGGGGGAGGGGGGAAGGGGGAGGGGGGAAGGGGGACGGGGGGAAGGGGGACGGGGGGAGGGGGACGGGGGAAGGGGGGAGGGGGGAGGGGGGAGGGGGGAGGGGGAGGTTATTTGAAATTGGAGAACTCCATTTGAGTCCTCAGAGTTCAAAAGCTCAACAGGTCTGGCAGCATCTGTGAAGAGAACTCAAAGTTAATGTTTCAGGTCCAGTGACCCTTAGAATTCATGGTAGCTAGGAAAATGTGAGTTTATATGCAGCAGATAGGGTGGAAGAGGGGGTAAGGAGTAAATGATAGGTGGAGATAGAGTCCAAAGAGAGAGAAGACAAAGGGACAGGTCGATAAAAATCTGGCCAAATTGGTAATAGAGATTAGATTAGATTACTTAGTGTGGAAACAGGCCCTTTGGCCCAACAAGTCCACACCAACCCGCTGAAGCGCAACCCACCCAGACCCATTCCCCTACATTTACCCCTTCACCTAACATTACGAGCAATTTAGCATGGCCAATTCATCTAACCTGTACATTTTTGGATTGTGGGAGGAAACCGGAGCACCCGGAGGAAACCCACGCAGACACGGGGAGAATGTGCAAACTCCACACAGAGTCACCTGAGGCAGGAATTGAACCCGGGTCTCTGGCACTGTGAGGCAGCAGTGCTAACCAATGTGCCACCGTGCCGCCCACACGGCATTACCTGACAACAGGTAATGTGTAATTGCAGACTTGGTGATAACAAGGCCTGGTGTGTGGTTGGAGGCTAGGACACAGGGGAGTTCAGACCTTAAAATTATTGAGCTCAATATTGAGTCGAGAAGGCTGCAAGGTCCCCAAGTGGAAAATGAGGTGTTGTTCCTCCAGCTTGCACTGAACTTTGGTGTAGCACTGCAGCAAACCCAAGACAGCTATTGGCCAGGGAACAGGGTGGTGTGTTAAATTCCTGAAGGGGGGTTGCACCCGAAATGTTGACTTCTCTACGTCGTGACGCTGCCTGGCTTGCTGTGGTCTTCCAGCTTGTCTACTTTGGTGTGTTAAAGTGGATACAGAACTGGCTCAAAGGTAGAAGACAGAGGGTGGTGGTGGAGGATTGCTTTTCAGACTGGAGGCCTGTGACCAATGGAGTGCCACAAGGATCGGTGCTGGGTCCTCTACTTTTTGTCATTTACATAAATGATTTGGATGCCAGCATAAGAGGTACATTTAGTAAGTTTGCAGATGACACCAAAATTGGAGGTGTAGTGGACAGTGAAGAGGGTTACCTCAGATTACAACAGGATCTGGACCAGATGGCCCAATGGGCTGAGAAGTGGCAGATGGAGTTTAATTCAGATAAATGTGAGGTTCTGCACTTTGGCAAAGCAAATCAGAGCAGGACTTATACACTTAATGGTAAGTTCCAAGGGAGTGTTGCTGAACAAAGAGACCTTGGAGTGCAGGTTCATAGCTCCTTGAAATTGGAGTTGCAGGTAGATAGGATAGTGAAGACAGTGTTTGGTATGCTTTCCTTTATCAGTCAGAGTATTGAGTACAGGAGTTGGGAGGTCATGTTGCGACTGTACAGGACATTGGTTAGGCCACTGTTGGAATATTGTGTGCAGTTCTGCTCTCCTGCCTATTGGAAAGAGGTTGTGAAACTTGAAAGGGTTCAGAAAAGATTTACAAGGATGTTGCCAGGGTTGGAGGATTTGAGCTATAGGGAGAGGCTGGACAGGCTGGGGCTGTTTTCCCTGGAATGTCAGAGGCTGAGGGGTGACCTTATAGATGTTGACAAAATTATGAGGGGCATGGATAGGGTAAATAGACAAAATATTTTCCCTGGGGTCAGGGAGTCCAGAACTAGAGGGCATAGATTTGGGGTGAGAGGGGATAGATGTAAAAGAGACCTAAGGGGCAACTTTTTCACACAGGGAGTGGTATATGTATGGAAAGAGCTGCCAGAGGAAGTGGTGGAGGCTGATACAATTGCAACATTTAAGAGGCATTTGGATATATGAATAGGAAGAGTTTGGAGGGATATGGGCCGGGTGCTGACAGGTGGGACTAGATTGGGTTGGGATATCTGGTCGGCATGGACGGGTTGGACCGAAGGGTCTGTTTCCATGCTGTACATCTCTGATTCTATGGCAACTGGAAGCTCAGGGTCTATTTTGTAGGCAGGATGTAGATGTTCTGCAAATCAATCACCAAGTCTATGCTTTGATTCCCCACTGTAGAGGAGACCACATTGTGAGCAGCAAATGCCGTAGACTAGATTGTGATATGTGCAGGTAAAGTGCTGCTTCATCTGGAAGGTATGTTTGCACCCTTGGATACTGAAGAGGGAGTAGATAAATGGGCAGGTGTTACACATTCGGCAGTTGCAGGGGAAGGTGCTGTTGGGGAGGGGGATGCATAAACTCCTCACTGAAGCAAAGAATATAGCAGAGTTACTAACTGAATACTTTGCCTGTCTTTATCAAATTAGGAGATGGTGACAAGACATAACTGAAGAGTTGGATGTTAAGCAACTTAGTATAGCGATAGATAAAGAGATGGTAAAAAGGCTGGCAACATTCCAAGTAGACAAGTCACCAGGCCTGGTATGCATTCGAGATTGGTAAGGTGGTGGTAAGGGAGCGAATTGCGGAGCCACTAACAGAAATTTTCCTGGCTCCTCTGAGCACAGGACTAGTCTTGAGAGACTGATGATTATAAATGTGACGCTGTCTTTTAAGAAAGGGCCAAAAGGATAACCCAGGCAGTTACAGAACTGTCAGTTTGATATCAATGATAGGAAAACTATTTCGATGGCAGCAACGCCAAGACAAGCCAGACACAGCTCCCAGGCACCGAAGCGCAGGTCCTGGGCTGACTTCCCCGGTCCAGTGTCATAGGCTGAGCAAAGACTCCCAATGCGCGCTAGGCCCAGGTGCCTGAAGGAGCAAAAGCCTTGGTGAACGGGATGGCAGAAGATTCTGACTATCGATGACTGGCAGCAGAGCCTGGGGGAGCATCGGATGGGGAACAGGAGCTTTGGAACCCACACATCCCTCATGCTACAGCTCAGATACAGCAGTCTCAGTTGTGGCAATGGCAGGCAGGTAACCAAGACCATGGAGCCGGTTAAAGAGACTCCTGATTATGGCAAGCAGCAACCTGAGGAGCAGTGCAAGAGGATCAAGAAGAGGAGTGAAAGATGAAATCTATTGCAGTAAAATCTTGCATTATATTCAGTATTTTAAGGTGGCGCTAGAGCATATAACACACAAAAAGAAAACACTTCCTTATATATTTTCATATACTGAACATGCTCAATAAATCTGAATGTAACCTAAATCTAATCTATATTTGAGACAAATAAGTTAATACTAGACAGTCAACATGGCTTTGTCAAGGACAGGTCATGTCTGAAATTTAATTGACTTGATTGATCTATTGTCACATGTATCATTTTACAAAAAGTATAGTGCTGCCATTCTCCAGTGCAATCTTAAAACAGAAAAATAAACCAAAACTTAGACTATAGAGGTAGTAAAATGAAGAAATAAAGAAATTGTCCAACTTTACAGTCATTCTTAATAAGTGCTCTGCCATGGGCCTGGTGGTTAGGCACAAGTCCCTTTCATCACGTCACCGCTGCTGGAATGAAAGTCACCAATCTTCGGTGCCATCTTGCCTCCGATGATGCCCTCACCTCAGAGTCCTCATTGGACCTTGCCAACGCAACAGGATACTGCACGAGCCTAAACTCGACTCTGCCATCACCATGAGTCTGCTTCAGGCCTATCACACCAATGCTGCTGCTGTGATCTTGTTCAAGGCCAAGCTTGCCTCCATGAATCTATGGTGGAAGCAGATGCTGCTGTGAACCCAAACTTGCTTCTGCAGTAACAGCCATGAGTCGATGCTAGGAACGCCTCATCAATGGAGAATCTGCCAAGAATCCAAACTGTCTGCCACAGCCAGTGTGGGCCCTCTCTCCACTACCGTCACCATGACCCAAGCTCTTCACTAAAAGGTATGTAACATAAAATAGAAAAGAAAAAAAAAGAAAAACAAAGGAACAAAAAGAAAAGCAGACAGAGTGGTGAGCCGAAGGCTCAGAAGCTCTACTCCATCATCATTTTACAGGTGACGAGGTGACACAGGCAGTAGACAAGGGTAGAGCTGTGGATGTTACATATTTGGGCTTTCAGAAAACAGTTGATAGGATGCCACATGGCAGGCGAGTCAGAAAATTTGAAATATTTCAAATGGACGTGACAATGTGGATTGTAAGTTGGCTAAAAGGTAGGAAATAGTAGGTATAGATGACTCAAATTGAAAGTGGTGGACCCCAGGGAATGATGTTGCAACCCTAACTTTTTCTGATTTATATAAACATTTTGCAGATTGGTGTTGAGGGCAAAATCTCTTAAATTTGCAAATGATACTAAGCTAAAGAGAATAGCAGATTGTGAGGATGATGCTGAGTGACTTCAGAGAGACATTGACAAATTGGCTGCTGTCTGACAGATGAAGTTCAATGCAGAGAAAGATGAGACAATGCACTTTGGCAGAAGAACATGGAGGAACAATACAAGCTGAAAGGTACAACTTTGAGTGTACAGGAACAGAGGGACTTTGTGGTTTGAAAACATAATTCTTTGAAGGCAGGCTAGGCAAGTTGAAAAAGTTATTAAGACTTAAAGGATCCTTGGATTATAAACAGAAGCAAAGAGGATAAAAACAAGGAAGTCATGCTACACATCTACAAATCATTGATCAGACTATATTTGGAATATTTATGTTCAGTTCTGAGCATGTTATTTAAAGAAGGATGTTAAAGCCCTGGAAAGATTTACTAGAATGATACCAGGAATGAGGGATTTTAGATACAAAGAGGAGAAAGTGAGGACTGCAGATGCAGGAAATCAGATTTGAGTGTGGGGTTCTGGAAAAGCACAGCAGGTCAGGCAGCTTCTGAGAGCAGGAGAATCGACATTTCAGGCATAAATCTTTCATCAGGAATTTTAGATACAAGGAAAGAAACTGGACATATTCTTCCTGAAGAAGAGAAGATTAAGAGATGACCTTATTGAGGTGTTCAAAATTATGAACAATTTTGGCAGGGTAGAGAAGAATATTCTGTTTCCACTAGTTGGCATGTCAGTAACTAAGGGTTACAATTGCAAGATTGTTGGCAAGACAGCTAGTGGTGAGATAACAAAAAATATCTTTACTCAGTTGTTAGGATTTGGAATATGCTGCCTCGGAGAGTGATGGAGGCACATTCCATTGGAGGTTTCAAAAGAGAGCAAGATATATGTTTGAAAGCAATGAATTTAGAGGGTGCCAGAGATAGGTGAATGAATGAGACTAGCCAGGTAGCTCTTGGGGAGCTGATGCAGACACAATGGGCCAAATAGCCTCCTTCAGCATTGTAAAATTCTACAATTCTAAAACAGTGCTGTTTGAAATCCTCTGGTGCTTAGCAAACATTATTTCAAAGTATGACCAACCAGGTCGTACCCTCTACCTGTCTTCACCTATCCCCACTTCACCACCCCTTCTCCGCCACCCCCACACCCACACCCACCTCCAGTCCTGAAGAAGGGTTACACTCAAAGCTTCAACTTCTCCACCTCCTGCTGCTGTCTGGCTTGCTGTGTTCTTCCAGTCTCCTGCCTGTCTATTCAGGACATTGGTTAGGCCACTGTTGGAATATTGTGTGCAATTCTGGTCTCCTTCCTACCAGAAAAATGTTGAGTAGCTTGAAAGGGTTCAGAAAAGATTTACAAGGATGTTGCCAGTGTTGGAGGATTTAAGCTATCGGGAGAGGCTGAATAGGCTAGGGCTGTATTCCCTGGAGCATCGGAGGCTGAGGGGTGACCTTATTGAGGTTTATAAAATTATGAGGGGCATGGATAGGGGAAATAGACAAGGCCTTTTCCCTGGGGTGGAGAGTCCAGAACTAGAGGTCATAGGTTTAGGGTGAGAGGGGAAGATATAAAAGGGACCCAAGGGGCAACTTTTTCCACACAGAGGGTGGTACATGTATGGAATGAGCTGCCAAAGGAAGAAGTGGAGGCTGGTACAATTGCAGCATTTAAAAGGCATCTGGATGTGTATATGAATAGGAAGGCCTTAGAGGAATATAGGCCAAGATTAGGTTAGGATATCTGGTCAGCATGGACGAGTTGGACCAAAGGGTCTGTTTCTGTGCTGTACATCTCTATGACTATATACACAGATCCCAGAAGCTCAACACTCAAACCTTAAAAAATATCTTTGCACAAACAAGACCATCTGAAGGAACTAGCTTTCTGGCTGGTGAATTTAAAATAGAAACATAGAAACAGGTGCACAAGTAGGCTATTCAGCCCTTCGAGCCTGCACCACCATTCAATATGATCAAGAATGATCATGCAATCTCAGTATCCCATTCTTGCCCTCTCGCCATACCCTTTCATCCCTTTAGCCACAGGGGCCATGTCTAGCTCCCTCTCAAATATTTCTAAAGCACTGGCTCCAACAGCTTCCTGTGGGAGAGAAATCCACAGGTTCACAACTGAGTGATGAAATTCTTCCTCATCTCAGTTCTGAATGGCTTACACCTTATTCTTAGACTGTGATCCCTGTCCTGGACTTTCCCAATGTCAGGAAGGTTCTTTCCATATCTAACTTGTACAGTCTCATCAAGATTTTATAGGTTTCTATGAGATCTCTCATCATTCTTCTAAATTCCAGCGAATGCAAGCCCAGTCGATCCAGTCTTTCCTCATTTGTCAGTCCTGCCATCTCAGGAATCAGTCTAAATTAGAGTGGTGCTGGAAAAGCACAGGTCAGGCAGCATCCGAGGAGCAGGAAGATCGACATTTCGAACAAAAGATTCCTGATGAAGGGTTTTTGTCCGAAACATTGATTTTCCTGCTCCTCGGATGCTGCCTGACCTGCTGTGGCTTTGCCAGCACCACTCTAATCTAGACTCTGATCTCCAGTATCTACAGTCCTCACTTTTGCCTCTTTCACGAATCAGTCTGCTGAACCTTTGCTGGACTCCCTCAATAGCAATAATGCCCTTCCTCAGACAAGGAGACTAAAACTATACATACACAATACTCAAGGTGTAGCCTCACCAAGACCTTGTATAACTGCCGTAAGACATCTTTACTCATATTCAAATTCTTGCTCTATGAAGGGCAGCATGCCATGAGCTTTCTCACTGCCTGCCACACCTGCATGCCACCCTTCAATGACTGTTCCACTATGACACCCAGGTCTCTTTGCACATTACCTTTTCTTAAACTGCCACAATTCAATTAATAACCTTCCTACTTTTTTTTGTGAAGAAAGTGGATAACCTCACATTTATCCAAATCAAATTGCATTTGCCAAGTATTTGCCCACTCAGCCAGTCTGTCCAAGTCACCCTGCAGCCTCTTACCATCCTCCTCTCAGCACACACTGCCACCCAGCTTAGTGTCATCTGCAAATTTGGAGATTTTGCATTCAATTCATTCATCCAAATTTTTAATGTATATCGTGAACAGCTGAAGTCCCAGCATTGAACCCTGAGGCACCCCACTCGTCATAGTTTGCCACTCTGAAAAAGACCTATTTATTCCAATTCTCTGCTTCCTTTCTGCCAACAAGTTCTCTATCTATGTCAATACATTACCTCCGATATCACGAACTTTAATTTTCCTTCCTAATCTCGCGTGGAATCTTGTCAAAAGCCTTTGGAAATTTAGATATACAACATCTGAATCACCAATGTCTATTCTACTGGTCACATCCTCAAAACAATTCCAGAAGATTTGTCAAGCAGGATTTCCCTTTCATGAATCCCCGCTGACTAGGACCAATTCTGACCCCGTTTTCCAAATGCCCAGTTATTGCATCCTTAACGGTGTCTGCGTGGGTTTCCTCCGGGTGCTCCGGTTTCCTCCCACAGTCCAAAGATGTGTAGGTCAGGTGAATTGGCCATGCTAAATTGCCCAAAGCGATAGGTGCATTAGTCGGAGGGTAGTGGGTCTGGGTGGGTTACTCGGAGGGTCGGTGTGGACTGGTTGGGCCGAAGGGCCTGTTTCCACACTGTGGGGAATCTAATCTAATCTAATGATCTACTCCAGCATTTTCCCCACTACCAGACTAACCAGCCTATAAATTCCTTCAATTTCTCTCTCCCTCCTTTCATACAGAATGGAGTTACATTAACTACCCTCCAGTTCATGAGAACTCTTCCAGAGTCTACTGAATGCTGGAAAATGATCACCAACACATCCCGCTATTTCTAGGGCCACTTAAGTGCTCTCGGATGCAAAGCATCAGACTCTGAGGACTTGGTTTTAATCTCAATTTCCCCAATACTATTTCCTGACGAATAAGGATTTCCTTCAGTTCCTTCTTCATGCTTTACCCTCACATTTCCTGAAGGTTATTTGTGTCCTCCTTAGTGAAAACAGATCCAAAATATTTAACTGGTCTGCCATCTCTTTGTTGTCCATTATGAATTCACCCGATTCTAACTACAAGGGATCTACATATGACTTCCCCAGTCATCATCTTCTCTTCACATATCTATAGAATTGGAGAGGAACTCCTCAATCAAGGTGAAATTCAAGGTTCAAAGATCAGTGACCACAGTCACACCCTTTCAATGTGTACCATTCAGATTATGGAAAATGTCATGAAGCATATGGATTACATTTACATTTCATCTGTAGCTCATATCAATCTGAACCTCAAGGTGTTGGATCTTGACAATAGCATCAAATGATAGAATGTAGACCAAAATCTTCATCAGGGTCCTTCTTAAGGCACCTAAGTAGGTCCCACCTTTCAATCAGTTGCAGCCATTTGACAACAAAGATTCTGGCACTAGCAGCCAACCCAGCTAATAGCTCAGTTGTCTGTTGAAAATTGTAGGGTTTTTTTGGCAATCTGGGGCAAGTTTGGTCAGTCACGATCAGTATTGTTGCTTGCTTTACAATAATTCTTGCAAGTTCAGTGCATTCTACGACAGATCTGTATTTGTGCCTTTGACCTAAGTACATAATAATGTGTCTATACATTGATGATCCAGAAAAGAGATGAACACAAGCCTCCAAAGAATTGTTACTGTTTTGATTCAAACGTAAATCTGGGTCACAATAATCATCATGAAAAGCAAGAAGGGATAATAAGTAGCGAGCAAGTCATAAAAAGTGGCGAGAGTGAGAATTTTAACAAATAGGAAGGAAAAAGAGTAGAATGTAAAGATTTTCAATCGGGCCTGCCGAATTGGGTATAAAAGAACTTCCACAGATGTCTCCATTACAGCAAGTTCTCTTTTCAACCAAGTAATCACCTCATTCTTTACTGCTATAACCCGGTCATACAGTTCATTAAAAAGGCATCTTTTATTCCATACAGATCTTTGACACAAACTGGGATTTCTCACAAGACCACATGTTCAGTTTAGATAATACAAATTCAGACATGTTAGTTTTGCTCAAAACTGAGCTAAGATATAGTTTTAGGGAGAGACTAGGGCACTCAAATGTAAACATAGAATTAAAATGTTAGTTAATGGAGAAAGAATCATTTCATGCTAATGTGATTATCAGATATTCATTTGCTTATTAAAAACAAGAATGGAGAAGTTTTAAAAATCACTTCCACTTTTCAAAAGGAACACACAATAGATTGTGGGTAATCCAAGATGGAGGACAGGAAAAATTTCTGTCTGTAAAAGCTGCTCCTTTTTTTGAGGTATTTTAGGTGTTGGAGGTGATTTCACCGAATTCCAGGAGCAGCAATCACTGTTTTATATGATGTTACATTCATTTGGAACTTTGGAAAGAAAAAGTCAAAACAACAGCAGTTTAAAAGGGAGAAGAGCAGACAAAGGAAGCACATGGTGAGGACAGTGCAGGAGAGAGAGACAGAGAGAGAGAGAGAGAAAGAAAGAACCTGCACAGTTACCGCCTTTGCTGTTTGAATTCGTGTATCGCCGAACATCGGAGTGCATCTGGGAAAATTAACAAACAGTGAAATTCACAACTAATCTTGGGAGGAACTGTTGGGCGAAGTTCACAGCACAGAATCAGATAAGTTAATTGTTGTTTTAAGTCTGTCCAAGAGAAAGGCTGCAGTAGTGAGTATAGTGGATTCTTTCTTGATTATATGTTTTCGGAGATAAGTCTCTTGATTAAACTTAAAATATAAGCCAGAGCTATTAATTTAACCTGGGGCAGTGTTTGTAGAGGAATAAGACGGTGTTATTTTCTGGGTCTGCAGATTGTGAAGGAGCAAAAATGGCCTTTGCAGTGATATGCACTTCTTGTCAGATGTGGGAGTTTAAAGAGAGTTTAAGGGTTACTGTGGATTATATCTGCCATAAATGCTGTCGAATGTGAATCTTATCAGATCGAATGGATCGGTTGAAGAAACAGGTAGAAGCGATGAGGAATTTGCAACAGCAACAGTATGTGATGGATGGCAGTTATAGGAAGGGGGGGGGGGGGGGGGGGGAAGTCTCAGATACAGTCACATAGATGGGTTAACTCCAGGAAGGGTGAGAGAGGTCAGCACCTAGGGCAGGAGTCTTTTTTGGTATACCCATTTCAAACAGGTATGCTGTTTTGGAAAATGTAAGGGGTGATGGATTCTCAGGGGAAGATAGCACAAACAGCCAAGTTTCTGGTATTGAGACTAGCTCTAATGCAACGAGGGGTACGTCGGCTTCCAAGAGATCAATTGTGTGAGGGCATTCTGTAGTCAGAGGTACAGACAGACGTTTCTGACAGACGTTTCTGTGGCCAGCAAAGAAAAAGCAGAATGGTGTGTTGTTTCCTTGGTGCCAGGATCAAGGATGTCTCAGAGAGGGTGCAGAATGTTCTCACGGGGGAGAGGGGCCAGCAGGAGGTCATTGTCCACATTGGAACCAACGACATTGGAAGGGAAAACGCTGAGACTCTGAAGGGAGATTAGAGAGAATTAGGCAGAAATTTAAAAAGGAGGTCCTCAAGGGTACTAATGTCTGGATTACTCCCAGTGCTACGAGCTAGTGAGGGCAGGAATAGGAGGATAGAGCAGATGAATGCATGGCTGAGGAGCTGGTGTATGGGAGAAGGATTCACATTTTTGGATCATTGGAATCTCTTTTGGGGTAGAAGTGACCTGTACAAGAAGGACGGGGTTTGCACCTAAATTGGAAGGGGACTACTATACTGGCAGGGAAATTTGCTCGAACTGCTTGGGAGGATTTAAACTAGAAGGGGGGGGGGGGGGGGGGGGGGGAGGGGGAACCCAGGGAGATAGTGAGGAAAGAGATCAATCTGAGACGGGTACAGCTGAGAACAGAAGTGAGTCAAACAGTCAGGGACAAGGTAGGACTAATAAATTAAACTGCATTTATTTCAATGCAAGGGGCCGAACAGGGAAGGCAGATGAACTCAGGACATGGTTAGGAACATGGGACTGGCATATCATAGCAATTACGGAAACATGGCTCAGGGATGGGCAGGACTGGCAGCTTAATATTCTAGGATACAAATGCTACAGGAAGGATACAAAGGGAGGCAAGAAAGGAGGGAGAGTTGCATTTTTGATAAGGGATATCATTAAAGCTGTGCTGAGGGAGGATATTCCTGGAAATACATCCAGGGAAGTTATTTGGGTGGAACTGAGAAATGGGATGATCACCTTATTGGGATTGTATTATAGATCCCCCAATAGTCCGAGGGAAATTGAAAAACAAACTTGTAAGGAGATCTCAGCTATCTGTAAGAATAATAGGGTAGTTATGGTAGGGGATTTTAACTTTCCAAACATCGATGGAGACTGCCATAGTGTTAAAGGTTTAGATGGAGAGGAATTTCTTAAGTGTGTACAAGACAATTTTCTAATTCAGTATGTGGATGTACCTACTAGAGAAGGTGCAAAACTTGACCTACTCTTGGGAAATAAGGCAGGGCAGGTGACTGAGGTGTCTGTGGGGGAGCACTTTGGGGCCAGCGACCATAATTCTATTCATTTTAAAATAGAGATGGAAAAGGATAGACCAGATCTAAAAGTTGAATTCTAAATTCTAAATCTAAGTTCTAAATTGGAGAAAGGCCAATTTTGACGGTATTAGGCAAGAACTTTCGAAAGTTGATTGGAGGCAAATGTTCACAGGTAAAGGGATGGTTGGAAAATGGGAAGCCTTCAGAAATGAGATAATAAGAATCCAGAGAAAGTATATTCCTGTCAGGGTGAAAGGGAAAGTTGGTAGGTATAGGGAATGCTGGATGACTAAAGAAATTGAGGGTTTGGTTAAGAAAAAGAAGAAAGCATATGTCAGGTACAGACAGAATAGATCGAGTGAATCCTTAGAAGCCTATGAAGAAAGTAGGAGTATACTTAAGAGGGAAATCAGGAGGGCAAAACGGGGACATGAAATAGCTTTGGCAAATAGAATTAAGGAGAATCCAAAGGGTATTTACAAATATATTAAGGACAAAAGGGTGACTAGGGAGAGAATAGGGCCCCTCAAAAGATCAATAAGGCAGCCTTTGTGTGGAGCCACAGAAAATGGGGGAATACTAAATGAATATTTTGCATCAGTATTTACTGTGGAAAAGGATATGGAGGATATCGACTGTAGGTAAATAGATGGTAACATCTTGCAAAATGTCCAGATTACAGAGGAGGAAGTGCTGGATGTCTTTAAATGGTTAAAAGTGGATAAATCCCCAGGACCTGATCAGGTGTAACTGAGAACTCGATGGAAAGCTAGAGAAGTGATTGCTGGGCCTCTTGCTGAGATACTTGTATCGATCATCACAGGTGAGGTGCCGGAACACTGGAGGCTGGCAAACGTGGTGCCACTGTTTAAGAAGGGCAGTAAAGACAAGCCAGGGAACTATAGACCGGTGAGCCTGACCTCGGTGATGGGCAAGTTGTTGGAGAGAATCCTGAGGGACAGGATGTACATGTATTTGGAAAGGCAAGGACTGATTCGGCATAGTCAACATGGCTTTGTGCGTGGGAAGTCATGTCTCACAAACTTGATTGAGTTTTTTGAAGAAGTAACAAAAAAGATTGAGGGCAGAGCAGTAGATGTGATCTATATGTACTTCAGTAAGATGTTCGACAAGGTTCCCCATGGGAGACTGATTAGCAAGGTTAGATCTCATGTAATACAGGGAGAACTGGCTCAAAGGTAGAAGACAGAGGGTGGTGGTGGAGGGCTGTTTTTCAGACTAGGGGCCTGTGACCAGTGGTGTGCCACAAGGATCGGTGCTGGGCCCTCTACTTTTTGTCATTTACATAGATGATTTGGATGCGAGCATAAGAGGTACATTTAGTAAGTTTGCAGATGACACCAAAATTGGAGGTGTAGTGGACAGCAAAGAGGGTTACCTCAGATTCCAACAGGATCTGGACCAAATGGGCCAATGGGCTGAGAAGTGGCAGATGGAGTTTAATTCAGATAAATGTGAGGTGCTGCATTTTGGGAAAGCAAATCTTAGCAGGACTTATACACTTAATGGTAAGGTCCTAGGGAGTGTTGCTGAACAAAGAGACCTTGGAGTGCAGGTTCATAGCTCCTTGAAAGTGGAGTCCCAGGTAGATAGGATAGTGAAGAATGTGTTTGGTATGCTTTCCTTTATTGGTCAGAGTATTGAGTACAGGAGTTGGGAGGTCATGTTGCAGCTGTACAGGACATTGGTTAGGCCACTGTTGGAATATTGCATGCAATTCTGGTCTCCTTCCTATTGGAAAGATGTTGTGAAACTTGAAAGGGTTCAGAAAGGATTTACAAGGATGCTGCTAGGGTTGGAGGATCTGAGCTACAGGGAGAGGCTTAACAGGCTGGGGCTGTTTTCCCTGGAGCGTCAAAGGCTGAGGGATGACCTTACAGAGGTTTACAAAATTATGAAGGGCATGGATAGGATAAATAGACAAAGTCTTTTCCCTGGGGTCGGGGAGTCCAGAACTAGAGGGCATAGGTTTAGGGTGAGAGGGGAAAGAGACCTAAGGGGCAACTGTTTCACACAGAGGGTAGTACATATATGGAATGAGCTGCCACAGGAAGTGGTGGAGGCCAGTACAATTGCAGCATTTAAAAGGCATTTGGACGGGTATATGAATGGGAAGGGTTTGGAGGGATATATGATGGGACTAGATTGGGTTGGGTATCTGGTCGGCATGGATGGGTTGGACCGAAGGGTCTGTTTCCATGCTGTACATCTCTATGACTCTATACCACTGCCTGTTCTACAAATATATAAGAGTATTAAGTACCTTAAAATATTTACAAATGATCAAAGTAAAGAGTTACATATGAATTTTCACTTGAAACTTCAAAGGCATTCAATTTTATTGTACAGTAAGAGACTATATGCATAGCACTTAAACTTACCCTGAATAATGCCATGTGAACATTCAAGTCATACAGCATCCTGACACTTGTAAATATAATGCTATCACTCGATTGTCCTCAGGTCAAAACCTTGTTTTCGCTCAATTCTGGCTGGGCCAATGGAACTGGCTATGTGATCAAGATCAATCTCTCTCTTCTAATTCCTACACAAGGTTGCTTCAATAAAATTGTAGATTTAAATATCACTTCCATTCACTTGACAAATAGAAAACACCAGCTCTCAGAAGTATGGAACATCCAGAAAGCAATTAAATCTCTCAAATTTTTCTCAGTTACAAATGGAAAACAGGAATGCTGACAAATGAAAATGAAAATTTGCTGCAAACTGTTGCAATGTTTAACCTACAGCAGGTCTTTCTAGCATGTACTGAAAGGAGGGCAAGAGATTAATTCAGAATTTTGATAGGGGGCAGCACAGTGGCTCAGTGTTTCGCATTACTGCCTCACAGCACCAGGGACCTGAATTTGATTCCCATCTCGAGTGACTTTGTGTAGTTTGCACATTCTCCATGTCTACTTGGGTTTCCTCTGGGTGCTCTGGTTTCCTCCTACAATCCAAAGATATGCAGGTCAGGTGAATTGGCCATGCTAAATTGCCTATAGTGTTAGGTGCATTGGTCTGGGGTAATTATAGTGTAGGGTTGGGGAATGGGTCTGAGTGGGTTATTCTTCGGAGGGTCATTCTTCAGAGGTCATGGGTGTAGACTTGGGCCAGAGGGCCTTTTTCCACAGTATCGGGAATCTAATCTAACCTCATTTTCTACATCCAAGAACTGTTAAATGAGATGGGTATCCACTCTGCATCATTCCTACTCTCTGGAATTTCCACAATTATCCAACAATATCCCTTCCCATACAATAGTGCCAACCTGCTTTCCCTAGTTTCTCCCACATCTCCCTTCATGTCCTGTTCTTGCTAATTTTGTACTGTGACATGTTCCAATGAACCATTTTTCACTAGACAATAGACCACCTAGTACCCTTCTGGTAGGTGTTTTCTGCTCTCAGGTACCTTTCATCGCTGTGGTCATCCACTTATCCTTCAAAAGAGGCACCCCTGAAATGTCTACCCTTTCGGACTAATTTAGACTCCTTAAATGTATTGTATTTCCAAAATCTGCAACTTTCCCCACAACTTCACACTTAAGTTTCCCTGATCAGAATTCTGGGCCTGCCACAGCAATGAAATGTGTTCATAAAGTCAAATGAGATTCTCAGTGACTGTGGTGCATCATCTCACCTTGCCTTCCACAACTTTTTGGCAGCATTTGATGCAATCATTTACACCCTACCTCAATATCCCCATCTTACATCACAGAGCTTAATTATACCATTTCTTGGTTCCAGCTTCCAATGGATTGTATTCTATGGATCTGTTAAAATAACTCTACTTTCAACCTTATAACACTATCTTCAGAATTCCCCAAAGACTTATTCTTACCCTTTCCTTTTTTTCCCATCTACATACTACCCTTGGTGGCATCATTTCGTTGACAAAACAACAGTTTTCCTGTGTACATTGATGAAGCCCAGTACACTGTTCACCATCTCTCAAACAGTTGGTTTTCAGATTGCAAGACTGACATCCAATCTTGGATAAGTCAACGTTTCCTCCAATGTAAAAAGTTTGGTTCAGTTGAAGCCATCATCTTCAGTGCTGCTGAAAACTTTATATTCTTACTGTGCTGGTTCCATCCCAGGGCACAGTCAAATTGAATCAAATGCTTTGAATTCTTAACAATCTATCACATATTCTCTTAAGCTTACCTAACTGTACTGCTATAAAATTACCTTTCACTCCACTAATTCACATCTTTGTCAACTCTCAGCTCAATAATTTTATTGCTCTCCTTGATGAACCATCCTCCATAAACTTCACATTGTTTTTTAAAACATTCTCTGCTGCCTATCCAAAACCAAAAGTTCCATTCACTCATTCTTGCTCTGGTATTCCCAGTTGAAAATTTGTTACGCCATTTCTTATATCTGTGTGGGCCTACAACTCTTCCCTTAATTTTCATACCGTCTTGTGCATCCTCCATTGTTCATTCAAAATTACCAAATTCTTCTTCAGCCCACGATCGAGTTATCTTCCTAAAATTGCTTTCCATTTCTCCTTCATTTTGATCTACTTAAAACCCACCGGACTCGCCTTTTGGTCACCCTTCCAACAGTTCCATTTCAAATTCTTTATGCCTCAGCTGTTTTGGGGCATTTGTCTACACTGAATGGACTGTACTAATGTGCACTGTTGTCTACATGCATAATTCATCTTTGACCAACCTAGTTGAGAGAAAGGTATTAGAATTAGTTGAAAAATCACGATCTTATCCTTTTGTTCATGGAACCGTTTCATGATTTAATTTTGGGAAGTAGAATGGGATATAACATGAGAATTTCCAGCACCACTCTAATCTAGCAATACTGTAATGTCTATACTATCATGCAGTTGACAATTGCCTTCAACTTCCCTCATCTCAATACTGGTGACCCCCTCCGAGAACAATGCTTTCAAAATAAGGACTAGTCTTCAATTCAAAGGGGCTTTAGGTACCTTCCTTTTACAGCTGTCCAAAATTCTTGGTTGCGGAGTTGTGCCAGTGTGTTTGATGTTTTGATCCAAATACATTCACCAGTGTAATACTTATTTGGCTTCAGAAATTCATGCTGCTAGATTTCTGATTTGGCTATAAAGGCAGGTAAGCACAATAACTCTATGTGCAACTTTTCCATTTTCCATTAGACTTGTGCAGAAAATCTGGTAACAATCTTAATTTCTGGCTCTTCTAGAATAAGAGCAGATGAAGAAGGAGAGAGGAGTAGGCCGTTCAGTTGCTTTGAACCCACTTTACTATTCAGTCAGATCATGGCTGGACTGATTGTGCCCTCAATTCTACTTTGCCTGTTTCCTATAACCCTCAACCTATTGTGGATCACAATGTCATGCAACTTGGCTTTCAATGCTACCAAGGGTAGAGAATTATATAAGATTAAGATCCCTCAGAAGAAATTCTGCAATGAGCCTTAAATGGTATTTCCTCATGATATGAAGCATCCTCAGTATTAATCCTGTCAGGTCCCCTCAGAACCTTATATGTTGCACTAAGATTACTTCTTATCCTTCTAAATTCCAATGAGTTAAGGCCAACTTGCATAGACTTCACTCATTTGGTAACACTTTCATCCCAAGAATCAACCTAATTGACTTCATTTGACCTTCCAACAATACTATTACCTCGTTAATAAAGGAGATCAAAACTCTATGCTGTATTCAAGGTGGGATTTAACAAGACATAGCCCCTACATTCTTCTTTACCTCCCTTAGCAGATGCCAATTATTTTGGATTCCATAATTACTTGCTTTACCTTTTGAGATCACGTATGGTGACAAACATAAAAATTGGAGCAGAAGTAGACCATTCGGTCTTTGAGCCTACTCCACCAGTCATATTGTAGCCGACCTGTTTGTTTCAGATTCCACACTCCCATCTAGAAACTCAAATCACGAATTGGCCATACACCCCATCAAGTTTACTCCACCCGATTGTGGCTGATCCTGTGCTACAATGTCATGATCCTAGTCTTTCCACATACCTTGACATCTTTACATCTAAAAAGTAATTTTCTTTCCTGAAAATATTTAGTAACTTCACTTCCACAGCCTGTGATAGAGAATTCCACAGGACTACACCTGAAAAGCCTCGATTCCCTTGCTAGTTAAGGATCAATCCAACAATCTCAAAAAATATTCAATAACTCTGCCTTTTGAGGCAGAGCTTTCTAAGGTCACACAATCCACAGAAAGAGAGATTCTTGTGTGTCCTGGAAAGGATGACCACTAATGTTAAACAGTCCCCCTAGTTCCAGACTGACCAATAAGGGAAAAACATCCTTTCCATATTCACCATGTCAAGACCATTCAGTATCTTATACTTCAATCAAGTCACCTCTCAATCTTCAAAAGGAACACTAATATTTTTTACTTTCCAATTCAATGCTACCTTTTCTGAATCTGGGGAATTTTGTAAAATTTAGCCCCAATGCATCTACTACCTCATGAACATCCTCTTTGAAAGGAGGAAGTCCATCAGGACCCCGAGATGTGTAAACCTGCAAATCCCTCTATTTGCTTAGTACCACTTGTGATTGTATTTTGCAGAGTTTCTCTCTCCTTCCTGGAATATTTTTGTACCCTCTATAGGTGAAGACTGAAGCAAAATGTGTTCATCTACCATTTCCTTATCTATATTAACACTTCATTATCAGTCTCTAGAGGACTTTATTTCTTTAATACCACTAGACACTCGTTATCCAGTTTTACATTACTAGCTAGCTTTCTCTGATTCTTTGAGATTAATCACTTTGTGATTCTGAGCCATTCTGACCAATCAGCTGACTTGTCCCTCATTTTCGTACAGCTGTATGCTTTTATCTTAAGTGTGATGCTTTCCCCAACTTCTTTAATTAACCATAGTTAGTGGTCCTTCCTTTGAACATGTTTATCGTAGGAATATACTTCCAAGAATTCTAAACTTCCCTCTTAACAATCGCCACTATCTCTATTGTATCTATCCCCTAGCCTGGAATGCCAGTACAGCTTTCATGCTGTTATAGTCGCCCTTTTGTCATGTTTAACATATTAGTCTTGGCCTCAATCTTTTTCCTTTCAATTTGAAAGGGAAATTTAAACAGATCGTTGTCACTACCACAGAGGGAAGCCTTTATTCAGAAGCAATTTATTAATCCTGTCCATATTGCATAATACCAAGTCTTATCTAATGTGCTCTCTGGTTGGTTCCAGAGTGTGTTGCTTCAAGAAATTCTCAAAATCATTCTTTGAGCTCCTCATCCAGGGTACCACCACCAGCTAATGTTTTCCAGTTTTCATTCAGATTAAATTTTAACATTTGAACCATAGAAATGCCAAGCAATGATGATCCCCAACAAGATTGGTAAATTTATTGTTGTCATGTTTGCTGAGATAGTGAAGTGTGTTGTTTTGCATGCTATACAGGCAGAATGCACCATAAAAAGTGCATATGGGTAGCAGAATAGTGTGCAGAATACAGTGTTACAGCTGCAGAGGAATAGGAGACGGGGAGACAAGAATTAACATTTGAGAGGTCAATTCAAAAGTCAGATAACAGCAGGGAAGCAGCTTTTTGAGTCTATTTGTACATGAAATGAACGTTTATGTCTTCTGACCAACAGAAGAGGGTGGAAGAGACCAAAACCAGGGTGTTTGATTATATTGGTTGCTTTCCCAAGGCAGCGGAAAGTATAGATGGAGTCAAAGGATGGAAGGCTAGTTTGTGTGATAGACTGGACTGTATTCACGATTCTGTGGTTTCTTGCAGCCTTGGAAAGAGCAGTTGCCAAACCACGCTGCGACAATCTGACCACTGTCCCATGACATTCAATGATGTTACAATCACCGAATCCCCCACTATCAGCATTTTGGGAGTTACCATTAACCAGAACATGAACTGGACTCACCAGAAACAGTGACTACAAGAGTAGGTCAGAGGCTAGGAATACTGCAGCAAGTAAATCATCTCCTGACTCCTCAGTGTCTTTCCACCAACTACACAAGCCACAACTGTGATGAAATACTTCCCACTTGCCTGTATGGGTTCAGCTCCAACATTCAAAAAGCTCAACATGCTCCAAGACAAAGCAGCCTGCTTGATTTGTAATACATCCACAAGCATCCATGCCTTCCACCATCGACACTCAGTAGCAGCAGTGTGCTCTACTTACTGGAGTGATTGTAGAAATTTACCCAAGATTCTTAGATAGCACCTTCCAATCCCACAAACACTTCATCTAGAAGGACAAGGTTAGCAGATACATAGCAACATCACTATCTGCAAATTCCCTTTCAGCTCACCATCCTGACTTGGAAATATAATCACCCTTCTTTCATTATCATTGGGTCAAAATCCTGGAATACTCTCCCTAAGGGCACTGTGGATCTTCCCACACCACATGGACTGCAATGGTTCAAGAAGGCAGTTCACCACCTCCTTCTCAAGGGCAACTAGGGACAGGCAATAAATGCTGGCCAGCCAGTGATGGCCATGCCCCATTTGAATTAAAAAAAACTCATTAGTACCATTCCTTTCTCAGACGAATCCAATATTTATTTTTGCTCAGTCTCACATTGTTGATATTACTGGGGAGTCTGCACCACTAGCAGACTTCTTATACGGAGATCCGTGTGTGTTGTAGAATTCTGTGGTAACTCCATTTAATATTTCATATTTTTCTGATGACAAAGGGAGGGAAGGGAAGATGTATTGTGGCAGTGAAAGTGGTGGAAATGACACAGGATGATCTTTAGCATTCAGAGATTGGTGGGGTGGCAACTGAAAATCAGGGAACACTATTTTGTTTTGTAAGCAGTGTGAATGAGGGTAGAAGCACAAGAAATAACTAAGAGCTTTGCCAACACGTGCAGGCACATGCACGTGTGGTGGATTCCTACCTTGAGAAAAAAAGAAAGAAATGCAAAGACAACTGTGAAAAGGTGGCAACATTGGAACAGATGTGACAGATGGAGAAACTGGAAGGAATGGAACGGAGTTGTGATTGGGAGCAAGGTGTGAGGAAGGATAGTTCACGAACATGATCTTCTCTTCAAGTACAAACCCTTACCTCCAAAATCAAATCACAAAACTTCGGTCTTCAATTCAGCATTTATATAGTCAAATGTTTCACATTACCCTCACAATCAAAGTTTTAGCCCTGTCCTTTGCACCTCTAATTTTTTTCCTACAACTTCCTTCTCAATTTCTGTTGACCCTACTTGAACTCAGTGATCCAAATCCTAAACATTGGATCCTCACAGAATTCCCAATCCCCCATCCTTATTGATCTGCTTTAGCCCCAAATTGCCCTTTGGATAAGTCTTTGCATTGAATTCCAAGACTAGTTGTTCAATCCACCTGTTCACTACTTTCAAGATCAAATTTCTAAAAAAAAAAACTCCCATCAAGTCCAAATCATATACTTACAGATGAGCATAAATGAGATAATAAACGGTCCTGAATAAGTCCACATAAGACAGTATCCCATCAGCAAGTCACCTTTATTGACACATGGCGAGTCCTTGATCCAGCTCCCTCAGAGCGAACAGAACATCTGACAACCTGTTATTCTGTCAGCCTGGGCTCCCTGATTGGACCAGGTAAACAGCCCCAATCACAGAACTCATTCTGTGTGTTCCACCTGGCTGACCTCTTTACAATCACTACAGATGCAATGATTCGCAATCCACAGCTCTCAAATTTTCCCTAATTCAAACATCTAGTAGCTCTAAACTTGATTTCCTGTCTGTGAACTTGCTACACACTGGTTGTTATTTACCTTGTGCATCTCTAAATGCTCAGCAATTTATGCAACTGATGAGATTAACTTATCATAATATACAGACTGAAGAATTTTTGGAGAGATATCTTGTATTATCAAACTTAGGTCATTAGTTCTTGTAATTGCTTGCAAGACATTCCACAAAAGTGACAGAAGTTGAACCTACCTTAATTTCCATTTTGGGCTCCTGTATCCAGGCACCAAGTGTTTTGGTGGATGCTTAGCCTATTTTAGTTTTCCATCTTTCAACGGCAACTTTTTTTCAAGAAAGGTGAGAATTGTGAAGGGCACTTATGGTACAGAATCAACTTGTGGCCATCATGAGTTACAACATTTTTGCATATTTACAATGTGGGTAAACATTCCGTATCTTATTTTTGGAAATATATTCAATTATCATCTGTAAACAAAGTTAAGATTCATCTTTAGTTGAAGCGCATGAATTAAATTACATTTTAGCTCCCAACTACATTTTCCCTATAGAAGCCATGAATTCTCATATTAAACTTTGTAACAGGTGGTTTTTAAAAACAACATTAGCAGCCTTGTAATGTTTACACATATACCATTTATTTTTAAGTAAAAGCTTAATTTTGAAAGAGGCTGAATCAGAGTTTTGAATAATAAGAAACTGAAATCTTAGCATTTTTGCACATCCTGAACAATTTAAAGAGACGACAGACTAAAGTATCTCAGGCATTTTAGTGTCCAGTTAATGCTCTTAAAATTGCTTTCCAAATACATCCTGAAATAAATTATAGCCTACATGGCATCTAAATGTACTTATGTTCAGCTGATGTTAAATGCAATGATTTTAAAAAAGTAAATATTTTCAGATGAACAGTTCAAATATATGATGTCTTCAATTAATGTATATTGACATACATTCAAAATGATGTTGGAATCCATACAATCCCATGCTGTACAATGTTTTACAACCCAACCCAAGGGGACAGATAGGACCTCCAGTTTATGGTCACATCCAAAAGGTAGCACCTTCGATGGAGCAGTACTCCAAGGAACTGTCAGCCTAGCTTGTGGTCATGTTTCTGGAGTAAGTCTCAAATTTACAACTAGTGTTGACAAGAGTGCACCCACTGCAATGCATTTGATTGCTTTAAAAATTGAAGGCCAGTACCATCATACAAATAAGTGAGTTACCTTCGGGTATTAGTCAAGACATTAGAGACCACAGTTAGAGGTATAGAGTCATACTGCACAGAAACAAGACCCTTTAGTCCAACTCCAGCGTGCTGAAGTTTCTCAAACTAAACTAATCCCACTTGCCTGCATTTGACCAATATTCCTCCAGATCTTTCCTATTCATATATCTATCCAAAGTCTTTTAAATGTTGTAACCGCACTGGCATCTACCACTTCCACACACAAACCACTGTATGTAAAGTTGTCCCTCAAAAAAAAAATCTCACCTTAAAAATCTGCCCTCCAGTTCCTCCACCCTAGGAAAAGGGGTTTTGCTATGCACCTTATCTATAAATTTTATAAATCTCTATAAGGACACCTCTCAACCACCTCTGCTCCAGTGAAAAAAGTCCCAGCCTGTCCTTATAATTCAAACCCTCTCAGCAACATCCTCAAATCCTTTCTGAACCTTCTCCAATTTAATCATGAACTTGCAATAGCAGGGCAACCAGAACCATACACAGTACTCCAAAAGTGGCCTCACCAACATGCTGTACAACCTCAATGACATCCCAACTCCTATGCTCAATGGTCTGACAAATTGAGATAAGTGCACTAAACACCTTAACTACCTTGTTTACTTGTGATGCAACTGTCAAAGAACTATGTACCAAAACCCCTAGCTCTGTTCTACATTACCCAAGGCTCTACCGTTAAATGTAGAAGTCCTGTCCTTGTTTTAGGGAAATACATTACCTTTCATTTATTCAAGTTAAACTCCATTTGCTACTCCTCAGCCCATTGGCTCAATTGATCAAGATTCCTCTAATTTTAGATAACCTTCTTCATCATCAGTTGTACCACCATAGAGTCAGAGATGTGGTTTAGGGTGAGAGGAGAAAGATATAAAAGAGTCCTAAGGGGCAACTGTTTCACAGAGGGTAGTACATGTATGGAATGAGCTGCCACAGGAAGTGGAGGCGGCCGGTACAATTGCAACATTTAAAAGGCATTTGGACGGGTATCTGAATAGGAAGGGTATAAGAATAGGAAGGGTTTGAAGGGATTATAGGCTGGGTGTTGGCAGGCAGGACTAGATTGGGTTGGGATATCTGGTCGGCATGGACAGGTTGGACCGAAGGGTCCGTTTCCATTCTGTACATCTCTATGACTATGACTATGTACAACATGGAAATAGACCCTTCGGTCCAACTTGTCCATGCTGACCAGATAACCCAACCCAATCTCATCCCAGCTGCCATCATCCAGCCCATATCCCTCCAAACCCTTCCTATTCATTTATCCATCCAGATGCCTCTTAAATGTTGCAATTGTACCAGCCTCCACCACTTCCTCTGGCAGCTCATTCCATACACATATCACTTACTGCGTGAAAACATTGCCCTTTAGGTCTCTTCTACGTCTTTCGCCTCTCCCCCGGAATCTATGCCCTCTAGTTCTGCACCCCCATACCATGGAAAAGACTTCTGTCTATTTATCCTGTCCAGGCTCCTCGTGATTTTATAAACCTCTAAGGTCAACCCTCAGCCTCTGCGCTCCAGGGAAAACAGCCCCAGCCGATTCAACCGCTCTCTCTATAGCTCAAATCCTCCAACCCTGGCAACATCCTTGTAAATCTTTTCTGAACCCTTTCAATGTGGACTTCAACAGCTTCCTCATTTCTCCTTCCCCCACCTCATCCTAGTTTCTAACCTCCAGCAACACTGTCCCCTTGACTTGTCCGACCTGCCCAGCTCCTTTTCCACCTATCCACTCCACCCTCTCCTCCCTGACCTATCACCTTCATCATCTCCTCCCCCACTGACCTATTGTACTCTATGCTACTCTATCCCCACCCCCACCCTCCTCTAGCTTATCTCTCCACGCTTTAGGCTCTCTGCCTTTATTCCTGATGAAGGGCTTTTGCCCGAAACGTCGATTTTGCCTGTCCTCGGAAGCTGCCTGAATTGCTGTGCAAAAACTTACTAACTATACCTCTTATTTATATAAATGATTTGGATGTGAGCATGATGAAAAGTGGACCCAGCACTGATCCTTGTGGCGCTCCACTGGTCACAGGCCTCCAGTCTGAAAAACAACCCTCCATCACCACCCTCTGTTTACCTTTGAGCCAGTTCTGTATCCAAATGGCTAGTTCTCCCTGTATTCCATGAGATCTTAACCTGCTAACTGGGCTCTCGTGGGGAACCTCGTCAATGCCTTCTGCAAACCTACTAACCGTGTTTCCTAAATTCTCATCCAAATCATTTATGTAAATTACAAACAAAAATGGACCCAGCACCATTCCCTGCGGAACACCACTGGTCAAACGTCTCCAGTCTGAAAAACTACCCTCTACTACTACCCCCTACCATTAAGCCAATTTTGTATCAAATTGGCAAGCTCATCCTGAATCTCACATGATCTAACTTTTCTAGTTAGTCTACCATGCAGAACCCTGTCAAAGCCTTTACTGAAGTCCATGTAGACAATGTTCAACGCTCTACCCTCAATAAGCTCAAATCAAATTTGACAGACATGACTTCCCAATATCATGCTGTCTATCCCTAATCAGTCCTTGCCTCTCCAAATGCACATAAATCCTATCTCTCAGAATCCACTCTGATGTTCAAACTCTCAGATCTATAGTTCCCAGCCTTCTCCATATATCCCTTCTTAAATAAAAGCACAGCAGCAGATACTCTCCTGTCATCTGGCACCTCAGCTGTGGCTGTAGATGATGCAAATCTCTACTCGGGGCCCCTAACTTCCCACAATATCCTGGGATAAACTAGATCAGGTCACAGAGATTTATCCACCTTTATGTTCTAGTTAAGGCCTCTAGCATTTCCTCTTCTGTAATATGGATTATTTTCAAGATACCAATATTTATTTCCTCAATTCTCCAGCTTCCATTTCCTTCTCCACAGTAACAAAATATCTACTGTTGCTCCAATCTCATGTTTCCACATTGCTGACGATCTTGATGATCTTTTGAGTCCTATTTGCTTCCTAGCTGCTATTTCACTCTTAATATATTGATGATCCAAAGCGATTCTACCTTAATCTCCTCTGTGACAGTGTTCTGATATCTCCCTTTTCCAGTCTTGATCTCCCTCTTAAGAGTGCCCCAACACCCCTCTCACTGTTCAGGATATTCACAACCCCAGTTGTCTATATCTGATAAGACCCCTCTTTATTCTTGACCAGAGCCTCAATATCTTTATTGATCCATCGTTCCCTCTTACCAGCCCTATTCTTCACTCAAAAAGGAAGGTAACGCTTCTGAACTCATTACCTCACATTTAAAAAATCTCCCAACTTGCCAGTCATCCCTTTACTTGCAAGCAGTCTACTCCAATCAAATTTCAATATTTCCTGTCTTATACCATCTATATTTGCCCTACTTAATTTAAGAACTTTAACTTTCATACAAAGCCTATCCTTTTCTATAACCATTTAAAAACTATTGGAATTATGATCGCTGGTCCCAAAGTGCTCCCCTTTGACACTTCAGCCACTTGCCCTGCCTTATTTCCCCAAGAGGTGGTCACCTTTGGTCCTTCTTTGGAAGGTACACCTACATATTGAAGAAAGCTTTTCTGAACACATTTAACAAATTCCTCACCATCCAAGCCCTTAACACTATGGCAGTCCCAGTCTCTTAAAATCCCCTAGCATTCTTTATTCTATCACATCTCTCTACACATTCATTCTTCAATTTCCCTCTGACTGCCGGAGGGCCTTTTGTGCAATCCCATTAAGATGATCATCTTATTTCAGTTTCACCCATATAGCTTTGTTAGACAATCTCTTGCTCCAAATCTGATGTTCAGTTATCTTAACCATTAACAGTGTTTAGTGGCCAATCACCATAGTGAATTCTCAGTTCACAAGCTGCACGTGACATTCAACTTTTACAAAAGTCAGAGCAAAATGCATTTCAGAATGGACACATTAGATGCTGACAAAGCTGGAATATTAAAAAAAGGAATCAATTTAAATAATGTTTTTCCAGGGCCAGTGTTTCTTACCTGTAGGGTTTTCAGCATCATCCAGAAAGGCAAGATAACTTTGTTCAGGGTAGTTTAAAAGCAAGATATTGCTGCTTTCAAGAGAAAACTCAATCATTGGAATGGTTTCTAAAGATTACCATCCATGAGGATTTTAACATAACATGCTGTGTAGAAGTTAGAAATCACTGACCAATGTTAGATTCTCAATTTCTGTATTAGCTTCACATTAATGTCAAAGGTTGCTGTCAGTTTTACAGAATAATTTGGAAAATTGTTTTCACTATTATGATAGCAAAATCTCAGCCACAGGATAAGATCTTTAGAATTCCATTAAGCAAAGCTGTAAAGAGATATGCTGCCAAATGTTTAATCTTGTTCTCATCAGGAGGGGAGAGGATCAAATTTCAAATGATCACAACAATTTATACTAGAGGAAAAAAAGGTGTCGAATAGTTCACAAAATCAGCTCAGATTGCTTTCTCTAAGCATTCCTTTTCTTTGAAGCTTAGAAATCCCTCCATATGAATGTACAAGTTCAAGCAATTATCTTAGATCTGTTGTTAGTGTTCAAAATTGTTCAGCAAGTGCTATGATATAGTACTGGAACTGTGAATGTTTGGCATTTTGCAAGCATGAGCTGGATAGTAAGAGTTTGTATTCCATTGGTAACAAAACAAGGTTTGCTATCAACCAGTCTTTGTGATGTAGAACTTACAGGGGAGGTGATGGTGTAGTGGTTTATAACTAGACTATTAATCCAGAAACTCAGCTTGTGTTCTGGGGACCAGAGTTCGAATCCTGCTGTGACAGATGGTGGAATGAGTGTTAAAAAGGATCTACTGATAACACAAATCATGAAATAATAGTGGGGAGGAAAACCCAACTTGTTCACCCGTGCCCTCTGAGTAAGAAAATCTACCATCCTTACCTGGTCTGGCCAATACAAGACTCCGAATATACAGCAATGTGTTTGACTCTAAACTGCAATCTGCAAAGGTCCAGCAAGCAGAGTTTTATCAATCACTTCAACGCAATAAAGAAATGAAACCAGATGGAGCATCTGGCATTGACCTCGGCATCAGAAAATACTACAACAGAAACTGCCTTGTCGACTCTACAAAGTACTCCTTACTGACATCTAGGTGCTAGTGCCAAAATTGGCCAGTTGTCTCAGACTAGTCAAGGAACACCCTAACAGTCATACTCAGAATTATACCAAGTGGAGGAGTAGGGCTCCTGGGCCAGAGCTTATCCACTTTCCTTCTGTACTTGTTTTTAATTTTTTTTTTTTAAAAACTCCCCCCCCCACCCCTCTACTTGCATTCTGGAGGGAGCTGATGTGTGGAGGCAGCAACAGCAATGTATGCGGGCCCAGAGCAGTTGGCTAGTGTGCCCAGACAGAACTCTGGCAGTCAGTGGCATTGTGGAAGCGACTGGATGCTAAGAGCAGTACTCTGGCAGCCTGTGGTGAGATGGCTGGTGGTCAGTGGCGAGACAACAGCACAGAGATAGAGATTGAGCCCAGAGCAGGAGAGTGTGCATAAGCTTGTGGTGAAAGCTCTGTGTGAAGCGATGGCAGGCCGTTGGCTAAATGAGGACTGTAATTTGTAACTTAAATTTTATTTTGTACTGAAAACAACGGTCATGTTGACATTTTAAATTTAATTTTTCTAATTTTTACTTAAGGTTTTGCACTCTCTACCAAGGTGTATTGGTGAATGTAAACTATTCACTGTACTCCTTTATCTCTGTACTCAAGTATACGGACCATAAAACCCAATCCTAATACCTTACAATATCCATTCAACCATCATCCCTGGTTACATTCTGTCCAACCAGGTCAAACCCAGCAGAGGTGGAGGCACAGTGGTATGCAATCTGGAGGGAAATGCCCTGGTTTCCTGAGGATCGATGGTATACCCAATGAAATCTCAGCTTCAGGTTAAACAGGGACGAAGAAACCTCCTGATTAGCATGTACCATCGTCCCTCAGATGAAGAATTGGTACTTCATGTCAAACAACACTTAGAGAAAGCAAAGGGTGGCAAGGGTGCAAAGTGAACTCTGGTAGAAGATTTTGAAATCCCTCAACCAAAAGTGGCTCGACAGGAGCACTACTGATAGAGTCCCAAAGAACAAAGCTGCTACACTAGTTCTGCAGCAGGTGAGGAGGAAAGAACAATCCAGTACATGCCCTCATCCTCACTAATCTGCTGGCTGCAGATGCATCAGCCCATGAAAGTATTAAGAGTGACCAATACACACAGTCTTAAATGAAGATAAGAGACCTGCCTTCACACTGACTACTATCGCTGTACTAAATGTGACAGACTGAACAGATCCAGCAACTCAAGCCTGGTCATCCATGAGGCACTGTGTGCTGGAGTTCTGCTGTTGATGGCTCAATCTGCAATCTCATGCCTCAGCATATCCCCCACTCAACCATTATCATCAAGTCAGGAATCAACCCTGGTTCAATAGTGTTCAAGATGACATGCCAGGAGCACCAGAAATACCTGAAAATGAGGTGGCAAAATGACCAAGCTACCAAATAGGACTACTTGGGTGCCAAACAGCAAGCAGGACCTAAGCATCCCAGAACCAACTGATCATTTATGTTCTGCAGTCCTGCCACAGATAGTTGTGAATGGTAGAAAACAATTAAGCAATTCACTGGGAGGAGAAATCTTTATAAATATCCTCTTCTCAATGATGATACAGCCCATAACAACTAATGATGAAAAGGCTGAACATTCACAGCAATCTTCAGCCAGAAGTGAGTGATCCATCTCTGCCTCCGCCAGTGGTTCCTCAGAACAGATACAGCCTTCAGCCAGTTCGATTCACCACATGTGATATCAAGAAATTGTTGGGGGCACTGGTTCCTGCCATGGCTACGGGCCCTACAACATTCCAGCAATAGTACTGAAGACTTGTGCTCCAGCACTTATTGCTCCCCTAGCCAAGTTCTTCTAGTGCAGTTATAACTGCATCTACCCAGCAATGTGAAAACTTGCTCAGTTATGTTCTGTAAACCAAAATCAGGACAAATCTAACCCAACCAATTACTGTTCCAAATCAATCTACTCAAAATGATGGAACATATTATCAAAAACTCCATCAAGCTAAATCTGGTCAATAATTGCACAGTAACTCCCAGTTTGGGTTCTGCCAGATCCACTTAGTTCCTGACCTCATTACAGCTTTTGTTCAAACATGGACAAAAAATAATGAATACCAGAGATGAGATGAATAAAACAGCTTTTGACTTCAAGGACATAATCAACATCAAGCAGCCCTAACAAAATTGAAATCAGAGGGGGCAAAGTCTCTTTTGATTGGAGTTATACCAGACACAGCATGATGATCATGGATTATTGGAGGTCAGTCATATCAGCTGTAGGATGTCTCTGCAGAAGATCCACACAATAGTATCCGAGATCCGACCCAACTTTCTTCAGCTGCTTCAAGATCTTCCCTCCATCATAAGGTCAGAACTGAGGACGTGCAATCATTGGAGAACGTTCAACAACTTTTGAGACTCGTCAGACACCGAAGCAATCCACGATCAATTGCAACAAGACCCAAACAATGACAAGGCTTGGGAGGACAAGTAGCAAGTAATTTGATGCCACACAAATGCCAGGCTATGACCATCTTTAATGAAAGACAATTTAACTACCACCCTGGACATTCAGTGTTACCATCACTCAACCTCCTTCAAGGTTACCATTGGCCACAAAGTCAACTAGACTCACCACAAACCAGTGGTTACTACAGTAGGCCAGAAGCAAGAAAAGTGACAGCAAGAAATTCACCCAATTCCCCAAAGCACGTCCAGTATCGACAAGTCAGGAATGTGATGGAATACTCCACTTGCCTGGATGGATGCAACTCCAGCAACACTTAAAGCTCAACACCAAGATAAAGCAGCCCACTTGATCAGTGCCACATCCACAAGCATCCACTATCTCCACGACCTGCATTCTGTAGTACACACTGCTGCTTTCACAAGATGCACTGCAAAAATTCAAAAGACCCTTAGATAGTACCATCCAAACCTGTGACCACTTCCATCCGAGGACGACAAGGGCAGCAAATACATGGGAACACCAACACCTGCAAGTCCCCCTCCACTCACCATCCTGAATTGGAAGTTTGTCACCATTCCTTCAGTGTCACTTGCTCAAGTTCCTGGAACTCCCACCCACAAGGCATTATGGGTCAACGTTCAGCATGTGGACTGAACTGCCTTGAGCTGTTGCATCACCACCTTAAGGGCAACTGGGGATGGGCAATAAATGCTGGTCAGCCAGCAACACCCACATTCCATGAATGATTTTTTAAAATCCTGGTGTCATACTCGTATGGACATTTGAGCAGCATTGTGTATCATTGCGTGATGGCAGAACAATTCTCATGCAAATGCGAGATCCTGTTAATGCAAAATACCATCCCATACCCACAGCATGGGCAGCAATACGAAATGGCTTATTTAACTCGAGAATTGAAAAATTTGCTTTTCTAGGAGAATGGTGTAGAACAGACCATTTTTCAGATGTGGAAACTGCAACCTTCAATGAATAAAGAGGAATATATATTCAAGCCTTGCAAGTTTTTGAATTACCCAAGATTGTGTCACTCAGCACCCTTTTCTCCTGTGGTATATATTATCTGAAATTTGGCATGTGTTTGTTCTGATGACTGGAAGACAAAGTCTTAACATGTCACTTAGAGCTACATTAAAGTTCTGTCTTATAAAATGAAAGTAAAATAACTGACAAGTTTTGGACCCTGTTAGATTTAAGTTATATTTAATACAGTCTTGCTCAAGCAAGCTTTGGGTTTTCTGTGGGGGATAGAGATCCTTTATTATGTAATGAAAAGTTGTGCGCTAATGATTCCTTGTCTCAGTATTCCTAAACTGTAATCTCAAATGATCCAGAACTCTGGATCCAGTCTGTTCTTCCATTCTCTATATTGCAGATTATTTCTGCATTTGTTGATTCCTCAATTTTGAATATCCTCTCCAAAACCTGACCATTTTACATTTTATTTATTTTCCAATTCATGGGTTCTTTCGTGGTTACTCACTTGTTTATAACCAAAAAAAATGGTTCTACCCTTCTAACAAGACAATTATGGAAGTCGTTCAACTTCACTGTTCCGACTGACGTCCACTTATGGTTTTCCATGTGGTTCATTCTATTAACGATTTTGATGCCAATTACACCCCCAGATGATACTCAAATTGTCACTTTGGTCACCAAAGACTTGTATTCTTAAAAACGTCACCATCATAAATAAAATTCAAATTTCATATAAAGATGTAAGTTTATCCCATTCCTTCCCTTCATTAGGGACCTTCTTCATTTGCGATCAAACCTTGTTCACAAAATTTGCTATAATAAACATTTTGTACTCTAGATTCAAGGATGTGACTGCATTATCCTCTATCCACCTTACTGAAATAAGCACACCTTGATTTTACACTTAAGTGCAGGGATCAGATCTCGAAGCTAAAATTCCTCAGGTCAGTTTTTAATGGAGGATATTTTGTGGTAGTTAAGTTTGATCATTTAGGTAGATCACGGATTGAAAAAGAGAGTGTATTACTCCATGATTTAAAGAGAAGTTTAGCCTACAACACAATGCTGTAAAAAAAGTGTTATTTTATTTTGTAATGGTTCAACATACAATTAAAATGTTTTATGGGCAAGGGCATCAGCTTTTAACACTTGTGTTTTTCAGCTTCATAACACCATAATACCCAGGCTTCACATATACTGCAAGTCTAAATGTTAGTGGTTAGAATTATTTTCATTCTTATAATTCACACTGCTATACAAATTTCACTGCTATGCACTGTTCACACAAAATATTTTATAAAAAAAAAAGTGTCCAAATTGCTTATGCTCAAAACAAGATTCATATACCTTGCAGCAATTCTCCATGGCATCCCTCAATTCTATACAGTGGAAATAGCTCCTACTTTCAAATACACAACAATAAAAAGTTTAAAACATGACAAAATTCAAACAATGCTCCTAAATAAAAAAAAACGACAGAACAAATTACTGTATATGAGATACATTCTAGGTTCCCAGCACTTCAGATTTAGTGGTGTCATCCTGGCATTCCTTTGAAACTGTTAAAGAATCCAAACAGCTTTTTTGAACATGTCTCAATTCCTTGTGTCAGTAAACTTCAGCCAATAGAAAAGGGAATACATTGGCTGGTTGGTGGGGATTTCTAAACCCAACAGTTCCAATCTTCATTCTTTCATTTTCCCACTAATCTCCTTGTAGGCTGGGTACTATAATTTGAAGGACAACACATACGTTACAAAAAGAAGTTTAACTATTTGAACCAAAATGCATAATTCTGAAGATGGTAGCCCCAAATATCAAGTCAACTGAATTGTGTTCTGGGCTATTAGACCCAAAATATGGCACATTTTACAGGATTACAGTAAGACGTTCTTTGCAGTTTTGTCTGCATAATTCATTTGCCACACTCCTGATGGATGTAACCTGTAAAGCTTTTAAATTAAGGCATTTTCAGACAAGTTTCTATTTACAAGTTTTACACTGCTTTTCTACTGTACAGCCTGGCTTGATATGCATGTGTATTTATTGTGCATTAGTGCCTCATTTGAAAAGCCAGAATCTGCCTCAAAATGCCACTTACAATTACTTTGATATGACAAATACAGTGAAATCCATCTACATGCAGGTCTAGCACATTAGCAAACAGAATCCCAATTTTTCCCCATCCTATTACAGTCATAATCAAAATTTGTTACATCTGAGTAACTCATGTTCATCCCAACTGATCATAAATTTCAGGAATCCCATGCTGACAGAGTCCACCTTCTGTTTCTCAGTTTGGGAAGATAATTTAACCTAACCTGCTTTACAGGAAACCCACAGAATCAGATGGAACACTAATTTTGCACCACACAATTGCTACTCACCACTGACATTTCCTTCCATTGGGAGGGGAGTAAAACCAATATTACGTTTGATCAGTTTCTAGTGAGCGTGTTGCGTTAAAATTGCCCCAAGGTGTCTACCTTATATGGGCTGTCACAGCAGGTGCAAGCTTCTCAAGAGGCCATAAGTAGTAGGGGGCTCATTGAAATCAAAGACTAATATGATCAAATCCTATCTGTGACTAAAAGGAAAAAAACTAACCCATTCACTTGTGTAGATATAATACACAACTATTTGCAATCTAATAATTGGAGATCATAATTTAACCCAGGTAGTTTCATGGTCAAGCTTCCCAAACTTCTCTCTCAAGACCAAAACAAGTTTATTAAATTCCAGGGGGCTGAAAGAGATGTCAAGTGCTCAATCTGCCAACAGCAAAGCAAAACTACTGACTACTGCTTGAGTAACTCAACATTAAGTCAAAAATGAAACTTCATGAGAATTCCAGTTTTACTCCAATTAACAAAACTGCAAGCTTAAAACAGCATGCATTCCTGTTATTTAGTACAGCAACAACAGGAGTAATTTATTGTTGAGGAATTAGGCTTAATTATTTAAATATCCCACACCTTTTTACTCATACTAAAACTGGTTTAGAACATTGTAGGGAGGAAAGTAATGACACCACAGGCACATGGAATTTTCCCTATTTAATTTCAATGTAGCAAATATCAGAGAGTGACACTGGGACGTAAACAAGCTGCTGTACACTCTACTGTTGGAAGTATAGTTTGACTAACAGGTAACATTAGAAATTCATGGCACCAATAGTCTAAGTTTACTGGCAATGCTACAATAACTAGCATTCATAAAAAGGCAAAACAAATGCTAAGCGGCCAGTTGGAGCTGCCAAAAACCCAAGTAAGCTCATTTAGAAGGAAAACACTTAAATTTTACAGGTTGCTCTTAATACTTAAGATTTTTAAACCATCAATGCAGTAAGTTTTATCTCAGCTTGCAATGGGTCAAAAATGAGTGCTGTTATTAACAGCAAGTATTTTAGAAAATTCAGTGGTGAAAAACCAGTGCAACCTACTCAGCTTACAAGTAGACAGTATTTTTTCCTCGAAAGGAAAGAGCAAATCCAGCAAGATAAAGTTCTGTGAGACGCAAACTAGTTATCTTCCAAATAGCAGTACACTTCAGCTCTGGTTTTTACCAGAGAAAAACGAAAAGCTCTTATAGGAATCTACAAATGCTGATTGTTAAATCACGTTTTGAATCTGGACTAAGTGCTTTGCCTTGCGAGAGAAGTGAGTTACCAGTTTTCACTGCAATTTAAGTGACGACTGAAATGATTAACCCAAAGAAACGGCCAATGGTATTTTACATTAAAAAAATTGAAATCTGAAGCCCAGATACCACTTGACATCGCAAAAGAAAAGCAATGCTTCGGATTCACATTAAAACCTCCTGATCAATTGTGTCCTCAAGTTGGCTTCAATTCATGCTCTGAAACCAGAATGTGTAAAACAATAGTGTACCTTCAATCACTTTGAAGGACAGTGAATGAAATGAGATACTTAGTATGCTTAAACTTCTAAAATTGTTTGGTCTGCAGAGTTTATAAAATGCAACATCTTTCCCGGATCCTTTTTGCTATGCTTTTCCGTTTCTTCTTTCCATTCTTCTCTTTACTATCTTCCATTTTTCTTGCACGTATTTCCCTCATCAAGTCAAAGAAAACCTACAAGGAAAGAAAAAGGTCAATAAATTGTACATAGAAGGACAATGTGACATGTAAAAAGTTTGACATTTGAAATGAAAGACACTGAACTAAACAGGGTAATACTTGAAAGTTATGCATAGCCAAAAAAGAAATTGAATGCATGTCACACATTTGCACAGTTTAAAACAAACTGCAAGGAATTTTCCATGTTTGTTTGTTTAAGATTTAAAATATTTGTACAAAATAAGGAAAGTTGCACCCATGATGTGTGAGGTGGCAAGTCCAGATTTCAGGAGCACCAATGTCAGCTCCAATGTTGACAACAAAAACATCTTGGTATTGTGTCTACGTTCAAGATGTTATACAAATGCAAGTTGGAAACCGAAAGTAAATTATTGACCTGTTATTTGCCTCACTGACAAAGGATAGTGAACAGTTACTCCACTTTGCAGATTATGAGGAGTGGTGTCCCACGAGGATTTGTATTGGGCCCTCAACTATTGACAATATTAGTTAATAGCTTAAGGTTAGCAAGCCCCATAACCAAAATTTTCCAACAGCCAAACTGAAACAAATCTACTATTTATTCAATATTAGGGGATGATCGTAACAAATGAATTTCAGCGCAGACAAATGTGAAGTTATCTATATTGGTTGCAAAATGGATAGGATACTTGTTTAGTGATACAAGTTGAAATCAGTGGAGTTGCAAAGAAACTTAGAAGTACAGGCACAGAGATCATTAAATACTACAAGTACAGAAAATGCATAAAAGAACAGTACACAGCCTTTACATCTATAGGAACAGGGTAGCAATCATGATTCATCTTGACAATGCACTGATTAGATCACACCTGGAATACTGAACAGCTTTGGGCCCCATCCTTTAGGGGGTATAAAAATCTTGAAAGAAATGTAGCACAGAATGATAACTGGACACAAAACTAATTTGTTTGATCTTGACTTATTTCCTGTAACATGAAAAGCCACAGGATGATTTGATCAAGCTTTAAGGAGTAATGTAACACAAGGTATTTCCACTGGCCTGGGCATCCAGGCTGCCAAAGGGGAGTGTACAGGAATGATGCAAAAGCTGAGTGTCATAAACACTTCTACATGCAAAGGAAGTAACAGACATTTGAAATACCTCCACAAACAGTAGATCATCTTTAAAGGACATTTTTTTAAAAAAAATCAATATTTGTTGACCAAGGTATCAAAAGGTGAGTGAATGAAGTTTGGTCACAGATCAAGCATGATTGCAGTTAATGACAGAAAAAGGTTTGAGAGAGCATCTTTTTTCTTTGTACATGGGGTGGTGTTGCTGGCTAGCCCAACATATCACCCAAACCCAATTGCCTTATGGTTTTGCTGAGCTGCCATTTTTAACCACTACAGTCTGCAGTGTAGGGACAACCACAGTTGTTAGGGAGTCCCAGAATTTCATCTATTCACACTGTCATGACAGGATGGTGTGTCACTTAAAGGGGAATTGGAAGTTTGGTCTTCACATGCATCTACTGCCCTAGTCCATTCACATGGTACAGGTCACAAGTTTGAAAAGGTGCTAAGAATTCATGGTGAATTACTGCAGGGTATTTTGCAGAGAACACACTGATTAAAAAAAAGTCAATGTTGAAGGCAGTTGATGGGTGTGCCAATCAAGTTCTGTCCTGGATAGTGTTGGGCTCTACATATTCAGAGCAGAAACCAACAAAATGGACAGTATTCCTAACTTGTGCCTTGTAGTTGTTGGGCAGCCATTAGGGATGGGCACTCGCAGAATTCCTAGCCTCTGGCCTGCTGCTGTTGCTACTTATTGGTATGGCTGTCCAGTTCCATTTCTAGTCAATAGAATCCCCCACTATCAACTTCCTGGGGATTCAGTAATGGTAAGGTCATTGAATATCAAGGGTAGCTTGATTCATTAATGTATATGATCATAGTCTAAAATTTGCATGGCAAAAATTTACTTGCCAATAATTCAGAGCCTGGAATTTGCTCCAGATAGAGATGGACTGTTCCAGCAACTGAATCATAAATAATCTGAACACTGTTCGCTGATTAAAGCACATTGCCAAGCAGCAGTATGGCCTCAGTTGCTACTAGTGAGGAACTGCAGCAATGATGCTCCTGGGTCTGAAATGATTGACCCACATGACCAATCTTATCTGCTAGGTGTGACTGAAAAAAAAAGCTTGGCTACGTGCCCTAGTGGCAGAATAGTAACGTCCCTATACGTGGGCCAGAAGGTCCAGATTTAAGTCTCACCTGCAGCAGGGGTATATAATATCAACCTGTTCAGAACTAGTTAGAAAATAGTCAAACTTTTTAAAAATCTTTCTAAAAAAGAAAATTTAGGGTAGGGCTCTTGTAGCACAATGTCCCCAACTCTAGACCAGGAAGCCCAGGTTCAAGTCCCACATAGTCAAGAGGTGAGAGATATTAAAATGGGGAAAATAGCTTGGCTGGGAGTACAGCAGTGGGACACAGATCTTCAGAACTCTTGCTGGAATATTGGCAGGGCTGAGCATATTAATGAGTCAAACTGGTCAAAAAGACCAACATATGTAGATTAAATTAGATTCCCTACAGTATGGAAACAGCCTATTTTGTCCAACAAGTCCACACCAGCCCTCCAAAGAGTAACCCACCCAGACCCATTCCCCTACTCTATATTTACCACTGACTAACATACCTAACTAAATGCAATTTAGCATGACCAATTCACCTGACATGCACATCTTTGGATTGTGGGACGAAACCCATGCAGACATGAGGAGAATGTACAAATTCCATACAGATAAACAGTTGCCAGAGGCTGGAATTGAACCCATGTCCTGGCGCTGTGAGGCAACAGTGCTAATCCACTGTGCCCTCTGTGTAATGCTGAGGATCTCCAGAAGTGACAGAGATGGATCATTCACTTGGCACTCTGGCCAAAGATGATGCAAGTACCTCAGCTCTGTTTTAACACTACCTGCTAGGCTGTCCACTGGTGATAGGGATATAGACCCTCCATCTCATGTTAGATGTTTAATTTCCCAGCAGTTGCTACTGCACAGCATAGACCTGATCTGCTAGCTGTGAACCATTAGTGGATTGAGAGTCACGTAGAATATACAGTATTTACATCCTCCACGGTCTCTGTTTATACTATGTTGTTTCTACCTTAAGCATGGTAATTTCTCCAAGAGACTTCATCTCAGGTAATTGTAAATTCTACACTGCAGGAATTACTAGACAAGAGCCTTGAACGGCTCATTTACAGATATCTCTGGGCTAAGAGAAATGTCAAGGCCATTTGTTGTGTTTTTATATATTGAAAAATATCCAAACCTAAACACATAATGCTAGTTTCAATGAGAAAAATATCTGGCACCTCAATATTTGCCTTTAGTATCCCTAACAATTCTACACCTTGTATACACTGCTCCAGTAATGTCAGTTGATTTTTTATTTAATTTCCAGAGCATTGTCCTCGATCATGAGTCCAATGACAATACTATTCTGCCACTATCTCCCCTTAGTGAGGATTGTTACTTTGAGTGCACAATACAAATCATAGCAATGGATTGAAGTGAGGAACAACAGGAATGCACAGCCTCAGTACGAAGGATGTAGGATCAAATATGACTTTCAAAAGGGAATCATACAATCAAGGAGATAAAGTGCAGGCCTACAGGAAAAATGGGTCTAGAAACTTCAAACTATTACATATCTAATCAAGTGACTAAAGAATATCAGTACAAATATTACAATGGGTCCAAGCAAGTTTTCCACAATGAAATATTAAAAACTAGCCCATAACATTGGCCATGCCTACAATGGCCAACCTTGCATTGACACCCACATCAATTGAAATAAAACCAAAAGCATTATTTTTTTCGATGACTGATCATTTTTAACATAAGGAAATATAGGTACAGAAATATTTAAAAACAAATATTTTCTTTATAGTACATTTAGATATAGGACTTTTTGCTGGGGAGTGGGAGCAGGAGAAGGGAAAATGCTTGTGGACAAGAAATTGTTCATTATGATCAGGAACTGAAGATAAAAAGGTATTAACATTCCATTCAAGCCATGCTGTTTAAGCAAATCCATCTACATGGTTCTCTACCTATATTTCCTTTTATGTTAAAAACGATCCATCATCTAAAGATAAATGCTTTTGATTTTATTTCAATTGGTGTGTGTCAATGCAAGGTTGGCCATTGCCTGCAATGTTATGGGCTAGTTTTTAAATATTTCCTTATGGAAAATTTGTTTGGACCCATTGTTATATTTGTACTGTGACATTCCTTAGTCATTTGATTAGATCCGGTATACTTTTTACAAGTGTCCAAGACTTCTCAATGACAAAAGAGTTCAACAGTTGAAGACCAAACCACCATAAAGGTCAGGAATATGTCACTCAGCCACTTGAAGCTGCTTTGCCATTTGGAGATCGTGGTTAATCTAACATTGAGCACATCCACCTTCCTGCCCTTTCCCTGTAACTCTTGATTCACCTACTGATCAAGTATATCGATGTTACATAATGAGGACTCTGCAATTTCTTGCCAGAGAGTTTGGGGGAGACAAAAACAACCCTCAGAAGTAGTTCTTCCTCAGTTTTACATTGGCACCTTTTAGACTATGCATTCTGGCCCTAGACTTCATGTAAACCATTTCAGCATTTAGTGTCAAGCCCCTTAAGTATCACCTCTCATTCTAAATTCCAGTGAGTAGAGTACTGAACGGTTTAGCCTTTGCTCATGAAAGAAGTGAAACTATCATGGTATTTGAACAGATGAAAAACTCAGACAATCAAGGTATTTTTCAATGTATAATTTCAGTTACATCACACTGTAAACTTTTGCTATTATTTGTGTGCCTTACAATTGTGTCCTCCACAACCACCTGAAGGAGCGGCGCTCCGAAAGCTAGTTCTTCCAATTAAACCTATTGGACTATAACCCGATGTTGTGATTTTTAACTTTATACTCCAGATGTAGTCTCTCAGCATTCTTATGTACAGTCACAATAAGACTTTTCTAGTCTTGGACTACTTGGTGGGCGGCACGGTGGCACAGTGGTTAGCACTGCTGCCTCACAGCGCCTGAGACCCGGGTTCAATTCCCGCCTCAGGCGACTGACTGTGTGGAGTTTGCACGTTCTCCCCGTGTCTGCGTGGGTTTCCTCCGGGTGCTCCGGTTTCCTTCCACAGTCCAAAGATGTGCAGGTCAGGTGAATTGGCCATGCTAAATTGCCCGTAGTGTTAGGTAAGGGGTAAATGTAGGGGTTTGGGTGGGTTGCGCTTCGGCGGGTCGGTGTGGACTTGTTGGGCCGAAGGGCCTGTTTCCACACTGTAATGTAATCTAATCTAATCTACTCTACAACCCTCATGAAAATGTGGGCCAACATTGTATTAGCTTTCTCAATTACCTGATGCACCTGGGCACTCACCCTGTGCTTCATGCGCAAGTCTCCCACATCCCTTTTTTGTATTTCAGCTTTCTGCAGTTTTTTTCTCCATTTGAGTAATATACTGTTACTTTGTTGATTTTTAAATTGAGAACACTCAATTTCTCACAATCATACTCCATTTGCCAGACTTTGTTCACTTAAATCTGTGTTACCATACTATCAATCATGTTTGGATCCATCTCAGCTGGTGTTTCCACCTATTTTTGAACCAGCAAATTTGGCTGCAGTACATTCATTTTCTTCCTTCAAGTCACTAATATCTAACATCTCTTGACAACAATTGTTTTTGGAAAATAAAACCAGTAACGTCAGTCTTCAAAAGCAAAAAGTAATGAATATACTTGGGCAATGGCAAACTGCACACTAGTTAAATCCAATTCAGAAAGGGCCCATTCTGTGCAATTCAGTGGGAAGGCATTGGCCTATGGTATTATCACTGGACTGTTAATCCAGAGACACAGGTAATGTTCTGGAAATTAGAGTCTGATGACCATGAATCATTGTTTAAAAAAAACCTCACTGGCTCACCAATGTCCGATAGGGAAGGAACCTGGCATCCTTACTTGGTCTAGCCCACGTGATTCCACACCCACAGCATTCTGCCTTCTGTGCAATTAGGGACAGGTAATAAATGCTAACCTCGCTAGTGACACCCACATCCTATGAATTTCAAAAGTTTAGCACAAATTAACCAACCTATCATATTCATGTGCTATTAACCAAAGCCACAACTAATGATTCAGAGAAAGGAAATTTTTCCAAGAGGAAACAAAAAAAAAAGACTTAAATTTTAAGGGATACATTTGAAAGAGTATGAATGAACCCGTATACACCACCAGAGGTATTACATTCAATTAAAATTGGGATACCTTATCAACATTGGCTCTTGTTTTTGCAGATGTTTCTACATAATTCACACTCCATAGGTCAGCTCTGTTCTTTGCTTCATCCACCGATACTTGTCGTTTGTCTTCCAAATCGGATTTATTGCCAACAAGCAGAAAGGGAACATTCTCATCCTCTTTTACCCGAAGAATCTGTTCCCTGGAACAAGTCCAAATTACTATATTTTAAAAATCGTTCTAATGGAATCTTAAGTCTGTTCCTCTTGTAGTTTGACAAAATGTGTCATTGGAAAATGTTGGTTAAATGAATTATGGCCTTCTGGAGAATATGGTATTTATCAGAATTTTTTATTTTTTTTTAATGACAATATGTTTCAACTCGAGGCTTGCAATGCCATCCTCTTAACAGGATCACAATACATTCTGAATGAAGAGACACAGTTTCATGTAGGAAATTAAATTTAAAAAATAAACAGCTGAGAAGCAGAAAACTAAGCAAAAAAGTGACATGAACTCAGTCTATTATGTCAATCTGGACCACCTGAAAGCTCCAACATCTGGCTAAGTGGACTGAAAGTGCATGTGATTTGATAAATCCAGCCAAGAATCTAGCAGGCATTGCTACTGTAATTAAAGATATTATTATGTAACTAGTGGAATGGTACAAGGATTCATGATGGTAGCTTAGTTATTTCCTATCCATGTTACTGTATAGGCTTACAAGAGACAGTATTGTATCCAAATTTGTATAGAATACAAAGTGGGAATGTGAGAGAAGAGGACAATTACGTGGCAAGAACACATGTTCAGTGAATAGACAACACATGTATTAGTAAGAACAACAAAGCAGAGGTTTCATGCCCATTTAATGTTGAGACAAATGCATTCATATGAGGAATAGACAGCTAGCATTCAAGTACAACTACAATTAGCAAATCAGCTATGACAATATTGAGTAGTGAAACAGGCTCTTTGGGTTTCAAGGCCTACTCATTTTCTTACAACTAAAAGTAATGTCAATGCTATAAAGTGCACAACTGCAGTAGATTACATAATCACAAAAGTTTCCTTTCCTTGAAAATTGGATCAGTGATGCAAAATTCTAACTTACATTAAACCCCCCCCCCATGTATTATGTCAAAAAGCTGTACTGACATTAGTTTAGAGATCTATAAACTGGACTGTCTTAACTCCTACAAAAGGATACAATGAATACAAGTCATTCGACATAAGTCAGAAGAAAATTAGAAATACACACAATACTACTAGCTTTGTTCCTTGCAGAGTCAGAGGATACAACAGAGAATTGAAGTCATAATGATCAGGGCTATTATTTATCCATTAGAACAGAAATAACCCTCAAAATTCACCTACAACTTAGTTTACAGTTCAATTTCAGTACATGAATGGAAGAACTCCAGAAACAGGATTATCAGATGCTGCAGATATGGATAGTCTAGTGTTATTACTCGTGGAAAAAGCAAGCTGCTCAACAAAGTTAAGACAAAATGTAACAGAAACTGAAGAAAACCACACCATTTCACAAAACTATGGTTTATACTAGTAGGATCAAGAGAAATGACAGAACCAACACAAGGGAACAACCTACATGACTTCATCCTCTCCAATCGACATAGATATGGCAACAGTGATGACAGAATTCTTGCCAAGTCCAGGGCCAAAATTCACACAGAGGACACATTCCTCATGTTGCGTAGTACTTGAACTAGGCAAAATTTATAAAATTTTAGTAGTTCAAAACTGGTCAAAAAGGAGAATCCACTTCAGGCCACCCTGTTAAAGGAAGGATATTGCGCTACAGGCAGCTCAGAAGAGATTTACCAGGACATTGTTGGGATGGAAATTTTGAATTATAGAAAAAGGTTGGAGAGGCTGTGACTTTTTCACTGGAGCATAGGACATTGAGGTGACCTTAGAGATTTATAAAATCTGAAGGGTATAGGCAGAGTTAATGGTAGGGGCCTTTCCCTGAGGATGGAGATTTCAAGACAAGGGGAGACAGTAAGATAGAGGAGAGAGATTTAAAAAAGACATGAAGGGTAATTTTTAAGAACCAAAAAAAAGGGTGGTTTGCGTGTGCAATGAAGTTTCCAATGAATTGGTGGATGCAGGCAGAGTTACAACATGACATTTCAACAAGGACAGGAATAGAAAAGGTTTGGAAGGATATCGGCCAGGAGCAGGCAGAACAAGATTAGTTTGGGATTATGTCCGGCATGGACTAATTGAATCAAAGGGTCCGTTTCCATGCTGTATGGCTGAGTGAGAGTGCATCAGAATTGGAAACTTAATCTGTAACTAAAAGAAGCTGCATATTTCTTAAACCTCAAATCAAGTCAGAAGGCAAACACTGAACATGTTCTTTTACAAACTTCATAAATCCAGAGTACCTGACATACCTGAAAATGAGACGCTAACCTAGTGAAGCGCCTTCACATACATGCTAAACAGAAGCAACAGCAACAAGGCACAGATAGTGAAAAGTTTCTACAAGTGAGATCACAAAGCTTTGAAACCCTCAAATTGTGGACAATTGAGCAGACACAGAAGACAAAATTCTCATCCTCAACAATGGTAGGGCCCAACATGCAAGCGCAGAAAGTGTGTGCATCTAATTTCAATTAGATGTGCCAAGTACATGCTACAGTCTTCAGCTAATTACATTTACTTTGAGAGATTACAAAAAAAAAGCCAAGTTTCACAGCGGACAGCAACAGCTAGAAGCCCAACACCTTAGCTTTAATGCCTTAGGACACTGCTCCAGAACCACCCATTAGAAGTACCATCCCAGATAGAATGGATATGTAAAAATGTGTCCAGCTATGCCCAAATGCCAATTTTAACTGCTTACTCCCAGTCATCAACAGCATTAAACAGTACTTATTCATAACAGCTGTTCAGTGAAAAAAGTGGCACATTTCAAATTTTAAAAGAATCCACATGGTGTTAAGGCTACAGCAAAATCCATATAAAAGACCAAGATTACACAGTTACATGAACAATAATTTGTTAGCAAGTTATTCAATATTGACATATTGAACAAATGGAAACATTAATTTCCAAAAGTCAAACAGTTAAGAGTTCCCATCCTGGATTTTAAAAAATCCTCCTAGAGGCAAATAATAAAAATTCAAACTTCTAGTGAAGCACAAAGGATCTTACAGGACTTAAAAGATTAAATGCAAACCATAAAAACCTAAAAAGCAAATTTGTACACTGAAGAGAATGCTTAGACAATTTTATTCTAAACAGAAGTATTGTTAATTTTATAACAGCTAAAAATCTGTTATTAGACATTATCAGAACCAAGGACTTTATTTTGCTGTCACAACCTAAGTAACTCAGAATCACAGAACTGATTTGCACAGCTAAGGTACAAATTGAAGAGTCACCCCTCCAAAAGGCAGATTGATCTTAGTCTCTTTTCAATTATGCGAATCATCTAACTACAGGTGAGGTCCCAAATAACTGGACAGTGGCTAATGTTGTGCCTTTACTTAACAGATATAAGGTGACATCTGGGAACTATAGACCTGAGAGTCTGACTTTGGAGGCGAGTAAGTTGGCGGGAATTCTGAAAGAGGATTTATATGTATTTGGAGGGGCAAGGACCAATTTGGGATAGAAAACATGGCTGTGTGCAAGGGAAATTCAGTTTTTTGAGGAAGTAACTTATGATCGATGAGGACAGTAATGTTGTTTACTTGGACTTTAGTAATAAGCCTTTGACAAGGCCCTGCATGTAGACTAATTAGTAAAGTTAGATCACATGGGATTCAGGGTAGCTTGCCAACTGGCTTAACAGAAGATTGGTGGTGGAGGGCGGCTGTTTTGCAGTTGGGAGGTCTCTTACAAGAAGGGTTCCACAAGGATCAGTGCTGGCTCCACTTTTGGTCATTTGTAGAAGTGATTTGGATGAGAATATAGAAGGAGTAGATTAGTAAGTTTACAGATGACACTAAAACTGGTGGTATAGTGGAGTATCTAAGATTACAGTGAGATCTTGATCAATAGAGTCAATGGGCTCAGGAATGGCAGATGAACTTTAATTTGGATAAATGAGAGACTTGTTTTACCAAAATGTAATACAAGGGCAGACCTTGGGTAGTGTTGCAGAACAGAGACCTAGGGGTTTAGGTACATAACACTTTGAAGTTTATGTCACATGTCAACAGGGTTAAGGAGTATAGCTATCCTTCATTGCTCAGATCTGAGTATAGGAGTTGGGACATTATGTTGAGGTGGTACACGACATTAGTGATGTCTTTTCGAGAGGCCTTTGTTCAGTTCTAGTTGCCCTGTGTATAGGAAGCATCATAATCTGGAAAGGGTTCAGAAAAGATTTCAGAATGTTGCTGGGAATGAAAGGTTTCAGTTACAAGGAGAAGCTTTACAGGCTTTTCATTCCTGGGATCATTGTTGTGAACCTTCTCTGAACATGCTCCAGGACCAGTACATCCTTCCTGAGATATGGGCACAGAATACGCCAAATATGTCACAGTCAGATGTATAGCACTAAAACAGACACTTCAGTCCAACCTGTCCATGCCAACCAGATATCCCAACCCAATCTAGTCCCACCTGCCAGTACCCAGCCCTTATTCCTCCAAACCCTTCCTATTCATATAGGAATCCAGATGCCTTTTAAATGTTGCAATTTTACCAGCCTCCACCACTTCCTCTGGCAGCTCATTTCATACACATACCACATTGAAAACGTTCCCCCGCAGGTCTCTTTTATATCTTTCCCCTCTCACCCTAAACCTATGCCCTCTAGTTCTGGACTCCCCCACCCCAGAGAAAAGATTTTGCCTATTTATACTATCCATGTCCCTCAATTTTATAAACCTCTAAGGTTGCCACTCAGCCTCCAATGCTCTAGGGAAAACAGCCCTAGGCTGTTCAGCCTCTCCCTATAGCTCAAAACATCCAATCCAGGCAACATCCTTATAAATCTTTTCCAAACCCTTTCAAGTTTCACAACATCTTTCCGATAGGAAGGAGACCAGAACTGCACGCAATATTCCAACAGTGGCCTAACCAATGTCCTATACAGCTGCAACATGACCTTCCAACTCCTGTACTCAATACTCCGACCAAAAAAAGCAAGCATACCAAACACCTTCTTCACTATCCTATCTACCTGCGACTCCACTTTCAAGGAGCATGAACCTGCACTCCAAGGTCTCTTTGTTCAGCAACACTTCCTTGGACCTTACCATTAGGTGTACAAGCCCTGCTAAGATTTGCTTTCCCAAAATGCAGCACCTCGCATTTATCGGAATTAAACTCCATCTGCCACACCTCAGCCCATCCGATCAATATCCTGTTGTAATCGGAGGTAACTTCCTTCGCTGTCCACTACACCTCCAATTTTGGGGCCATCTGCAAACTTACTAACTATATCTCTTATGCTCACATCCAAATCATTTATGTAAATGACGAAAAGTAGAGGACCCAACACCGAGCCTTGTGGCACTCCACCAGTCATACGCCTCCAGTCTGAAAAACAACCCTCCACCACCACCCTGTCTTCTACCTTTGAGCCAATTCTGTATCCAAATGACTAGCTCTCCCTGTATTCCGTGAGATCAACCTTGCTAACCAGTCTCCCGTGGGGAACCTTGTCGAACATCTTACTGAAGTCCATATAGATCACATCTACCGTTCTGCCCTCAATCCTCTTCGTTACTTCTTCAATCAAGTTCGAGACACATTACTTCCCCCGCACAAAGCCATGTTGACTATCCCTAATCAGTCCTTGCCTTTCCAAATACATGTACATCTTGTCCCTCAGGATTCCCTCCAACAACGTCAGGCTCACTGGTCTATAGTTCCCTGGCTTGTCCTTACCACCATTCTTAATGAGTGACACGTTTTCCAACCTCCAGTCTTCCGGCACCTCACCTGTGACTATCAACGATATAAATATCTCAGCGAGAGGCCCAGCAATCACTTCACTGGCTTCCCACAGAGTTCTAGGGTATACCTGATCAGGTCCTGGGGATTTATCCACCTTTATGCATTTCAAGACATCCAACACTTCCTCCTCTGTAATATGGACATTTTGCAAGATGTCACCATCTATTTCCCTACAGTCTATATCTTCCATATCCTTTTTCACAGTAAATACTGATGCAAAATACTCATTTAGTATCTCCCCCATTTTCTGTGGCTTCACACAAAGGCCGCCTTGCTGATCTTTGAGGGGCCCTAATCTCTCCCTAGTTATCCTTTAGTCCTTAGTAGATTTGTAAAAACCCTTTGGATTCTCCTCAATTCTATTTGCCAAAGCTATCTCATGTCCTCTTTTTGTCCACTTTATTTCTCCCTTAAGTATACTCCTACTGCCTTTATACTCTAAGGATTCACTTGAGCTATCCTGTCTATACCTTACATATGCTTCCTTCTTTTTCTTAAGCAAACCCTCAATTTCTTGAGTCATCCAGCATTCCCTATACCTACCAGCCTTTCCTTTCATCCTAACAGGAATATACGTTTTCTGGACTCTTAATTTAATTTCTGAAGGCTTCTCATTTTCCAGTCGTCCCTTCACCTGCGAACATTTGCCCCAACCAGCTTTTGAAAGTTCTTGCCTAATATCGTCAAAATTGGCCTTTCTCCAATTTAGAACTTCAGTGTGGCCTGACCAGAGCCTTATAGAGCCTCAGACGTACATCTCTACTTTTATACTCAAGTCCCCTCAAAATAAATGCCAACATTGCATTTGTCTTCCTAACAACTGACTCAACTTGCAAGTTTCCTTTGAGATTCCTAGAACTTCCAAATCTCTTTGCACTTCAGACTTCTGAATTTTCCTCCCCATTTAGTGAATAGTCCATGCTTCTGTTCTTCGTGGAAAAGTGCATGACCTCATACATTGTACTTCATCTGCCACTTCTTTGCCTACCCTAACCTATCCAAATCCTACTACAGCCTCCCCAGTACTACCTGCCCCTCTGCATATCTTGCATCATTTGCAAACTTAGCCAGAATGCCCTCAGTTCCTTCATCTAGATTATTAATTTACAAAGTTACAAAGGTTGTGGTCCCAACACTGAGCCTTGCAGAACACTTGTCACCGGTTGCCATCTGCTTTCTGCCAGACAGCCAAGCTTCTTTCCATGCTAGCTCCTTGCCCTTATCTTACTCAGCAGCCTCTATGCAGCACCTGGTCAAAGGCCTTCTTGAAGTCCAAGTGGATAACACCCATTAGCTGTCCTTGGTCTAACCTGTTCTTTGCTTCCTCAAAAAATTCTAGCAGATTTGTCAGGCATGACCTTTCCTTGATGAAACCATGCTGACTTTGCCCCATTTTACCTTATGGATTACCAAGTGTTCAGAAATTTCATCCTTCACAATGGATCCCAGGATCTTACGGTCAAGGTGAGGCTAATTGGTCTGTAATTTTCCATATTTTGCCTTATTCCCTTTTTAAACAGGGGTGTCATATTAGCAATTTTCCAGTCCTCTGGAACCCTCCCTGATTCTAGCGATACCCGATAGCTAAAAAGATATAGAAGGTGTTAGTGGTAATCTATTTCCTTCAGAACACTGGTCCAGGTGATTTATCCACCTTCAGGCCATTCAGTTTTGTTTTAAACACCTTCTCCTTGGTGATGATCACCATACTCAGCTCTGCATTGACTTCTGAATTTTTGGGACATTACTGTGTCTTCCACAGTAAAAAAACAAAGTAGTAATTATTCAGTTCCTCAGCCATTTCCTTGCTCCCTACTATCTCTCCAGTGTTGTCATTTTCCAGAGGCCCAATGTCCACTTTTGCCATTTATATCCAAAGAAACTCTTACCATTTTCTTTTGTATTACTGGCTAGCTTACCCTCATTTAATCTCACTCCTTATTTCTTTTTTGGTGCTCTAATTGTCTTCCCAATCCTCCAGTTTCCCAATGCCCTTCACCCCATTATATGCTTTCTCTTTTGCTTTTATGCTAGTCAGACATGGTTAACTCATCCTTCCTGTACCAAAAAGGTTTCTATTTCCTGGGGATGGATTTTTGCTGCTTCTTTTGTATTACTCCCAGAAACTCCTGCTATTGCTGTTTCACGGTCTTTCCTGCTGGTATCCTCTTCCAGTCAATTCCTGATGTGGGCCAACTGTATACGGATGGGACTATTTCATTTGGGATTATGGTCAGACAGAGGGTTTGTTTCTGTGCTGTATGATTATCTTAAATCATTTTATCTTCAATCTCAACATTGTGTGCAAAGGGTCTTGCTGCCTCTACTTGAAGTTTGGTGAATTTGTTTTAGGAAATAACCTGGGGCTATACAATGGCTTTCCATGGATTATTTTCCTCTCAAAAAAAAAACACTTTGCATCTAAATAGGATGTTGTTCATCTATTCTTGCTGTCAAACTCCATTGTGTCTTGGAAGGAAAAAGATAGCTTTGGTGTTACCATTAACAAAACAAATGTGATATTCCTAATACTTTGCCGGGACTTGGAAACCAATTCTAACCATTGTAAATATAGCTTTTCAGGTCATTGTTTGCAGGTGTCTATATCTCACATTCTTCCTAATAAAAGCAACCTGGGTCTCTTGTAACTATGCCATCCAAGTTTCAGAATCCAGAACAGGACACATGACCTCAAATTTCACAAAACAAACAAAATCTTAAAATCACGGTTATAACTAGAAGTCAGAATAATTTGCCCATATTGGAAAACCAATTGATACAGTCCAAAGCTGGACTTTCCTTGCATCAAATAATTCCTTTGCAAGTTGCCATCACCTTAAAGTTTAAAAAAAAAACTGAACATTGTATAAAATTCACCTGAAATCAGCTGTAGCTGCAAAGGATTCTTGTTCAGTGATAGAGAAGACACAGAGGAAGCCTTCTCCACTACGAAAATAGTTATCCCTGATAGCAGCATAATCTTCTTGGCCTGCAGTATCAAGGATGTCTATCTGGACTTCCTCACCATCCAGCACCACTTTCTTCCGGTAGCTGTCGGCTTTTGTAGGTTCATAATCCTCAACAAACTAAAAAGGTAAACCACAAGAACAACCACCATTTCAATAATAGGCTTTCTGGTCTGAACACAAGTTTTTAAGGATGGAATTGGAATGGATATTTATTTTTCCAACCCCCCAGCATTTTAGAATTAAGTGCAGTCATACATTTCAAAATTTGATTCCTGCTCAAAAATACATAAATAAGCTTGTTTTTCCCTTACACTTCAGTTCTTATGTTCACTCTTGTGTGAAGACTCATTAGTTTCAAATGAATGGATCTTTGCAGAAGTAATAAAAATGGAAAAACACCTCCATGTTCAAGGCAAGTAAACACATTTAGTCTCCAGAAGAAAAAAAATTCTTTAAACAACAGACTGTAGGACTGCATAATGAGGCCAAATTTCAAAGAGCTTGACAATGATTTTTAAATTCAGGGAGTCCGGTTTGCACAAGGGAAAGAGTCAATGTTAAAGTGAAAGGTCAGTAACCCAGCCCACTGTATTTCTCAACAACCAGTGCAAATTGGCAAACAGCTGGAAGTAGATTATTTGGCTTCCGACAAGTGGTTGAAATCCCTGCACTTCTTCCAGAAAGATTTGACCATGTATTGGATAAGTTTCACTGACAGAACTACTACTTGGTCTAGATTTGGCTGAGACACAGCTAGAGGCTGATGGACTTGCACACAAAAAAAGTAGGGCAATTTTTGAAACCAGTAAGACACCATATGCAGTTTCAACTCTATGGCATGAAAAAAAATCAACCATTTATACAAGGGGAAAATACCATTTCATCGCAAGGTCAGGTTGACAGATTTAAGCTAATTCTGAAGAAATAGAAAAAGCCACTTGCCCCATGGCCCAGAACTCAGGACAGTGAAACTTTTACTAATGGAGAAGGAATAGAAGACAGACAAGATTACTAGAGGTAATGGAGTTGAGCAAGTCAATTATGGCAGTGACTTGACAAATAGTATGCTGACAAGAGGCAGTAAGCATATGTGCCTTAAAGATTAGGTAGTAGCTTTCACCCAATCGAAATTTAAAGAGACTGGGGAGCACAAAAACATGGACGTGAAGAGAAATGGTTAAAATGATCACTGCATATTTGCAGATTGGTGGGGGGGGGGGGGCGGGGGTGGTGGTGGGGGGGGGGTAGGAAGGCTGTGAGATAAATTAAAGATAGTTTACCAGTACAGAAGTGCAGACTAGGCTTAAGACAAAATAATTTAAAATATGAAGGTGTGTGAACAGGAGCAAACGTCATATTTTTTAAACCAGGATAGAGGGTTTTGATTAAGCACTAGTGATTAGAAAGAGAACAGGGCTCAGAAAGGAGGGGGAAAATGGGGTGTGGTTGGGCAGAGAAGGAGAAGGAAAAGAAAACGAAAATCAGCAAGTGATATAATGACAACCTCAGTGACAACGTGGGAGATAAAAGATGCACAAAGAAAACAGATTTTAAAAAAGTGTCATACATCTCATGTAACTCAAGTGCTGGGACAACAGAGTGGAGTATGCTTCACACAAAAAAAAATTGGGAGGGCGGGTGGGACAGGGCAAGTAAAATGACAACATGGATGAGACTCCACTTTGGCAGTTAATGAACTTCGAAATCACAAAGATACACCTTGGATTAAATCATATGGATCGGTTAACATTACAAAATGTTCACTCTTTTGTAAATAATCACAATTGTCCAGTTATTGTATCTCATTGGAAAGGAGATGGTTGGCAGAAAGGAGACAAGTGTAGTAAAGACTGAGGTTTAAAGGACTTGTTTGCACTTTTACAGCAGTTGCACCAGGTGAAGGGGAATGAAGCAGGTAGTATTTCCAGATATGGGCCAATAAATGAGAGATGCTACATATGTTGGATCAAAACATTAAGTGAACCGTGAAAATTTGAGCCTCATTTGACAGTACCTTAAAATTTGGTAAGCATGAGAAAGGACATAGCTAGTATAGGAAGTTCAAATCTAATCACAGTAATTTGAAAATTAGAATTCAGTTTTCTTTTCAAAAAAAAAAGCTTAAAGTTGCTGTAATGTGACAAAATCAAAGTGGCTCACTAATCTTCAGAAGGAAAAGAAATCAGCCATCCTTATGTGCTTTCCTCCAGTCCCACATCCATGTGGCTGATTTTTAATTGCCTTGGCAATTCACTCTACTGCATCAAATCATAGAACAAAATAACTGATGCCACAACAAATGGACTGAACAGCCTGCTCCTACTTCTTCTGGTCTTAGGCAAGCACTTCATCCACTTTGGTTCCTGTTGTGCTTGGTTTGCTACACTTAAGATGCGTCACCAAAATCCTGTCAGTCAATTTGCAATAAATTCAGCCCACTAAGCATCAGCCCTAAGCCAAGAATAAGGATATCTCAACATAGTTGATTTAAACATGAAAATAAGGAATATTTAGATAAATTGTTTGGTAGTACAGAACTTAAACGCTGTTAATAAGACAAAGTTGAAGCCTTTCATCTTGTATTCATCAGGACCAACACACAAGAACAATCTTTCTTGCAATGAAACAGGTGCCATATAGGGACAAAATTAATTTGCCTACAAAGAACAGAGTCACGTGTGTGAAAATGTAGCTTTCAACAAGTGAATGAATCCCACTAACTGATCCTAAAATTAGCTTCCAGTTCAATTTTTAGCATGGTGGAGGAATTTAATAGCAGAGTCACATTTGATGTTGGATAAAGCATTAAGGTTTGCTAGTACAGTGGGATGACCACTGTGACTTTAAAAATAATGTGTTTGATACAATCCGCTGGTTATATACCATACATATCTGGCATCACAGCAATAAAGGAAAAAGAGTGAGGACTGCAGATCAGAGCTGAAAAATGTGCTGCTGAAAAAGCACAGCAGGTCAGGCAGCATCCAAGGAGCAGGAGAATCAATGTTTCGGGCATAAGCTCTTCTTCAGGAATTCAGGAAACGTCGATTCTCCTGCTCCATGGATGCTGCCTGACCTGCTGCAATTTTCCAGCAACACATCACAGCAATAAAACTCATACAGCACTCAGTTGTGCAATAGAGAAAATAGCTTTTTGATTTAACATCAGCATTCTGATCATGGACAATATCACTCATGAATTTCTGCAAACTAAAAAGTAATTGCTAGCTTCACTTAATTTTGAGACAATTTCTTTTTCTAGGTTAAGTAGAAGTAAATTGGGTACCATCAAAAGTGACAGCCATACATCTTTTCACTGGTTTTGATGATATACAGCGAGTGAGGATTGATTTGTAGGTGTAATGAATTTGTCCACATGTTGTACCTTTTCCATTAACAAAATAAAAAGGTTGGAGACTGCCAATTATACTGCATTCACCAACCCTGTCTACTCAGATTGAATTTTCAAGGTTTGAGGGAGTATGAGCCAAGATTGACAGTTAACAGTTCTTGCTGCATCTCCACCCGAAGCATGGTCCAATCCTCTTTCACAGAAACTGGTGTCCCTTAGGGGGCTCATTTTCCTGCATGCCTGTCCTGACAACCAAGATGAAAAGCTTCATGTTTGTGTCAAAACAATGTTTACCATTTAGAAAATTACAAGTTATTTTAATTATACTAATGCAATCATTCCATAATAAGTTTTCAAAGATGTTTTAATTTCTGCCAACTGATGGTGCAGCCAGCTTACGAAAGTCTCAATAACTAAAAAGAAATTGAGAAAGACAATCAACTGACAGATGAGTTTCTATAAACTGTGGCTTGAAATAAAACCAAACATTTACTGCAGGGTACAGATCCTCAGAGCGTTCAGAACAGATTTACAAAGATGCTGCCAGGGTTGAAGGGATTGAGGTATTGGGGGTAATAAATAGGTTGGGGCTAGTTTCCATGGAGCAGAGGCCGAGGGGTGAGATTTATAAAATAATGAGGAGCATTGATAGGGTGAACTGACAAGGCATTGTCCCCAGGGTGGGGGAAGTCAGCTAGAGGGCATAGGTTAACGGACACATGGGAAAGATTTAAAAAGGGACCTAAAGGGGCAACTTTTTCACGCAGAGGGTGAGGAGTACATGGAATGAGCTGCCAGAAGACTGATACAATTATAACATTTTAAAAAAGGTATCTGGATGGAAATATGCATAGGATAGGTTGAGATAGATATGGGCCAAATGGGACTAGATTTATTTAGGATATCTGGCCAGCATGAAGTTGGACCGAAGGGACTGTGTCCACGCCGAACATTTTATGACCATGAGAAACATGCAAAAATATTTGTCTGCTAAAGAATTCAACACAGTTTGAGAAAAGTACTCTTACCTCATCATACATGAATTGTAGCGTCAAGGCAGACTTTCCCACACCACCACTCCCAACCATAATCACTTTATGGAGAGCCAAGGAATTCTGGCCTTTGGTCTTGTTTGCTGCCATTTTATGACTAGAGGTGTATCACCAAAATGTGAAACTTGACAGATAGCAATTTTCCACCTAAAGAAAGAAAGAAACAAACAAACAAACAAAATCAGGAGCAAACTTAAAGTGGCTGAACTAAAAGTAAATTTTGTAGATGAGTAGCAGCAACTGTACAAATACTGAAAAGTGTAGAGATGAAGCATAAGAATAACCAAGAGTCTTGATAAACTTGTTATTTTACTTGTTACCTAGAAAAGGAAGCAGCTAGAAATATAAAATACAGAAGGCACGCTATTTAATAAAAGTAAGAGAAAGTGGGGTTAATGAGGTCAATATTAAAATAATCTGTGTAATCAAGGTAATGGTGAAATGGTAAAGCAATTGATAAAGCTATGGAATTATTGAATAATTGGAAACTGGGGGAGGGCGAAGAGGAGAATTATGTTCTCTGATCAGGTGACCCAGGCACAACAGACTTTTTAAACTCTTGACTGCACATTTATTCAAAGCCACCTCGGGTGAAGAATCAAGGCCAAGCACAAATAAAAAATCCCTGAGAAACCATTTCCTGCCAAAGAAAAGATTTTATTTGTATTTCAAAATTCTTGTAAGTCTACAGGATCATACAAATACAACCACAGATGTCTGACAACACCCAGTCATTAGCAGTGAATGAAACTGCAGTTTAGAAATTCAGCTGACATTCGATAGAATAGAAAACAAATAATTACGTCATACACTTTACCTATTAGTTCTGTTGTGACTGCTTCATGATTCCTATTTCGCCTCAAACTTCCACTAATTCTTTTAGTCTTTGATGGACAAGTGCAGTAGCATTTGATTCTGCACATAAAAAACACCTAAAATATGAGGGAGTAGAACAAAGTAAATATGCAAAGCAAAGCCAGAGGACTTGTATGGGCAGGAAAATTAGCAATGTAATAGCCTCCTAACCTCCATAACCAAGACAACATTACAGACAGGGGCAAGTTATTAAATGCTGCTTCAGTGAGTTGTTACACACTAGATTGAGAAACCCTTTATATAAAGAACACAATTTGGATTAGCATTCATCTGAACAAACCTTTTATGTATATTTGAAATATTGTTCATCAGTTCATAGAGTGCACAACTTCCTAAAAAAAGTTGTGCAACCATAAAGTTAAATATGGCACAATCTAGATTTAACATGGCCACTGCTTAATGCAGAAGTTAATAAGCACATCTGGAAACTACAGTAAAACAGCTCAACACCAGCAACATCCATGAACTGAATTAGTATTATAATTGTTGCCCAATATTCTATTCAGCCTTACAAAGATGGCCTAATTTGATTTTAGTCAGACTAAAAATTACAATTTGCATTTGTCTATTCAATCTTGAAACCAAATAAACTTTCAACCCAATTATCCACACTGAATTCTAACTCCTCAGTTTCCATAAACAAACTAGCTTCTCATTAAGCAATCAAATCTTATTTCAGTTTGCTGCAAAAGTCATGCCTTCAATCATACGCAGTATATTCTGTTCACGCTTTTGACAGGTCTCCTGTTTTACATTAACTACCATAGTGGTGTTTAATATGATTCAATATAAATAAAACCTCAAGCTTTGAAAGTGGAAAGTAAATTACTGCTTTAGTTATCTGAATCAAATGTTAGTAATCACTGGCGGGGGGCAAAATAACCAGAAAAGAAAACAATTTAATACAGGTTCCTACCACCTGCCTGATTTGTGGCAACACTTGGCAGTTCTGAACAGCCAAGAACTATGCAAGAGCAATTCAAGTATCAGGTATTGTTTCTGAAACCTGTCATTTTTAAAAAGGGAAGGCTTAATAACCTGAAATTAAGAAAACAATAAAAAGGCAAACTAGGTGAAACTACAGCTGAACAAAACCAAAACCTTTTTAAATTAACCATGGTGAAAATTGAAAGCTCAAACCCAAAACAGACTATTCAGCTAACTACATTTGAACAGTTTAATTTTTGGTTGTGCCATAACAGCATTATGACAAGCTGAAGTTTTTTTTGCTTCTGCTCTTTCACGTTTTTTTCCCTTTAGGGTCAGTCATAGCAGCCCAACTCATTCATGCCAACCAGATATCCTCAATTAATCTAGTCCCAATCACCAGCATTTGACCCATATCCCTCAACTCTTATTCAAATCTATCCAGATGTCATTTAAATGTTTTAACTATATCAGGCTCCACCACTTCGTCTGGCAGCTCATTTGTTTTCTTTTTTGCTGTCAGCAACATTGGTGCAGCAGCTGGGAGGGGGCTGTGCACGGAGCGGTAATGCGGCTTCTCCTGTAATTGGAGGTAATGGCAGCAAAGATGTCCTCTGGCAATTGAGAGCAGCAGCAGACTCAAGATGGTGACAAAGGGACATCTGCAGCCTAAGTGGGATTCCTGGTTGCAGTCACGGTAGGCCCGGAGCAGGGACTCCCAGTTGCAGAGCAAATGTGGGCACAGTGGCATCAGTGAGCTGAGCCCTGAGGTGATAGGATGGCACCTCAAGTGTGACAAGTCCAGAACATGTGGAGGAGGTCTGTTTCAGTTACTGGAGAGTAGATGCCAGTGTGGATTGATTGAAAAGAACTTAGTACAAAATTCTGAACTTTTTAAATGCTTTACATTATTTTTAAAAGTTATTCCTACGATCTGTAATGCTGGATTTTTATTTCTTTACTTTTCCAATTCTTTTTTCCCCCCTCAAGAATTTATTATGAATCTGTACCTAGGTACCTGTGTACCCAAGATGGTGCTGGTGCTTTAATGTGGCATCTTTTAAACTTCTCATTGTACTAGAGTATATGACAAAACAAGTTCAACATTTGTTTAAATCAACATGGGAAATGCATATTAAGTTGTGACACAACAGGTTGCAAGCAGTTTCATACAAATTGCAACATTAGTGACTGCACAAATATTTATTGGAGTGCAGAACAGCTTGGAATGTCTTGTTGTTAGAAACAATAGTATGCAAGTTGGATGCATTTAGGTCTAACATTGGGGGCAAATCCTTTAGTGTTCGTGACATCAGTGATGCATGTTCACATTAAAAGTGAACAAAGACCATGAAGATATCTCAATACTGCTCAGTTCCTTCCAACTCCCTTGCAGCCCCTAGTTCAACTCCAGAATGGAAAAAAAAGGGGGGGGGGGGGGAAAGAGAAAGAGGGGGAAGAGAATGGTTGGACAAAGAAAGATGCCGCACAAGGCAGAAAATGGATGCATGAAGCACGAATTAGTGACGATCCTGAAGCCTATTCCACCATCTAATGACAATTCCATTTACCCTTTGTCCCTGATCACTTATCTTCAAATAGTAAAAATATAATTTCAAAGTTAGCTTCCAAACTTTTTCTAGCCTTTGCATGAAGTGTCTCCAAATTTCAAAACCAATCATGCAATGTGGAAATAATTCCCCACTTTAGAAAAATATGACTAAATAGTTAATAAGCACTATATATCTGATTACAATAAATGGAAGTAAATGTCCTAGGGAGAACAAAAGAACAGACATTTCAGTCATTCTTGCTCAGTTTAAGGTGCATAACATTCCCAAGTAAACAAAAACCATAAGCATTCAAAATGTCATTTAGAACCTTACTAAAAACAATGCTGAAATGGTTACTCTGATTGAAACAGTCCAAGCTACAAAAGTTTTTGGTGGGGGTGGGGTGGAGAGAAGAAATTTACTCGTGGCTAATGGGTAGTGATTAGATTAGATTACTTAGTTTGGAAACAGGCCCTTCGGCCCAACAAGTCCACACAGTCCTGCCTAAGCGCAACCCACCCAGACCCATTCCCCTACATTTACCCCTTCACCTAATGCTACGGGCAATTTAGAATGGCCAATTCACCTAACCTGCACGTTTTTTTTTGAACTGTGGGAGGAAATCCACGCAGACATGGGGAGAATGTGCAAACTCCATACAGTCGCCTGAGGTGGGAATTGAACCCGGGTCTCTGGCGCTGTGAGGCAGCAGTCCTAACCACTGTGCCGTGGTGTGTATTAGCAGACCACAGAACAAGGCCTGGTATGTGGGGGTTGGGGTAAGGACATGGGTGAAGATACCTCAAGCCCTAAAACTGTTGAACTCTATCTTGGAGTCCAGAAGGTTGTAGAGTTCCCAAGTGGAAAATGAGGTGCTGTTCTTCCTACTTGCACACAGCTTCATTGGAGCACTTTAGCAACCCTGAGATAGAGATGGTGGTCAGGGAACAAGATGTGAAGAAGTAACAAACAACTGGAAACTTGGTCTTTTTTGCAGACAGAACATAGGTATTCATTAAGCAGTCACCCAGTCTACACTTTGTTTCTCGAATGCAGAGGAGACCACACTGACCAGCAACTGCAGAAGGCTATTAAGTGCAGGTAAAGCCTGTATTTGGGTCCTTGGATACAGAGGACAATGGAAATAAACAGGCAGGTGTTACACCTTCTGTGGTTTCAGGCAAGGTGCCATGAGGCTATGGGGATTTGTTGGGAATGAAGGAGTGGACCATAGAGTCCCAGAAGAAACTGTGCTGGGGAATCCTCAGTTGAGAAAGAAGGTGGAAGAAATAATGTACTGCCTTCAAAAAGCCACTGGCTCGGTCAACATTCATTGCTCCTTGCTCAAGAGGATGATGTTGAACTACACATTTTGAGAAGGGGGGGCGGGGGAGAGAGGAGAGAGAGAAGAGAGGGGTGGGGGGGGAAGAGAGAGAGAGAGAGAGAGAGAAGAGAGGGGTGGGGGGGGAAGAGAGAGAGAGAGAGGAGAGGGGTGGGGGGGAGAGAGAGAGAGAAGAGAGGGGTGGGGGGGGAGAGAGAGAGAGAAGAGAGGGGTGGGGGGGGGGAAGAGAGAGAGAAGAGAGGGGTGGGGGGGAGAGAGAGAAGAGAGGGGTGGGGGGAGAGAGAGAGAGAGAAGAGAGGGGTGGGGGGGCAGAGAGAGAGAAGAGAGGGGTGGGGGGGCAGAGACAGAGAGAAGAGAGGGGTGGGGGGGAGAGACAGAGAGAAGAGAGGGATGGGGGGAAGACAGAGAGAAGAGAGGGGTGGGGGGGGAGACACAGAGAAGAGAGGGGTGGGGGGGGAGACACAGAGAAGAGAGGGGTGGGGGGGGAGACACAGAGAAGAGAGGGGTGGGGGGGGGACAGAGAAGAGGGGGGTGGGGGGGGGGACAGAGAAGAGAGGGGGGTGGGGGGGGGGACAGAGAAGAGAGGGGGGTGGGGGGGGACAGAGAAGAGAGGGGGGGGGGGGGGACAGAGAAGAGAGGGGTGGGGGGGGGGACAGAGAAGAGAGGGGTGTGGGGGGGGGGGAACAGAGAAGAGAGGGGTGTGGGGGGGGGAACAGAGAAGAGAGGGGTGTGGGGGGGGGGAACAGAGAAGAGAGGGGTGTGGGGGGGAGAACAGAGAAGAGGGGTGTGGGGGGGGGACAGAGAGAAGAGAGGGGTGGGGGGGAGAGAGAGAAGAGAGGGGTGGGGGGGAGAGAGAGAGAAGAGAGGGGTGGGGGGGGAGAGAGAAGAGAGGGGTGGGGGGGGGGAGAGAGAAGAGAGGGGTGGGGGGGGGGAGAGAGAAGAGAGGGGTGGGGGGGGGAGAGAGAAGAGAGGGGTGGGGGGGGGACAGAGAAGAGAGGGGTGTGGGGGGGGGGGGACAGAGAAGAGAGGGGTGTGGGGGGGGAGACAGAGAAGAGAAGTGGGGGGAAGCGAGAGAGAGAGCGCGCGCGAGAGAGAGAGCGCGCGCGAGAGAGAGAGAGAGAGAGAGAGAGCGCGCGCGCGAGAGAGAGAGAGAGAGAGAGAGAGAGAGCGCGCGCGAGAGAGAGAGAGAGAGAGAGAGAGCGCGCGCGAGAGAGAGAGAGAGAGAGAGAGAGAGCGCGCGAGAGAGAGAGAGAGAGAGAGCGCGCGCGCGAGAGAGAGAGAGAGAGCGCGCGCGAGAGAGAGAGAGAGCGCGCGAGCGAGCGAGCGAGCGAGCGAGCGAAGAAAAATATAAAACAGATTAGAGGACCAAAAAACAGCTCTTCCCACAAGGAAATACATGAAAGAATTATTTGATAAGGTAGTCACTTGGAGAGACAATGCAGCACAGACTATGATTGGATAACCCTACATTCAATATAGTATGCAGAAGCAGAGAAAAATGTTAAAGGTTTAAAACAAGTAGCAGACAAGGATGTAATTGCAGGGGTGGTAACTACAAGCAGAAAATTAAAAAGAATAAAACTGCACATTTAAAAACTGTGTTGAGGGCTTGGACGAGAGGAATTTAAGTACATTCAGGAAAACTCATTCAATAATGTGGACGTACTTAAAGGAGCAATACTTAATTTTATGATGGGAAATAAGGCAGGGCAAGTGACTGAAGTGTTAGTTGGGGGCACTTTGGAGAAAGTGATAATTCTTTTAAAGCTCAGAATTCTAAAACGATTGCTAGAACTGATCAAAGTTAAAATTCCAACTTAAAATAAGGCCAATTTTGCTACTATTAAGCAAAACTTTCAAAGTTGATTGGGGAGACAGTCAGGAAATCAGGAGGGCAAAAAAAGGAGAGACGAGATAGCTTTGGCCAATAGGGTTAAGGAGAATCCAAAGAGGTTTTATAAGTGATCGGTGCTGAGTCCACTACTTTTTGTAAATTTATATAAATGATTTGGATGTGAGCAGAGATGTAGTTACTAAGTTTGCTGATACCAAAATTGGAGGTGTAGTGGGCAGCGAAGAAGGTTACCTCAGATTACAACAGGATCTTGATCAGATGGGCCAATGGGTTGAAAAGTGGCAGATGGAATTAATTTAGATAAATGTGAGGTGCTGCATTTTGGGAAAGCAAATCTTGGCAGGACTTAAACACTTAATGGTAAGGTCCTAGGGAGTGTTGCTGAACAAAGAGACCTTTGAGTGCAGGTTCATAGCTCCTTGAAAGTGGAGTCACAGGTAGATAGGATAGTCAAGAATGTGTTTGGTATGCTTTCCTTTATTGGTCAGAGTATTGAGTACAGGAGTTGGGAGGTCATGTTGGAATATTGCAATTCTGGTCACCTTACTATTGGAAAGATGTGGTGAAGCTTGAAAGGGTTTGGAAAAGATTACAAGGACATTGCCAGGGTTGGAGGATTTGAGCTAAAGGGAGAGGCTGGATAGGCCAGGGCTGTTTTCCCTGGAGCATCAGAGGCTGAGGAATGACCTTATAGAGGTTTATAAGGTCATGAGGGGCATGGATAGGATAAGTAGACAAAGTCTTTTCCCTTGGGGGAGTGTCCAGAACTAGAGGGCATAGGTTTAGGGTGAGAGGGGAAAGACATGAGAGATTTAAGAGGCAACTTTTTCTCTCAGAGGGTGGTGCGTGTATGGAATGAGCTGCCAGCTGAAGTGGTGGAGGCTGGTACAATTGCAACATTTAAGAGACATTTGGATGGGTATATGAATAGGAAGGATTTGGAGGGATATGGACCAGGTGCTGGCAGGTGGGACTAGATTGGGTTGGGACATCTGCTCAGCATGGACGAGTTGGACCGAAAGGTCTGTTTCCATGCTCTATGACTGTATAAATACATTAAGGACAAGTGAGTAACTAGGGAGAGTACACGGCCCCTTAAAGATCAACATGGCCATCTATGTGTGGAACAACAGGAGATGGGTGATACTGAAATGAACATTTCATATCAAATATTTACTGTGAAGGACATGGAAGCTCAGGAATAAAGAGTGACCTCTTGGGGGAAAAATAGGGAGAGAGTTCATATTATGGAGGTTGGCTAAGGCGGTGCCAGTAATTAAGAAAAGCTACAAGGAAAAGCCAGGGGACTATAGACCATGAGCCTTACATCAGTGAACAAGTTGTTGGGAGGAAATAGTGTCTCACTAACTTGATCACCACCTCTTTGGGGGGGGGGGGGGACATGAAGACTGATGGAGGCAGGGCAGTAAACATTGTCAAATGCTTTGCTGAAATCAATGTAGACAAGACCCTGCATTGTAGACTGGTTAGTGAAGTTAGATCACATGGATCCAGGGGAGCCAGCCAGCCAACTGGCTACAAAATTGCCTTGAAGGTTCGACAGAGAGTGGTGGTAGAGGGTTGCTATTTGGACGAGAGGAAAGTAAAGTATCGGTGCTAGTTCACTACTTTTCATAATTTATATAGATTTGGATGTGAATATACAGGTGGATTTGCAGGTAACACCAAAATAGGCAGATCGTAAAGATGATTATTGAAGACCACAGCTGAGATGGGCCAATGCACTGAAGAGTGGCAGATGGAATTTAATTTATATGAATGTTAGGTGTTGCATTTTGGTAATGCAAACCAGGGCAGGACATATATACTCAGTCGCAGGGCATTGGGGAGTGTTGCTGAGCAAAGACCTTAGGAGTGCAGGTTCATACTTGCTTGAAAGTGGAGTCGCAGGTAGTCAGGCTAGAGAAACTGTTTGGTACACTATGCTCTGACCAATAAAAGGTCAGAGTACAGGAGTTGGGAGGTCATGTTGCAGCTACAGGTTATTGGGGAGGCCACTTTTAGAATACTGTGTACAATTCTAGTCTCCCTTCTATAGGAATGTTAAGCGAGAGTGGATGCAGAAAAGATTGAACAAGAGGGTTACTAGGACTGGAAGGTTTTACTTATGGGGAGGCTGGTTTCCTTGGAGCAGAGGCTGAGGGGCGACCTTCTGGAGGTTCATAAGAATGAGGGGTGTAGATAGGGTGAATAGCCAAAATCTTTTTTTCGTAGAGTCCAAAACTAGAGAGGGCACAGGTTTAAAGGTGAGGGGAAGATTTAAAAAAGGACCGGAGGGATAACTTTTTCCACAGAAGGTGGCGAGTGTTTGGAACAAACTGCCAGAGGTGGGTGCAATTACATATTTTAATGTTAATTTGGACAGGTATTTGAATAGCAAGGGTTTAAGAGGTATATGGGTCAAATGCTAGCAAATAAGGTTTGGTCAGATTGGGATGACTGGTCAGCACGGACAAGTTGGATCAAAGGGTCTATTTCTGTTTTATATGATTCTATGAGCCTATGACCCCATAAACTGTATTATCTTGGGTTGTGAAAGATTTTATCAGCAATGCAAGTACTTGTGAGATTTGGTAATCATAAATGTTGATTCAAGTATAAATTTTGGCCAGAACACTAGGAGAAATTCCAGCCTCCTTAGAAAATTACATTTACATTGAGCCAAGGGAATCAGCAGGGTCACATTAATATTCAAATGAAAGACATCTTCTCAATGCAGCGCACACTCAGGTCAGATTAGATTACATTTTCGTAATATTCATTTGTGGGATGTGGGCATCACTGGCTGGCCAGTATTTACTGCATGTCCCGGTGCTCTTGAGAAGGTGGTAGTGAGCTGCTTTCCAGAACTGCTGCAGTCCACCTGCTGACGGCTTACACAATGCCCTTAGGGAAAGAATTGCTTGACTGAGGCTATAATGATTTTAAGCTGGCACTGATTTGTTCAAATTACTTTGAAGTACATTCACTTCTTGTTATATGTAAATACACTACCAGTGGATGTGGACACACTGCCAGCCTCAGACCTGATATGGTGTTTCTTAATTGACAGATTGGGCAGTCCATTCCAGTGTATAAGGGATTTCTATTATACTGCTGCCCATGCACACGTTCCCAGCAAACAATTTTGCGTAACATAACAAGTGAATGTGTTAACATGAAACTTGAATAATCTGAAATTAAAGATTTATCTGAAAGCTTTCATTTCAAACTCAGCTGGGCAGATGCAAGAATACTAAACTTTAAAAGGGAAGGAACAAAAAAAAAGGGTGCAAGTGGACTGAGCATTGTCACAGAATAATCAAAGAACAGCTGCCATCCAAGATTTTGTTTAATTAAATACATGCAACGCTTGAATGTGTTTGCTTGCTTGTAGAGGACAGGGCCTTTTAAATGCAGCTTCTAGTTAATGAGAGCCATATTACATGCCAAACTGAATCTTGAATTGCGAGTGCAATTCTTAACAGTTTGGATTGTTCAGTAAGTTTTATTAAATAAATTTGTTCATGGAATGTGGGCTTCACTAGCAAGGGCAGCATTTATTGCCCATCTCTAATTAATTGCCTCGTAACTGCCCACTGCATAAAGTGGGTCAGGAACCATATGCAAACCAGACCAGGTAAGAATGATAGATTTCATTTTCTGAAGTATGTTAGTGATCCACATGAGCTTTTACAATTATTTCCAATGGGCCAGCTTTGAATTTCAGATTTGTACTTAAATTACTGTGGCATCCACAACTTAACCTTAAATATTGCCAGATGCAGTCATATGTTGGATGCTGTTCTGAATTTTCCAAACACAAGCTGGTTGAAGAGACAATACTTTGCCCATTGCAAAACAGCTAGAGAAATGTGCTGTTTGATAACAATCAATCAGTCAGCAGACCTACGTGTGACATCATTGTAATATGGATTTAGGAAAATCTGTCTAGTGTATGCAGATAGTTTGCCCTACCAGCGCATCCTATTGAATTAGGAAGTGGTTTTCTGACGAGTTTCAATGAAAACTTGATTTAAAGCTCTAATATTGTAAATTATTAGAAGACAATGAAGGCTCCAAATTGATTTTCTATTCCAGAATATTAAAGGAGTTGTGTTCAAATTTCCCATCTGTCAACTCTTACAAACTTCACAGGAATTGTTAACATCCTAATATTTTGAAAAAAGGAGCACATACAACTATAGAATGAGTAATGAGACTAAACCCTCAATTTGCAAATCTGTAAAGTTCATCTTACATCACCATTCTCATGACCTTCAATAAAAACTGGCCGGCAAGACAAATGGTTTGATCTGCATGCTATTGATTCAGTTGGGATTGTGTTCATTTTTTTCAGTAAATGGCAATTAGAGTTAACCCTATCACAGGAACTTTACATATTATACAAGAGATCAAGTTGAATGGAGAATTGCTCATTTCTAGTTAAGATGCAGAATAATTGGTAATTTGAACATTTCAGCCAGCTGGATCATTTTATAAACAGACCTCCTTAGCTATCATGACAAACCTTTTTTTTAAAAAAAAAGAAAAGATTGTGGGTTGTTCTAAAGGGGAGCCTTAATCTTAACATTGCAGAAAGAGTGGATTTGATTGATTTGGTCCAACACAAATCTTTATCAGCAAGTAATGACATGACCTTCAATGTGCAGTGACTAAGTAGCAATTATGATATCAACATTGACTGGAACTGTAAAGTGAATCAATCTCAACTTTCTTTCAAAGGACAAACAGTACAGTTTATTAAGGATGTACTCCAGGGTCTCCAGTTGCCTGGCTGTGAATAACTTCAGACTTTACCATACTGGAATTTGGAATAGTGACATCTTGGGCTTTAATCTACTGGAACTGTTAACACAGAAATTAACTCAAACTTACAAATTTTTCAAGATAAAACAAACTATAAAAACATGATACTTGAGAAGTAGAGTTTTTACGATGATCTTAGGAGTCATCAGCTGTCTTGTCTGCATGTGGAAGTCTAAGCAACAGCTCTTCCAATGTAAAAAAAGAGGAAATATTTCATTTGTTGGAAATTCAAACAAACATCAAAACTGCCCATTGACCTTAACCTCACAGCTGTTTTGCCACTTTGATATCAGTTCACAATGTCTCTTAAATTGGCTTTTGGACCAGTGACTTAGTTTCCACCCGCCAGCCAATGTTCTTTCCCCTCTACTCCAAAACAGAGCTCTCTCGATTTAGACTTGCACAGCTTAGTTCTCCTTGTCCACTATGTATATTTTGAATGGTCCTTTGCTTCTCAACCTCACTTCCAATTCCCTGTTTAACATTCCAATCATACAGCAATGCAGGGAAAAGAAAGAGGGTATGACTTTCAAATGCCAAATCTCTCAATGCTCTCAGCTGACCCTCTATACAGCACTGAGTTGGTGATCATTGCTCCTATGCATATCTCCCTCTACAATACATGGCTTATAAGAAGGCCCCAACTATCTATGAGATAAAGGAAGATTAGTGCTTAGTTTTACTCAAGAGTAACTTGATATACCAGTCTTTAAGCCTTTAACACAAAGACAAGTTCTCATTTATATATCCCCATACAGCTCTGCTTTAAACTATGCAATTTCCTGTAATCCTGTATGTGAATGCGCCCATGTCACACCACCTATTTTATCAAGGCAACTCTTCAGACAGCTTTTTTTTTTACTCCTACACTTAGCCACAGCCCTCAACTTCAAGTTACATTAACCACACCTTTAAATCACCACTCATACATTTCTCCTTAATGCTTTTGCATTTCTTTACAAGTTATTATGGAGATGAAAGACAACAGAAATGAAAGTCATTCAAAGCAACTTCAGCTACACTTCATAAATCAAAATAAAAAAAAATTAAACCAAAAGTTTCAGAATGGCAGCATATACTTCAAGCTGTAAAGACCTCTAATCCAGTTATACCCAGACAAATCCATATCCATTATAAATTAGCAAACAAAGTAGGAGTAGGCTCTTCAATTCCTCAAGCCTACATCACACAGTAAGATCATAGCTGAACAGGCTGGTCTTACCTCGACTGCCTTGTCTATCACCATTAGTTTATAGTAATGTCAACCAAGGATCTATTTAAATATATTCAAAATGGAGTTTGACCAAGCCTCAAATACAAGCAAGGAAGAGAATTCCAAACAATGACAACTAAGATGGACATGAGAAATTTCAAAGGGTGCCTCCCATCTAAAGGAAAAGAGTTTATTTTTGAAGCTTAGTCTGGATTCCCCCGAGGCAACATCATCCCAGCATCTAATCTATCAAGCCACCTCAGATCACCTCGCAAATCTTCTAAACTTCAGTAAATAAGAAAAATTGAGCAAGCTGCGTCCTTAAGGCAAAGTCTTCAGCCCAGTAAACTTAACTACTTCCGATGCAAACTGCACCAATATGTTGCTGCAACATTATTTTCCTTTTCTGCACATCTCCATGGCTATAAATTAATTTCACTTCCTGCATGCTGACTGCACTCTCATGCTGAAGACCATAATACCTCTGTACTGAAGCATTCTGTAGTCTCCCTCCACAGGATGTGGGAATCACTAGCAAGGCCAGAATATCCTTAAGACAGTGATGGGGAGCGGTCTTCTTGACTTGTTGCAGTCCATATTGCTAAGGCATTCTCAGCGCTGCTTGTAAGCAAGGTGCAGGATCTTGATCCACTGACAATGAAGGAACAGAGGTTTCTAAGTCAAGGTGGTGCGCAACATGGAAGTGATGCAATTCCACATGTCTAATTCTGTTTTTCAAGCCAGGAAAAAAGTAATTTGTTTGATAAAGAAGCCCTATGCATAGAAGTTCCTTCAGATCAGTGGTGGGAGGTTTGTCAACAAAGTGGATTGCCTGGATCTCTGGTGTGGAGATTGGAGCATCATTGAAACTGCAAAGACATTTAAAATTTATTTAATTTGTTTCAACATCAATCTCAAAAAATGTTGCCTCCAAATATGCATTGTGAAGACAATCAATTTTTGAGGCTCAAATCCCACCCGATAGCCATCTCAAGCTGAACCAATGCAATTGGAACCTCAGCATCTAACGCTGACCTGTTAACCTGACATTTATCATCAAGATGGTTTATCTCCCACCTCAAATTACCTGTTCCAGTCTATCATTTGTGTTTTTGTTACAGTGACTATTACAATGTTGTGTGGCAAATCTGTCACCCTTTATATCTTTTGTCCCAACCAAAAACCTTTGCTGTTCCAACCCTAACACCACTATATTTACCCATGTGTATTCTGGCTGCCATTTCAAGTCACACCCATTTAGGAAATGCTCAGCATTCAAATCCTCCCTCAGCCTACAGCTCTCCATCAAGAAACATGTCCAACCTTATGTAAAAGCAAAATACTGGTAAAGTTAAATAAAAATAGAAAGAGCCAAAGAAATTTAACTCTCTGCAAGTGTGCTACCAGATCTAATGTTGAGTTGATTCAACATTTCTTCAGAATTCAGTTTTCAATATCCAATCTCATGATCAACAGAAATCTACCTTGAGTCCTTCCCTACTTCCTTTATACCACAAAAGGTCTAACCGTCTCCCTGATATTTCCAAGGACAAAAGTGGTTGGAGACTAAAAATTTAAAAGCATTCTTAAAGCCAACTTTTGATCAAGCTTTTGGTAACTGCCCCAAAGTCTTGTGGTGTCAAATTTTCTCTTATTATAGTACCAGGGAAAGCTTTACTAAATCAAAAGACACTACATCAATAGATTTTATTGGTATTCACCCTAACTGCATTCTTTTTCACAAAATTAAACACTAACATTAATCACCAATGCTTGCAATCTAGTAGTCTAACAGCTGTGAATGTTTTGTAGCCTATCACAATAAACAGTTGTCAACAGCAGAATGCTGTATCTTTTCCCCTTTTAAAATGTTGCTGAAAATTCAACCTTTGTCATCAAATCCTGCATTTAATAAAAGTGCCTGCACAACTGTGTAGAAACAGCCAACCCTGCAGTTCAGCCTGACAAACCTATGGAAACAAATAGTCAAATTTTTTAAAATGACATACAAGCTCCTGTCTGTACATAAGCACATTATAAGCAGAATCACAAATGTTCTATCAGGCACCACATCAGCTGATACAAGATAGTATTCTGGCCAAGACTGAATCACAGATTTTCATTGCTCAAGCTGCCACCGCCTTAAAAAAAAAGCAATTAATAACCAAATATGTTAGGGACAGTTGTAATCACTAACATTCAAAAGCAACACTGCAGAACAGTGTAAATGATATGTGGAACTTGTTCAAGGGGCAACTATTGAGTGTCCTTGATAATTATGTACCGGTCAGGCAGGTAGGAAAGGGTCGTGCGAGGGAGCCGTGGTTTAATAAGGAATTGGAATCCCTTGTTAAATGGAAGAGGGCGGCCTATCTCAAGATGAGACGTGAAGGTTCAATTGGGGCGATTGAGAGTTATAGGGTAGCCAGGAAGGACCCGAAGAGAGAGCTAAAAGCAGCAAGGAGGGGACATGAAAGGTCCTTAGTAGATAGGATTAGGGAAAACCCTAAGGCTTTCTATAGGTATGTTAGGAATAAAAGAATGACTAGGGTAGGAATAGGTCCAGTCAAGGATAGTAGGGGGAAGTTGCGTGTGGAGGCGGAAGAGATTGGGGAGACACTGAATGAATACTTTTCTTCAGTATTCACTCAGGAACAGGGCATTGTTGTCGATGAGAATACTGAGGCACAAATAAGTAGAATGGATGGCTTTGAGGTATGTAGAGAAGAGGTGTTGGAAATCCTGGAAAAGGTGAAAATAGATAAGTCCCCTGGGCCTGATGGCATTTATCCTAGGATTCTCTGGGAAGCAAGGGAGGAGATTGCAGAGCCATTGGCCTTGATTTTTATGTCCTCTTTGTCTACAGGAGTAGTCCCAGAAGACTGGAGGATAGCAAATGTGGTTCCCTTGTTCAAAAAGGGGAGTAGGGATAGCCCTAGTAACTATAGGCCGGTGAGTCTCACTTCTGTTGTGGGCAAAGTCTTAGAGAGAATTGTAAGGGATAGGATTTATGCACATCTAGATAGGAATAATGTGATCAAGGATAGTCAGCATGGTTTTGTGAAGGGCAAGTCGTGCCTCACAAACCTTATTGAATTCTTTGAAAAGGTGACGAAGGAGGTTGATGAGGGGAAAGCGGTAGATGTGGTATATATGGATTTTAGTAAGGCGTTTGATAAGGTTCCCCATGGTAGGCTACTGCAGAAAATACGGAGATATGGCATTGAGGGTGAGTTGGAGGTTTGGATTAGGAATTGGCTGGATGGAAGAAGACAGAGGGTAGTAGTTGATGGCAAAGTTTCTTCATGGAGTGCCGTCACTAGCGGTGTTCCGCAAGGATCTGTTTTGGGACCATTGCTGTTTGTCATTTTTATAAATGACCTGGAAGAGGGGTTAGAAGGTTGGGTGAGCAAGTTTGCGGATGACACGAAAGTCGGAGGAGTTGTTGACAGTGAGGAAGCATGTGGCAGGTTACAGCAGGATATAGAGAAGCTGCAGAGCTGGGCAGAAAGGTGGCAGATGGAATTCAATGTAGCTAAGTGCGAGGTGATTCACTTTGGGAAGAATAACAAAAAGATGGGGTACTGGGCTAATGGTCGGATACTTGGTAGTGTGGATGAGCAGAGGGATCTTGGTGTCCATGTACACAGATCTCTGAAAGTTGCCACCCAGGTAAATAGTGCGGTGAGGAAGGCATATGGCGTACTGGCTTTTATTGGTAGAGGAATTGAGTTCCGGAGTCCTGAGGTCATGATGCAGTTGTATAAGACTCTGGTACGGCCGCATCTGGAATATTGTGTGCAGTTTTGGTCGCCATACTATAGGAAGGATGTGGAGGCATTGGAACGGGTGCAGAGGAGGTTTACCAGGATGTTGCCTGGTATGGAAGGAAAATCGTATGAGGAAAGACTGAGGCACTTGGGGCTGTTTTCACTAGAGAAAAGAAGGTTTAGGGGTGACTTGATTGAGGTGTACAAGATGATTAGGGGGTTAGATAGGGTCGACAGTATGAACCTTTTCCCGCGTATTGAGTCGGGTATTACAAGGGGGCATAGCTTTAAATTAAGGGGGAGTAGATATAGGACTGATGTTAGGGGTAGGTTCTTCACTCAGCGAGTCGTTAGTTCATGGAATGCCCTGCCAGTAACAGTGGTGGACTCTCCCTCTTTATGGGCATTTAAGAGGGCATTGGATAGGTATATGGAGGATAGTGGGTTAGTGTAGTTTAGGTGGGCTTGGATCGGCGCAACATCGAGGGCCCAAGGGCCTGTACTGCGCTGTATTCTTCTATGTTCTATGTTCTATGTTCTAACACTCTGCCATCTACATTCTACAGGATTAATATCAACAGGAACTGAACTCAACTAGTCACAGCATCATGCTGATTAGAGTAGAGCAGAGGCTGGCTCAACTGACTCGAGGGTCACAATGTACAAGGCTTAAACCTGAAGTTAGACAAGATTTTGAATGGGTACACCTGCAATGTTAAAACACCAACACCATCCAAACCAAATTTGATTAGTGTCCTTAAACTGAACTATCAGTTGTGTTTAACACATGAACAATTGACAGCTGCAACTCAACCAAAAACTTAGCTTAACAGTTGCTTTCAGCCACTTAAACATTATGACAGTAGAACTGCACCTCTACACCTCCATCTGCCATGACTAAGGGCCTCCAAGTCCTCAGTTTCTTCCTCTTCCAACATCATCAACAGTACCCTTCCACTGACACACATTCGTTTGGCTGAACTGGTCCTCACCCTTAATTTCTCCTTCGGATCCTTCCACTTCCTCCAGACCCAAGGGGTAGCCACGGGCACCCGCATAGGCCCCAGCTATGCCTGTCTCTTTGTCGGCTATGTAGAATAGTCCATCTTCCGTCGTTACCACTCCCCACCTCTTCCTCTGCTACATTGATAACTGCATCGGCATCACTTCGCGCTCCCGTGAGGAGGTTGAGCAGTTCATCAACTTCAACACATTCCACCCCGACCTTAAATTCACCTGGACCATCTCTGACATATCCCTCCCTTTCCTGGACCTTTCCATCTCCAGGAATGACAACCGACTGGACACTGACATTTTTTACAAACCCACCGACTCCCAAGCTACCTCTTCCACCCTACCTCCTCCGAAAATGCTATCCCATATTCCCAATTCCTCTGCCATATCTGCTCCAAGGAGGACCAATTCCACCAAAGAACATGCCAGATGGCCTCCTCCTTTAAAAGCCACAATTTCCCCTTCCCACATGGTTGAAGACGACCTCCAATGCATCTCATCCACATCCCACACCTCTGCCCTCAACTCCACCTCTCCAACCGTAACAAGGACAGAGCCTCCCTGGTCATCACCTTCTACCCTACCAACCTTCACATCATCCGCCGATATTTCCGCCACATTCAAGTGGACCCCACCACCAGGGATATATTTCCCTCCCCACCGCTTTCCGCAAAGACTGTTCCCTCTGTGACTACCTGGTCAGGTCCATACCACCCTCCCCTGCCACCGCCAGAATTGCAAAAATCTGCGCCCACACCTCCATCCAAGGCCCCAAAGGTGCCTTCCACATCCAAAGTTTCACCTACCATCTACTAACGTCATTTACTGTGTTTGTTGCTCCTGATGTGGTCTCCTCTACGTTGGGGAGACTGGATGCCTTCCCACAGAGCGCTTTAGGGAACATCTCTGGGACACCCACACCAATCAACACCACCGCCCCGTGGCCCAACATTTCAACTCCCCCTCCCACTCTGCCAAGGTCCTGGGCCTTCTCCACAGCCACTCCCTCACCATCCAACACCTGGAGGAAGAACGCCTCATCTTCTGCCTCGGAACACTTCAATCCCAGGACATTGTGGACTTCTTCAGGTTCATTTCCCCTCCCCCCCAGTTCCAACTTTCTAGCTCAGCACCAACCCCATGACCTGCCCATCTTCCTTCCCACCTATCCACTTAACCCTCCTCTGACCTATCACCTTCATCCCCACCCCCTTCCACCTATTGTACTCTTTGCTACCTTCTCCCCAGCCCCACCCCACCCTCCCGTTTATCTTCCACCCTGCGGCTCCCTGAAGGGCTTTTGCCCGAAACGTCGACTTTCCTGCTCCGCAGATGCTGCCTGACCTGCTGTGCTTTTTCAGCACCACTCTAATCTAGAGTAGAACTGCATGTCATGGGAATACGATTATCTGACTTGGAAATATACTGCTGTCGCTTTATCACTGGATTAAATCCAGGTTTTATCAAGAACACCATTTCAAGGGCTGCAGTGCACCATCTTCTCAGAGCTACAAATAATAAATGCAACTTTCCAAAGATATTTTTCATCCAAGTACTACCTATTTTTTTTTAAAAAAGCATTTTGTTTGAATGTACTGTGAAACGAGATAGCTTCTAGTCACTACTAAACATGTGGAGTTGCAAAACAGGCCAGAAAAATAGAGGATGCACAAGAAATGAGAATGCTGACAACTAGCACCATTATTTGCTTTTTTTCAAAAAAAAAAGGCTCACTTTTGAAGAATTGCAATCAAGATCTTATCAATTCACTTCAAAAAAAAAAGTTAGAATTCACCATGCAAGCTAGCTTCACAACAAAAATTACTACTCCTACTGCAAATGTTGTCCAAATTGAGAGCTGATAAAGCTGACAACTTGGAGGACTTGAATAAATGAAAATTGTGAATTTACTTGGATTTTTCTCTGACAATGGTTACCTTATCTCCATAGATCAAAATTAAGTGTTAATTTGTCTAGATTTTTGTTTGAAGATGGATGTGGAAACAAAGATGTGAAATATCTTAAACTGCAAGCTCAATAAGAACTGCAAAAGATTCAAAGGCAGAAAAGGCTATGATCCAAGAATTGGAAAATGGGACAAGATTGTTAGGTGTTTGTTTTTGACCAACACGGACGTGATAGAAGAAAAGATTTTCTTCTGTGCTGTAGACCTCTAAGACTATGACTCTATGGAGGACATCTGAACGCTCTGCAGCTTGGGAGGTAGCAGTGATTGTCTTTCTATAGCTGTGTTTAGGAACAAACTATTAGCATTAGTGGTTACAGCTGTAACGTGGTAAATTTCCTCCTTAAAACTCTTAGCAGCTCCCACCTACAATTCCGCTTAGTCCCACTATTTGTTCTGAACTCCAACCTTCCACATTCTCATTGCTTAAAACTGCTTCCAGAGATTGACTTTCTTCAAAGCAAACTTCCTAATTCAAATACTATGAAATCTACATCTTAAGAGGCTCCCATCACATTACAGATTATACCGTCAATATCTGTAACAAGCAGCTTTACACTGAGTATCTTTATACAAAGTAAAATTTTAGATGCCATCCTATTGCCAAACACCAAGTCTGGATATTCAACAGGATCTGCACTGGGACTCTAGTCATTCAGTTGCGGTATAAACTCTTAGGCAACCTACCCTTGAATAGACTGAACAACACTTTGCTGTAGCTAGACCAAACACTAAAAAGGGATGCCACAGCGGCATTCAGAAAGATGATATCATATTTAAGACATTCACAAAAATTCCAATGAAGCGACAAAACAGATGACTTCCAGATTGCTTTTCCATAAACCAAAAAAGGCTCAGGTTATACATACTCCTGATGAACAGACCAGTCATTTTACAAACAAAAGTGTGAAGAAACTCAACATCTAGAAGCATCTGTAGAGAGAAACAACAGTTAATGGCTGGAATCTAGTGAACTGCCTCAGACAATAAAAAAATACAAATGGGCATCATTGCAGTGAATTCTCAGTCAAGAACTAGGCAAAAACTGTACAGTTTGGAAATTTCCTGCCAACAGTCTGGATTGGATTTGAATTTAGATATTAACCTTTCATGTTGCCTAAATTGCAAACTTTATAGTGTATAATGCTTCCTGTTACTTAACTCAAATTAGGTAAAAGTTATGTGCAAATAATGATCAGGATAAAAGTTTGTTAAACCATAGCTATATCAAGGACAAGATATGTCTAAGAATTACCCAGCTAGGAATAGACTAAAAGCTCATAGTTATCAAGTTATATTGATATTGCAATGCATCTTTGACAGCATTTACAGGAAAACTGATTTAGTTTAATTTTTTCATCAGTATTTGAGAGAATTTATGATCAAAGTTAAACCCTATGGATGAGAAGAGAAAGCAGAGCCAAAAGCATCTCCAAAAACCACCCAAGTTGTTCCTGATCTGTCCACTCTTTAAATGCCACCACCGCCACAACTTCTAGCAAAGTCTCAACTACTTCTCTCTTGGCGAACCAACTTAGTAAATGATAAAACGGTGAAAAACTTAAGTATGCACCACTTTGTGACAACATAGTGATTGCATGAACTAGTGCTGCAATATACTATCAACTGATCCTGATTTCATTCAGATTTAGTGGAAATAGATTTTAAAAAGCAAATCACTGACCACTGACCAAATGAAATATGGCATGCACCAAAATCACTGTTTTACACTTTGCCTCTCTTCTTTCAGTTAACAAAAGAAACCTGAAGCCTCAACTCTGGCTCCTCAAAACTTCCATGTCCACTATTTTCAATACATATTTTCAGAATCTGAAGTACATGTATTTGGCTTGGAGATAAAAGAGTAGAACAGAGTTTCAAACTCATTATACATTAAAAAGTGAACGAGCAGCCAAGGATGGGAATAGCTAACATGGAGTTTCTTCTACACTGCCTGAACAGCATGGTTTTGGTCATGGAGTGAGGGTGAGGACAGAGGCAGAGTGGCATCACCAGTGTGCACATGGAAGCTGATATTTGGCAAAAGCAGTCGTGATATGCAGCAAGTAGTTAGGATCTAAAATATATTGTCTGAGTGCATGGTGGAGGCAGTGTCAATTAGAGGATTTTTAAAAGGATTTCAATTATCTGAAAAAGGAAATGTTTGCAGGCTACAGGGAAAGGTCAGGGGAGTGACACTAGCTGAATTGCTCCTTCAGTGCACCCAGCACAGACAATGAGCCAAATGGGTTCCTTCTGTGCAGTTACTTTTTTTTTTACTGTTATCTGCCATTATACACAAAGATGAGGAGACGGAGGACCAGCATACTGATGAATAAGAAAGTTCTCGATACAGAGCACTCAAAACAGCATTGAGAAAAACAGATGAAAGGCAAAAAAAGGATGTTAGATCATTGAAAAAAAAAGTGAATTTGGAGATCACAAGGGAGAGAGAAAGAATGAAATGATCAATTATGTTAATTGTGATGGAGAGATCTGTCATGGTGTACTTTCTGTGAAGATCAAGCTATGCATATACTCATTTTAATTCACTGAACAAGTTTACCTTAGCGAATTGTATTTTTATAGGAGTGCTGGAATTGAATCACAGTTGCAACAATACAATGAGCCTTTACACTGAAAAATAATTTAAGTAGGTGGAGTAATAGAAGCAGAAACATTAGCGATTGCGATAACAAGCAGCTGAAGTAGGATTCGAAAGTTGTCAGGTGCCTGATTGCTTTTAAAAAAAACTTTCAAAAGAAAAACAAAACTATGCTGATGCAAATCTGAAACAAAACGCTGGGGAAAGTCAGCAGGTCTGACACCTTTGAAACGCACAGGGAAAGAAAAATCGCCACTGATGCTGTCAGACTCGTTCTGATGGCCAGGGCTTTGTTTTTAAATGTTTCTTTTAAGTATTGACGTTTGGTCAAATCAAAAATCAGCAAGATAGTGAATTGTAGACTTGATCATATTTACAAACGCACTACTAAATCTTCTGCCGAGGAAAATCTGTAGTCAAGTCACCCCAAAAGCTCTAGACAAGTAAAAAGCAGGATTGGCAATCACTTGAAATGAAGCCTCTCAACGGGACATTAAAACAAAGTGCCCAAATTCTGTAAATACAAGTTTATTCTTCTCCAATTTTCTTAGTCATAAAACATTACTTCCTGCCCCCAAGACCAATATTGTGGCTCGAGTTCAATTCCTAAGATTTCAGAACAGGACATTCGTGCTGCATTACACACCGCATCGGGACAGTCGACTCGAAACACACACAATCAAGAAATGCCGCCAAGTTGCAGTGAGACCATTTCTGTTCATAATTAGAACTTTAAAAACACAAATCGAAGATTCGAGTGACCAGAGGGCACGCGTTTGTTACTTGACGCAAGCTTTAAACTGGGGTGTGGTTCCTATTGCAACGAGTGAGTAGACAATAAAACCCGACGTCTGCAAATCTCTTGAGACAATAAAAATATTTGCAGCTTAAAGCTGAAGATCTCCAAACTAGATGCATATGAAAATATTTTGACAATTAAATCAGCTTGTATTGAAAATTTCAGTGTACTGTCAAAATTCAAATTACAGTTGCTTTAATCCTCGGGAACCTGATCGTTTCAGCTTCAAATCGCCAATTAGCATCCCTCGACAGCTATTGTAAACTTGTTACACAGCAAGTTAAACACGCCCAACCAACACATCTTCAAGCTGCAATAGTTCGGCATTACTAAAATGGGGAAAAATTGCTCGTTTTAGAAACAGACTATCGAAACTGTCAAGGGCGCAGGACGCCAAGGGTTTCGACATAATCTAAAGTGGGTCAGCGACAGACAAATTTGTCGTGTGTAACGAGCCAAATTTGAAAAACAAGTGGAATAAACATCACGCAAATCCTTGTGCCCAAGACATGGTCTGCTAAAAGCCTCCCCATCCCGTCAAAACTGCGAACTTATGCCAAATTTGGGAGCGTGAATTTCACTAGAGAAGTACAACCTGGCATTCATACAGAAATGCAGGTAACGCTCTTCCATCATCTTGCCTGTTATATCAGCAGGCCAGACCCGCCACGTTACTATGCAGTAGCCGGAAACAGCCCTGGGAATCCTCAACATGGACTCCATACACCAAGAAATGTCATACAACACACGTTGCGCTGTACAGGACATTGGTTAGGCCATTGTTGGAATATTGCGTGCAATGCTGGTCTCCTTCCTGTCAGAAAGATGTGGTTCAGAAAAGATTTAAGGATTTTGCCAGGGTTGGAGGATTTGAGCTATAGGGAGAGGCTGAACAGTCTGGGGCTGTTTTCCCTGGAGCGTCGTAGGCTGAGGGGTGACTAGAGGTTCACAAAATTATGAAGGGCATGGATAGGGTAAATAGGCAAAGTCTTTTCCCTGGGGTGGGGTAGTCCAGAACTAGAGGGCATAGGTTTGGGGTGAGAGGGGAAAGACATAAAAGAAACCTAAGGGGCAATTTTTTCACACGGACGGTGGTGTATGGAATAAGCTGCCAGAGGAAGTGAGCGAGTCTACTACAATTGCAACATTTAAAAGGCATCTGGATGGATACATGAATAGGAAGGGTTTGGAGGGATATGAGCTGAGTGCTGGCAGGTGGGACTGGATTGGGTTGGGTTGGGATGGGATATCTGGTCAGCATGGAAGAGTTGGGTCGAAGGGTCTGTTTCCGTGCTGTACATCTCTATGACTCTATGACAAAGGCCATCACCAAGCTTAGTTCAATAGTGCAGCTGGGAGGGTAGAGGATAATATCTGCTGGACTGGGCTTGGACATGGCAACATGTTTTCACCCATATTCATAGATAGCACTAATTCAAAACAAATTTGGAAGTTCAAAATTGGGCATCTGTGAAGAACCATCAGGCACCAACAGCCATCTCCATAGCCCAGTGGTTGCTTAGCTCCACCAATGGACAACCATAGAGCAGTTAGCCTACTGCTAGAAGAATCCATTATTGAAGGTTATCACAGATCAAATGGATTCCTTGGTGCAGAAAGAAAGAGCCTATTGGGCCTGCACTTATCCTCTGAAGAGCATTCCACCCAGGATTTGCACCACATCACAGTAACTTCGCTTTTACCATGGGGTAACCCACCTCGCTAGCCCACACATCCCTGAACACTGGAGCACATTAGCATGGTCGATCCACCTAACCTGCATATTTCTGGACTGTGGCTGGAAACTTGAGCACCCAGCAAAAACTCTCAGATGCAGGGAGAATGCGTAAGCTCCACACAGTCACCAATAAAGTCATAATAGGTGAAAGCAGAGTCAACAGTTATGAAAATGAAATCATGCTTAGCAACCAACCCCACCGCCTTGTGGCTAACCACTAACTCTCCCTTCCACTCTCAAGGAGATGCAAACTTTGGGGGGCCTCCACCGCCAAATCAAAGCCACTCAACTGAAGGAAGAACACCTCATCTTCCATGTCAGGACTCTACAACTACACGGCATCAATGATGTAATCAGTTTCCAAACCTCCTCTCCCCATCCCAGATCCAACCCAGCACCACCCTCTTGACCTGACCTACTGTCCAACCTCCTTCCCACCTATTCAGTCCACCCTTCCCACCAACTTATCACAAATCACCAGCTGCATCCAATTGCCATCCCACCCACCTTTGCCTAGCCTCACTTCCCTATTTCTCTCTCAGCACCCTCTGGCTAATGCCCAAAATGTTGCCTTTCCCATTCAAGTGATGCCTGACCTGCTGTATCTTTCCAGCACCACACTTTTTGACTTTGACTCTCTAGCATCTGCAGTCCTCATTCTTGTTATTGATTAAGTAACGAGCAAGATGGATAAAGTGAAACATGTAGATGTTTTAGCTTGATTTCCAAAATGTAGATAGCACAAAGGTAAGCTAAGAGCACATGGTGACTTAACATGGATACATGATTACTTTATGAATAAAACAGAAGGAATAAGGGAATATTTTCAGTTTACAAATAGTGGAGTGCCACAGGAATCAGCTAGGGCCTCCACTATTTGCAATCTATTGCAATAGCTTGGATAAAGGGTACATGGCACGATTGCCAAAATTCTCTCAACACACCAAGAGACAGGAAAACAAGTTTCAGAAGGACATTCAATACTGCAAAGAGCAGTTAAGAGAGTAGGAAGAAATAAGAGCATAATGTTAGAAAATTTGAACTTGTCCATTTTGGTAAACAAAGAGCGATGTATTCCTAAATACATAAGATTTAAGAACCTGGTGGTTCAGACAGAGGTGTCAGACAAATCATTAGTATGCAGATACAGAAAAAAGGTTAGGAAGTAAATGGAACCTTGGTATTGCATTGCAAGAACAAAACTAGCAACATTTTATTGTTGCTCTTCAGGTCAAAGGTGAAAGCACATCTGGAGTACATTGCTTTTGTCTCCTTGTCTGAAGAGATTACATTAGATTAGATTAGATTACTTACAGTGTGGAAACAGGCCCTTCGGCCCAACAAGCCCACACCGACCCGCAACCCACCCAGACCCATTCCCCTACACCTAACACTACACACATTGAGCTGGTAGTTTAGAGAAGGTAGATTTTGACTCATTCCTGAGATGAAAGGCTGAATCATTGAAAAATGAGAAACAGTTTGGGGTTAAAGCCATTAGAGTTCAACTTGGGAGGTGATCTAATTGGAAATCAAATCTTGAGGGGAATAGATAAATGGATGCCAGTCTTGTAAAAAAGATAATTAAAAGACCGGTAAGAATAAGTAGTCTTTTAAACCAGAGGAGAATAAAGAATTTTGTGAATCAGTTGTGGCAGTCTCATCTGAGAAAAGTGCTGACTGTGTCACAATTTATTCAAAGTTCAAGACAGAAATTTTGATGGAAAAAAAAAAAGAGTCTGAAGTTACGCAGAGCAGACAGAAAAGTGGAGTTGAGACTACAATCAGATCCACCAGGATCTTGAATGACTGGCAGACCTGACTTAAGGTTTTTCCCCTAATCCTACATCCCATGACCATATCTTAAGAGTGGACAATTAAACAGGAAGTAGTTCTATAAGTATTCCCATCCTCAATGGTCATATAACATGAAGGTAAAAAACAAGATTAAAGTGTTTGCAACTAGAAGTATTCTAATACAGCTACACTGGCATTGAAGAGAGAAATATAAGCATGTCGTGTCTAACATACATAGGAATTTAATAAAATACCTCCAAACAACCTATCCTGCATTTAAGTGAATCATTTTTTGGTTTCAATAATTACACACATTTTTACATTTCAGAAAAAGCTCTTTCCTGCTGTATGCTTGCATTTGGCATCAGTGGTCTAGACTCCCAGTGGACGTCATTAGAACTGAATATTCAAACCAACAGGAAAGGATTTTGCCACCTTTCAAATTCCCTTATTTGAACATTGATTTAGTGTGGTGTCATTTGTCCCAGTTTCAATCTGTAAAACTGACCACCATTTTCCCACCTGTGTGATCAATAATCCCAAACATTTGAATTAGCCATACTTCACTACTGCAGTCAGGAATCTCATTAGCATTTCAGAGTATGGCCAGATGAGAACCTGGCGGTTTCCACACTTCTCTGCATTGCATGTATCAGTGAAAACACTTCTGCACATTATCATATCATTTGGCCAATTTCAGTGATAGGCAGTGCCACCTGTCCGTAGGGGTACCAAGTGGATCTAATGCAGAATTAATCTGTTTATATCCAGATGGGCAAAATGGGAAAAAAAGTGATTACAGGTAAATTAGTTCAGCCCAGCTCATTACGGAGGGGGCTTGTCAGAACAGAATTCTAAACTTAATATTCAGTTTACTGCAATAGCTATCTCTCCATTACAAGACCAGTAGCAGGGATGTTTGATGCTTATAAAATACATATATAACAAGGCATCTGATAATGAAATTTCCACTTACAGAAAGACCAGGATATTACAAGTCATCTTATGCCCTTACAGATGTAAGTGTGCACTATTTACATAATACATTGCAGTAATTCATTAAGGCCACTCTCACAGCACCTTCCAAAACTACCAAAGAGAAGGGCAGCAAATGCATGACAATACAAACTGCAAATGATCCTCCAAATTAAAACAGCATTTGATTTCAAACTACATTGCTGTTTTTTCACTATCATTGGGTCAAAAACCAGAAGCTGCTTCCCAACTTGACAGATCGCCACCTCCTTCTGAAAATGTGTTGCTGGAAAAGCGCAGCAGGTCAGGCAGCATCCAAGGAGCAGGAGAATCGACGTTTCGGACATGAGCCCTCCTTCTCAAGACCAACCAGGGATTGTCAATAGATTGCCAGAAATTAATCTCATTATGTTGGGAACACCTTTGAAATCATGTCCATAACTGTTCCAGACCCAAGGAGGAGAACTAGCTACTTTTTTAAAAAAAAACAGACCAAAGTCATCTTGTACCTATGCTGTTAAATCTCCCAAACAAGGCCTTGACATTCTTCAAAGTATGTCAAATTCTGAAAGCCACTGGTGAAATCTAGGTTTGAGAGAAAAAAAATCTGTAGATGCTAGAATCCAAGGTAGACAAGGAGGAGACTGGAAGAACACAGCAAACCAGGCAGCATCAGGAGGTAGGGAAGTTAATGTTTCTTCAGGTAGAGTCAATGAAATATAGTTAATGACTTAATTTTAAAAGCTTTTTTGTATTTTGGTAACTGGAGCAAACAGGATTTGCACAACCTTGCATTTTATATACCTTTCAGGGAGAAATCAGAATTAGTGCAGAGGATAGAGAAATAAATTCTCACCCAGAGTTATTCAGATAAGAGTGTATCACAAGCAGCTGCTCAGTTAAATCACAGCTTGTCAAAAGAAAGCAAGTGCCAAGCAAAATGCCAAACCATATAATATTGGTATCATTGCTAATATATCTCCCCTCAGTCAGAAGTGTTGTGAAGTCAGGACTTGGACATGAGGTTCAGTCAGTGCAAGACTATGGAAGTATATTATGAAGAGAGCCACAGCCTATGCCTTCTAGTGGCCAGGAAAGATTCATAGACACCAAACACAGTTCTACTTGTGTCTTGGCCAATTATTCAATCCAATTGACTTAGTTTAATTCTACTGGATTTAAACACGCAAAGGTGGCTCAGTGATTAGCACTGCTGCCTCATAGCACCAGGGTCTCAGGTTCAATTCCAGCCTCGGGCGACTATCTGTGTGGAGTTGCACATTCTCCCAGTGTCTGCACGGGTTTCCTCCGGGTTCTCCGGTTTCCTCCCACAGACCAAAGATGTGCAAGTCAGGTGAATTGGCCGTGCTAAAGTGCCCATAGTGTTAGGTGCATTAGAGGGGAAATGGGTCTGGGTGGGTTACTCTTCAGAGGGTAGGTATGGACTGGTTGGTCCGAAGGGCTGGTTTCCACACTATAGAATCTAATCTAATCAAACTAGAGACTTTCTTTAAAGAGCACATCACTTCAGCCATATGGGTCTCTAAATTGATTAAAAACAAAAAACTTTTTTGACCCCCTGGCATCCTAACACTATTACAATAGAGTACTCTTGAAATATTATCATTGCTTCAAATGTATGTCATCTCACAGATGGTTAAATAGAATACCTCCTTGTAGGCAATAGCACTTCAGGCCAAACTGCCTTGAACTGCACAAAGAATGCTGAAAATTAGTACAGATTAATGTTAAATGTGAATTCCACACAATGGAATTTCAATGGGAAATCTGCAGCTGAGAAATGCTTAAGCCTACTTGCTAGCATCCATTCCAAATAGTACATATTCAAACAACAAACTTCCAATTCAAAATCCTACAAGAGCCAGTTAAAGCAGGGGCAAACCCCTTTCACAGGATAGGGGCTTGGAAGTGCATGGAAATACCCCATCCCCAGTGGGAAAGGGGGAAATCACACAATACGATATCCCAAAGACGAAACGGGAAAAGAAACCGCATCATCGCCTCCACCCCAAAACAACGGGGGGAAAAAGGAGGGGGCCAATACAATAATACCCCTCCAAGAGGGAGAGAAAAACACATCGACCATCTCATCCCAACCAAATTGGAGGAAAGACAGGTTGAAGAGGGAGGGGGTCTCTCTTCTGTCCCCGCCCCACCCGAAGGAAGGGATCGCGCGCAGTGGGACCAACCGTCAACTCGGAGACATTTCGTGACCTCAGACGGCGTCAGGACATTGAAATGCTCACCGGTCACGGCACCGAAGAAATGAGAGATCAGCCACTGCCACTAAATGCAGATCGCTCACCAGCCACTCTGACTCTACCCCCGCCCCGCCCGTCCGATCACTGTTAATATGGCGGAAGATGGAACAACGCTCGTCAGAAGGGCAGGGCGGGGCGGGATTAGTGCAGTGAGCGGAACTGGCGTGTCGTGTGTAACGTCACCACGGATGAACACTTCCGGAACCATGCTGACACCTAACTGGCGTCACGTGTATGTTTTACACAAGGAGGTTGTCAAGTAGTGCGTTTTGTGGAGTGTACAGTATTTTTCGGAAAGCAGCGTCATTCCTTTTATATCAGATTCACCTCACTTACGCTGATGAAAACAGATTGGTTCCGGGGTGGGGTGGTCATCGTCATGTGTGCGCCGCGCCAGTCTTTTCATTTTCAATTTATAACCGTCCAAAGTTGATATTCTATTCTACCATAAGGTCTTCCATCCATAGCCTCTCTCACTAATCTGTTTACTATTAAGATGTACCCTGCCTTTGGTTATATCAATGTTTACATTCATTCCAACATAATGCCTGCTGTTACTGGACTATCTGGTCGCTCTTGAAAAGGAAGAATATTAATACAGAAGTTAATGAGCGGAAATACAAATTGAATTAGGAAGTGAAGCAGAAAAGATCTGAAAACAATTATTAATAAGTCATGTGGTATACTCGGAGGATTGGCTTGATCGGAAAGAATGGATCTTATGCAAGCAAAAGCAAAGGAGATAAGTGGCACTCAGTATAAATGACTGAAAACAACAGTTGAGGATGAAGTGGTATTAACAACGCAAAATGAAATAAGAAAACATGAAAAAAATGTGCAAAAATTAAAAACCTCGCAAGATTGAGCTAGAGGAAAGTAACACTGATTTTGTTGGGCCAGAAATACTCGAGAGTGAAATCAAAGCCTCCACAAATTAGGTTAAAAACTGAAAAGCACTCGGAGATGATGGAATTCCTTTTTAAGTTGATTGAAAACAAGTGACATCAATACTATATTTACTAAACAAGATATTACTGAAGAGGAGAAAGAATGAAGGATTTCATGTAGACATAAATAATCACCTAAAAAAGAAATCAAAAGCATTCCAATGTTCAAACTTTCATGTGATATAACTGATTGTCCGCACAAAGGTAAAAAGGCAAAGAATGGCAGAAAGAAATGGACAGAGAAGCAGTCAGCATATTATTAAGGAGATGCAGTTTAGTAATTTGGACAGGAAGTATATGATAGTTTTATATATTGTGAAGAAGTATTCAATTGGGTTAACTGAATTAGGCTCTTGACAGGGCTGAATGATACTTAAATAGACTGTAGAGATAGACGGTTTGTAAGAAATCTGTATGTGAAACAAAAAGCAAGCCAGCGTATAGTAACAGAAAGTCAGAACAATGTGTAATTGGAAGATCAGTCTGACGGGTGTTTCTTCAATGCAGATTATAAATGAAGCATTTCATGACAGAATCTGGCATTAAATGGAAGGGGAGGAAATTATATAATTTAGCTTTACTGATGATAAAGCGTTTGATGGAAGTACAGAAGTTTCACAGAATAGGCAGCTACAAGAACACCATAAAATAAGACACGGGTGTAGAAATAGGGCATTCAGCACATCAAATCTGTTCTACTATTCAATTATGGCTGTTTTGTTTCTCAATCCCATTCTCCTGCCTTCTCCCGTAATGCTTGATCCCCTTACTAATCGAAACACTAGTTATTTCAGTCTTAAATGCACCCGCCACAGCCTTCTACGGCAATTAGTTCCAAAGATTCATCACCCTCTGGCTGAAGAAAGTCCTCTCCATCTCAGTTCTAAAAGGATGTCCCTTCATTCTAAGGCTGTGCCCTCGAGTTCTAATCTCTCCTACAAGCAGAGTCATTTTCTCCACATCCATTTAATGCAGGCCTCTCAATATTCTAAGTTTCAGTCAGATTCCTCTAATCTTTTTAAACTCCATTGAGTACAGACCTGGAGTCCTCAACTATTCCTCATATGACAAGCCCTTCGCCCCTGGGCTTATTCTTGTTAACATCCTCTGGGTCACCTTCATTGCTGGCACATCATTCCTTTGATATGGGGCCAAAACAGCCCACAGTATTTCAAATGCTGTCTGACCAGAGCCTTATATAGTCTCAGCAGTACATCTCTACTCTTGTATTCTAGCCCTCTTGAAATAAATGCAAACATTGCACTTGCCTTCCAAACTGCCTTATTAACCTTAAGAGAATCCAGAACTAGGACTAGTCCCTTTACGCTTCATATTTCCAAAGCCTTTCCCCATTTAGAAAATAGTGCCTCAAATATTCCTAACAAAGTGCATAACCTCACACTTTCCCACACTGTATTCCATCTGCTATTTCTCTGTAGTCCAGTGGCCCTTCCTCAGTTCATTAACCCAAAACGTTAACTCTGATTCCTCTCCACATTTGCTGCTGGACCTGCTGAGCTTTTCCAGCAATTTCTGTCTTCTGCAGTTCTTTCATTTTCTATAATTTCCTGTCTTTAGCTTAGACTAGATTACCTACAATGTGGAAACAGGCCCTTCGGCACAACAAGTCCAAACCAACCCTTCGAAGAGCAACCCATCCAGACCCCTTCCTCTACATTTACCCCTGCACCTAACACTATGGGCAATTTAGCATGGCCAATTCACCTAACCTGCACATCTTTGGACTGTGGGAGGAAACCGGAGTACCCGGAGGAAACCCGCACAGACACAGGGAGAATGTGCAAACTCCACACAGACAGTTGCCCGAGGTGGGAATTGAACCTGGGTCCCTGGTGCTGTGAGGCAGCAGTGCTAACCACTGAGCCACCGTGCCACCCTAACCTCTGCCTCCTTTTGTAAACAGGGTGTTACATTAACCATTTTCCAATCCTCTGGGACCTTCCCTGACTCCTGTGATTCCTGAAAGATCACCACCAATGTCTCCACAATCTTCACAGCAATCTCCTTCAGAACTCTGAGGTATAGTCCATTTGGAACATGTGATTTATCCACCTTCAGATCTTTCAGCTTACCCAACACCTCCTGATGATCTTGAAATTCTGTGATACTCGTCTCTTCCACTGTGAATACTGATGCAAAGTACTATTCAGTTCCTCCGCCATTTAGAGTCATAGAGATGTTCAGCACGGAAACAGACCCTTCAGTCCAACCCGTCCATGCCGACTAGATATCCCAACCCAATCTAGTCCCAACTGCCAGCACCCGGCCCATATTCCTCCAAACCCTTTTTATTCATGTACCCATCCAGCTGCCTTTTTCTTTGTTTCCAATTACTATCTCTTCAGTCATGTTTTTCAGCAGTCCAATGTCCACACTTGTTTCTGTCTTAGCCTATATAGATATGTGGAAAAAAGTCCTTGCAGTATTTTCTAATATTATTAACTACCTTACACTCATGTTTCATCTGTCCTGTCCTTATTACTTTTGTAGTAGAGCTCTTTTTTTAAAAGGTTTTCCAATCCCCTGGTTTCCCACCAATCTTCAGCACATTATATGCTTTTTCTTTTGCTTTTATGCTTTCCCTAACTTTCATTGTCAGCCCTCATCGGACCCTTAGTATGTTACTTCTTCCTTGGGATGAACTTCTGCTGTGCGTCGCACAAGAATATTGTGTCCAATTCTGATCTCCTTTCTGTTGGAAGGATGTTTTGAAACTTGAAAGGGTTCAGAAAAGATTTACAAGGATGTTGCCAGCGTTAGAGGATTTGAGCTATAGGGAGAGGCTGAATAGACTAGGGGTCGGAGGCTGAGGGGTGACCTTCTCGAGATTTATAAAATCATGAAGGGCATGGACAGGATAAATAGACTAAGTCTTTTCCCTGGGGTGGGGGAGTCCAGAACTCAAGGGCATAGGATTAGGGTGAGAGGGGAAAGATATAAAAGAGACCTATGGGGCAACGTTTTCATGCAGAGGGTGGTACATGTATGGAATGAGCTGCCAGAGGAAGTGATGGAGGCTAGTGTAATTGCAACATTTTAAAGGCATCTGGCAGGTGGGATTAGATTGGGTTGGGATATCTGGTCGGCATGGATGAGTTGGACCAAACGGTCTGTTTCCGTACTGTACATTTCTGTGACTCTAAATATCTGCCATTGCAACTCCACCATCTTCCCTGCTAGGTTCTCCTTGCAATCAACTCTGTCCAGCTTCTTCCTCATCTTTGTAGTTATCATTACTCAACTGTTCCATCTGATTCCACCCTCTTCCTCATATTATGGTCATTGCTCCCTATGGGTTGCTTCAGCTTAAGCTCCCTAATCAAGTCTGCCTCATTGTGCATCACCAAATCTGGAATTGTCTGTTCCCTAGTGAGCTCTGACACACGTTGCTCCAAAAAATTATCTCGTAGACATTCGATTAATTCCTTTTCGTGGGATCCGCTACCATCCTGATTCCCCAGTGCACCCGCATATTGAAGTCCCCCAGGATTATTGTAATAGTGCCTTTCTTACAAGGCTTTCCTATCTCCTGTTTTATTTTCTGCCCCACATCACGACTACTACTAGGAGGTCTTTACGCAATTCCCATCAGGGTCTTTATTCCTTTGCATTCTTCTACTATATCCACACAGATTCTACACCTTCTGACTATGTATTACTTTTGCTATCCATTTCATTTCATTTCTTCCTAGCAAGGCAATTCCACCCGCTCTGCTTATCTGCCTGACATACAGTCATAGAGATGTACAGCACAGAAACAGTTCAACTCATCAATGCCGACCAGATATCTGAAATGAATGTAGTCCGGTTTGTCAGAATTTGCCATATCCCTTTAAACTCTTCCTGTTCATATACCCATCCAGATGTCTTTTCAATGTTGTAATTATACCAGTCTCCACCACTTCCTCTGGCAACTCATTCCATACATGCACCACTCTTTGCATGAAAAAGCTGACCCTTAGGTCTCTTTGAGATCTTTCCCCTCTCACCTTAAACCAATGCCTCTCATTCTGAACTCCCCCAGCCCAGGGAAAAGACCTTATCTATTTACTGTAACCATGCGCCTCATGATTTTAAAAACCTCTATAAGGATCACCCCCTCAGCTTCCAACGCTCCAGGGAAAACAGTCCCATGCTTTCAGCCTCTCCCTATAGCTCGAATCCTCCAACTCTGGCAACATCCTTGTAAATCTTTTCTGAACCTTTTCAAGTGTCACAACATCCTCCTATAGAGAGGAGACCAGCACTGAACACAAAATTCTATAAGTGTCCTAACTAATGTCCTGTACAGCCGCAACATGACCTCCCAACTCCTACTCAACACTCTGACCAATAAAGGAAAGCACCCTAAATGTCTTCTTCACTGTCCTATCTACCTGAGACTCCACTTTCAAGGAACTATGAACCTGCACTCCGAGGTCTCTTTGTTCAGCCACACTCCCCTGTTCTTTACCATTAAGTGTGGAAGTCCTGCTCTGATTTGCCTTTCCAAAATGCAGTACCTCTCATTTATCTAAATTAAACTCCATCTGCCACACCTCGGCCCATTGGCCCATCTGATCAAGATCCTGTTGTACTCTGAGGTAACCTTTGCTATCCAAGATATCACCAAGATATCACATCCACGTCATTTACATAAATGATGAAAATTAGTGGACCCAGCACTGATCGTTGTGACACTCCACTGGACATAGACCTCCAATCTGAAAGGAACCCTTTACCACCAGTTTTCAGTCTTCTAATTTCGAGCCAGTTCTGTATCCAAATGGCTAGTTCTCCCTGCATTCCATATGATCTAACTTTGCTAACCAGTCAACCATGTAGAACCTTGTCAAAAGTCTACTGAAGTCCATATAGATCACGTCCACCGCTCTTCCCTCATCAATCCTAATGGTTACTTCTTCAAAATGCAATATGTCTCATTTATCTAAATTAAACTCCTTTTGCCACATCTCGGCCCATTGGCCCATCTGATCAAGATCCTGTTGTAATCTGACGTGACCTTTGTTGTTCAAGATATCACCAATTTTGGTGTCATCTGCAAACTTACTAACCATACCTGCTATATTCACATCCAAGTCATTTGTATAAATGACAAAAAATAGTGGACCCAGCACTGATCCTTGTGGCACTCCGCTGGTCATACACCTCCAATCTGAAAAGCAACCCTCTACTACGAGCTTTCAGTCTTCTAATTTCAAGCCAGTTCTGTATACAAATGGCTAGATCTCCCTGTATTCCATGTCATCTGACCTTGCTAAACAGTCTACCGTGCAGGACCTTGTTGAACGCCTTACTGAAGTCTACATAGATCAGATCCACCATTCTGCCTTCATCAATCCTCTTTGTTATTTCTTCAAAAAAGCCCAGGTTCATGAGACACGATTTCCCATGCATAAAGCCATGTTGAGTATCTCTAACCAGTCCTTGCTTTTCCAAACACTCACACATCCTGTTCCTCAGGATTTCTTCCTTTGAGTACTACACCACCACTCTTTCCTGCCTATCTGTCCTTCTGAATAGTCTGATACCCCTTGATATTTAATTCCTAGTCATGATCACCCTGCAACCATGTCTCTTGTAATGGTTACTAAATCATACCCATTCACAGCGATTTGTGCCAACAACTCATTTACCTTGTTTTGAATGCTGCAAACATTCAGGTAAAGTTCCCTTATGCTAGGTTGTATACCTTCTTTTTGAATCCTAACACCTCTGCCAGAAGAACTTTTGTTTTTAAACATTCTCACTTTTCTGTCACTACGTGGTTTACATTCATATTAGTGCTACACTGCTCAGCTGCTTTTTATTTACTATCTTGGTTCTTTTTTTTCTTAAGCCCTCACCCACTCTAGCTAACTCAGAGCTCCCCTTAGGTTCCCATCCCCTACCAAACTACTTTAAAGTTCACTCAACAGTGCTAGCAAAACCACCCACAAAAATATTGGTCCTGTCACTGTTTGGATGAAGACCGTCCCTTTTGAACAGGTCCCACTTTCCCCAGAAACTATCCCAGTTATTCAGAAATCTAAAGCCCTCCCTCCTATAACACCTCCCCAGCCACAAATTAAACAGTCTAATCTGCCAATTCCTCACCTCACTAGCACTATCGAGTGCTAATCATCAAACTGGTTTTCCCTGGATGGTGTCAAGCTTCCTGAATTGTTTGAGCTGCACCCATCCAAATGACTGGAGAGTATTCCACCTCACTCCTGACTTGTACATTGTAGATCTAGGACAGGATTACTCACTGCAGGATTCCTAGCCTCTGACCTGTTTCATCCACAGAATTTGTATGGCTGTCCCATTCAGTTTCTGGGCAATGGTAACACTCAGAATATTGATAGTGGGAGATTCAACTCCTGTAATACCATTGAACATCTTTGGGGTGATGGTTAGATTTTGTCTTCCTGGAGATGGCCATTGCTTGACACTTATCAACCTAAACCTAGATATTGTTCGGGTCTTGCTGCATTTGGACAGGGACTACTTTAGTGTCTGAAGAGTTATAAATGATATTGAACATTGCCCAAACATTGCCATTTCTGACCTTATGATGAAGCAGCTGGAGATGTTTAGACCTAGACATTTTATTCCCCATGGAAGTCCTGCAATGATATTGTGCAACTGAGATATTGATTCTCCAATAACAACCATCTTCATTTGTATAGTGTACAAGACATATCATTGAAAATGCAAAATAAACTAATGGGAATTTGAGCAAGCTCTGCTTTAACCTCTACAGCTAATGTGAGTAATCTGCATGAGGCTGGATAGTCATGACAATTGGCTGAAAACTTCGAGAGGAAATGAGCTGTATGCTCAGCATTGTTCTTATCTCTCACTGAATGGAACAAAAGGGAACTGTGTAACAACACAGTAACCATCAAAATCCATTCATTGAATATGCCAGTACAATGCAATTTGAAACTGAACACAAAACTCTGGTAAGCAAAGCTCTTTGATTTTACAGGAAGCCTCTAAATTATCCTTAAAACCAGTTCCGTTATTGGAACAGGAAGCTTTATTTGCTGTCACTACTTAAACTACTCTTAGTTAGAATTCATTTCTTTCTATAAACATTCCATGTATAAACTGGATTACTTCATGTTTTTTTCTTTGACTCCAAATTTAATGTCTAATTTCAAAACTAACCTCTATGCATTTTATTCCACATATTTTTGTTTCCAATGGCTTTGGCTGTAATATATGGCATTAACAACCAGAGATTTTACTCATGTGGACCCTATAACTCTTAAGTCCAATAGAACTAAACACAGCAGGATTGAAGTTGCTGGATTGGGGCAAATGGTCACTGAAACCCAAACCTCTCAGGTTTCCTAATGTTTGAACAGCCCGTTGATTTTGCAACATGACAACAAGGCAGAAAAGGCAACCTATCCAGCCGCGTTAAAAGGTAATTTAAGTTATTAACAAGTATTTGTTAACAGCTTCTTCAGGTGTTTCCTTCTCACTGCTGGCAGCAGAAACACTGCAGATTTGCCAGTAGCTATAAATGGTTGGGTACGCTGCACAGTGAGGATTCAATATGGACCAAAATTAAAGCAGATTTGAAGGAGAAAAAGAACAAGCCAACATTTAAGTGCAGCCCCTTTTTATGGCTACCTTTCTATTTATGTGCTTTGGCTTAGTCTTTAATTTTCTTTTGCATCTGTTTAGGAAAGATGGGATTGCTTAGGACTATATTCACTGGAGTTTAAAAGGATGGAGTGGCATGTTACATAGAAGCCTATAATATTCTAACAGCACGAGATAAGATAAATGCAGGAAGGATGTTCCAAATGATTTTTCAGAACCAGGGGTCACAGTCTAAGGATATGGCTAAGGAGATGAGAAATGTCTTCACAAGAGAGTAGTGAGCCTGTGGAGTTCTCTACTACAGAAAGTGATTGAGGGAAACATATTGAATGTTTTCATGTAGTTACATATAATTCTTAAGGCTGAAGGGATTAAAGGCCATGGGGAATATGAGCAGTGAGGCGCTAATTTACAAAACAGAACCAAAAAGAATAATCTGCAGACTACTCGCTGAGCCAAGAGTTAATTGGCACAGGGTTGAAAATGTGTTGCTGGAAAAGCGCAGCAGGTCAGGCAGCATCCAGGGAACAGGAGAATCGACGTTTCGGGCATAAGCCCTGAAGAAGGGCTTATGCCCGAAACGTCGATTCTACTGTTCCCTGGATGCTGCCTGACCTGCTGCGCTTTTCCAGCAACACATTTTCAGCTCTGATCTCCAGCATCTGCAGACCTCACTTTCTCCTCAAAGATTTCAACCTTAATTGGCACAGGGTCAACACGATTAAAGCGGTGAAAGCATGCCTCAAAGATTGGTGTGGGAGAAACAGGTTCAAATTCATGGGACATTGGTGCTGGGAAAGTAGTGAGGAAGGGTAGAGCTGTTCTGATGGGATAGGCTCCACAGAATCCTGATGAATCACAGAACTAAGGCTGTGGATAGGTCTTTAAACTAAATTGTGGGGAGGGTAGGATCAGTTGCATTGAAAATTATAAAAATGTTTAAGGGGAAGGGAAGGGCTCAGCAGAAGTTATTGAAGTTTCCAGAAAAAAGTAATAAGACAGAGAATACCGAAAGGCTGAGGAATCTCATTTCACACACAACAGATAAGGGGATAACTCTAAAAAAAGGAAGCAATAAATGCAGAACTGAGATAAAGTAAATGATCTTTTAGCATGGATTGAAATTAGCAGGTATAACGCGTCAGTATCACAGAGACACAGCTGCAAGGGGATCAGGTCTGGGAACTAAATATCCTAGGATACATGTCCAATTGAAACTGCAGGCCAATGTGGTGCCATTATTTAAGAAAGGCGGCAAGGAAAAGGCAGGGAACTACAGACCAGTGAGCCTGTCATTGGTGGTGGGCAAGTTGTTGGAGGCAATCCTGAGGGATAGGATTTACAGGTATTTGGATAGGCAAGGACTGATTAGGGAAGGTCAGCATGGCTTTGTGTGTGGGAAATCATGTCTCACTAACTCAATTGAGCTTTTTGAAGAAGTAATCATTAGGATTGATGAGGGAAGAGCGGTGGACGTGATCTATATGGACTTCAGTAGACTTTTGACAAGGTTCTACATGGTTGACTGGTTAGCAAAGTTAGATCACATGGAATGCAGGGAGAACTAGCCATTTGGATACAGAACTGGCTCGAAATTAGAAGACTGAAAGCTGGTGGTAAAGGGTTGCTTTTCAGATTGGAGGTCTATGTCCAGTGGAGTGCCACAAGGATAAGTGCTGGGTCCACTCATTTTCGTCATTTATGTAAATGATGTGGATGTGAGTATAGCAGGTATGGTTAGTAAGTTTGCAGATGACACCAAAATTGGTGATATCTTGGGCAGCAAAAGTTACCTCAGAGTACAACAGGATCTTGATCAGATGGGCCAATGTGTGGCAGATGGAGTTTAATTTAGATAAATGAGAGGTACTGCATTTTGGAAAGGCAAATCAGAGCAGGACTTCTACACTTAATGGTAAAGAACAGGGGAGTGTGGCTGAACAAAGAGACCTCGGAGTGCAGGTTCATAGTTCCTTGAAAGTGGAGACTTAGATAGATCGGTAGATAGGACAGTGAAGAAGGCATTTAGTATGCTTTCCATTATTGGTCAGTGCATTGAGTAGAGGAATTCAAAGTCAAGAGTGTGGTGCAGGAAATGCACAGCAGGTCAGGCAGCATTTGAGGAGTAGAATGAAGGGCTTATGCCCGAAACATCGATTCTCCTTCTCCTCGGATGCTGCCTGACCTGCTCTGCTTTTCCAGCATCACACTATCGACTCTGATCTCCAGCATCTGCGGTCCTCACTTTCTCTTAAAGGAATTGGAAGGACATATTGAGACTATACAGCACATTGGTTAAGACACTTTTGGAATACTATGTTCACTTCTGGTCTCCCTGCTATAGGAAGGATATTGTGAAACCTGAAAGGATTCAGAAAAGATTTACAAGGATATTGCCAGAATTGAAGGATTTGAGCTAAAGGGAGAGGCTAGATAGGCTAGGGCTATTTTCCCTGGAGTATTGGAGACTGATGGGTGACCTTAAAGAGATTTATAAAATCATGAGAGTCATGGATAGGGTGAATAGCCAAGGTCTATTCCCCAGGGTAGCAGACTCCAAAACTAGAGGGCATAGATTTAAGGTGAGAGGGGAAAGTTATAAAAGGAACCCAAGGGGCAACTTTTTTATGCAAAGGGTGGTGCGTGTTTGGAATGAGCTGCCAGAGGAAGTGGAGACTGGGACAATTACAAGAAGGCATTTTGATGGGTATATGAAAAGGAAGGGTTTAGAGGGATATGACCAAATGCTGGCCAATGGGACTAGATTAATTTAGGATATCTGGTCAGCATGGATGAGTTGGACCAAAGGATCTGTTTCCATGTTTTCACAGCTCTATGACACTGATATTTAAAGGTGACATCCAAGAGGTGATATAGGTGAAAATATGGATGAATCAATATGGGTGGAAATTCAAAACAGGGGAAAGGTCACTGATTGGTGTAGTCTGTAGGGGCACGCAACAAAGAAATAACTGATGCATATAAAAATGATGCAACAATTATCATGGGGGATTTTACTCTACATATTGATTAGTCAAATCAAGTCAATCAAAGCAGCCTTGAGGAGGGGTTTGTGGAATGTATCTGCAATAGTTTCCTCAAACAGTGTGTAATGAAACCCACGAGGGAGAAAGCTATCCTGGATCTGGTCCTGTGTAATGAGACAGGAATAACTTATGATCTCATAGTTAAAGATCCTCTTAGAAGCATCGATTCCAGTATGGTTGAACTTAAAATACACGTGGAGGGAGAGAAGGTCAAATCCAATATTTGCATTTTGTGTTTAAAAAAGACTACAAGGGAATGAGGAGGATTGGCTAAGGTAGATTAGGAGCAAAGACAATATGGTGAGACAGTTAAGGAACCTCAATGACTTTCAAAGCAACTTTTCAGTGCTCAGTATAAGTATATACCAGTAAAAAGGAAGGACTGTAGGAAAAAGGATAATCAGTCATGGATAACTAAGGAAATGAATAAGGGTATCAAATTAGAAGCTAATGTATACAAAGTGGCAGAGATTAGTGGGAAACTAGAGGATTGGGAAATCTTTAACCATCAACAGAAAGCCATGAAAAAAAAAATGGCAAAATGGATTATGAGGGTTAACTAGCTCAGAATTTAAAAACAAATAGCAAAAGTTTGGACAAATATATAAAATTAAAAAGAATGGCTGAGGTAAACATTGATCCTTTAGAGGATGAGAAAGGGGATTTAATCATGGGAAATGAGAAAATGGCTGAGGTGTTGAGCAGTATTTTGTGTCCGTCTTCACAATGGAAAATACAAATAACATGCTAATAATTGATGACAAGGAGACTATGGCAGATGAGAACCTAGAAACAATCATTATCACAAAAGAGATAGTTTTGGGCAACCTAATGGGGCTAAAGGTGGACAAGTCTCCTGTCCCTGATGGAATGCATCTCAGAGTACTAAAGAGATGACAGGGGAAATAGCAAATGCACTCGTGGTAATTTACCAAAATTCGCTGGACTCTAGCATGGTTCCAGCAGATTGGAAAACAGCAAATGTGATGCCACTGTTGAAAAAAGGAGGTAGACAAAAAGCAGGTAACTGTAGGTCTGTTAGCTTAATTTCTGTACTGGGGAAAATGATTATCTGTAATCAAGGAAGAAAAAGCAAAACATCTAGATAGAAATTATCCCATCAGGCAGACACAGCATGGGTTCATGAAAGGCAGATCATGTTTAATTAATTTACTAGAACTCTGAGGATGTTACGAGTGCGGTGGACAACAGGGAACCGATGGATGAGGTGTATCTGGATTTCCAGAAGGCATTAAACAAGGTGCGATACAGAAGGTTACCGCATAAGATCAATGTACTAAGTAATGATTAGCATTGGTAGAAGATTGGTTAACGAACAGAAAGCAAAGAGTGGAAATAAATGGGTGTTTTCCTGGTCAGTGATCAGTGGCTAGTGGTTGCCTCAAGGATCAGTGTTGGGACTGCATTTGTTTACAATCTACATAGATGAGTTCGAGTTGGGGACCAAGCGTAGTGTGTCAAAGTTCATAGCTGACACTAAGATGAGTGATAGAGCAAAGTGTGCAGAGGACACTGAAAGTCTGCAAAAGGATATAGACAGGTTAAGTAAATGGACAAGGGTCTGACAGATGGAGTACAATGTTGGTTAGTGTGAGGTCATCCATTTCAGTAGGAATAACAGCAAAATGGACTATTATTTAAATAGTGCAAAATTGCAGCATGGTGCTGTGCAGGGACTTGGGTGTCCTTATATGTGAATCACAAAAAATTGGTTTGCAGGTGCAACAGGTAATTAAGGCAGCAAATGGAATATTGTCCTTCACTGCTGAAGAGACGGAGTTTAGAACCAGGGAGGTTATGCTGCAGCTGTATATGGTGCTGGTCAGGCCACATGTGGAGTACTGTGTACAGTTTGGGTCTCCTAACTTGACAAAGGAGGTACTAATATTGGAAGGGGGTACAGAGGAGGTTGACTAGTTTGATGCTGGAGCTGAGAGGGTTGGCTTGAGATTGAGTAGACTGGGACTATACTTATTGGAAATTATAAGAATGAGGAGGATCTTATAGAAACATATACAATTATGAAGGAACTGGATAAGAAATAGGTGAAACTAAAACTTTTAAGCACAGCTTAAATTGACATTGACTATGGTATGACTTTTAAAAAAAATTGACAGAGGTTACCACATATTATTGATAAATGCAAACTTGCTATTGAAAACTTACTGAATAACCCTATTTCTGGCTGAAAATTATATATTCTGCAACTCAAATTGTTCCTCATCAGTAATTTTTGGCAAGACGCAAGCTTAGGTACAAAGCAGTTTAAACTATAATATAGAGACAAGTTTATACTCACAAACCTTATTGAATTCTTTGAGAAGGTGACTAAGGAGGTGGACGAGGGTAAAGTGGTAGATGTGGTGTATATGGATTTTAGTAAGGCATTTGATAAGGTTCCCCATGGTAGGCTACTGCAAAAAATAAGGAGGTATGGCATTGAGGGTGAGTTGGTGGTTTGGATTAGGAATTGGCTGGCTGAAAGAGGGTAGTAGTTGATGGTAAAGGTTCATCTTGGAGTGCAGTTACTAGCGGTGTTCCGCAAGGATCTGTTTTGGGACCATTGCTGTTTGTCATTTTTATAAATGACCTGGAGGAGGGGATAGAAGGTTGGGTGAGCAAGTTTGCAGATGATACGAAAGTCGGTGGAGTTGTTGACAGTGAGGAAGCATGTGTCAGGTTACAGCAGGATATAGATAAGCTGCAGAGCTGGGCAGAAAGGTGGCAAATGGAGTTCAATGTGGGTAAGTGTGAGGTGATTCACTTTGGTATGAGTAACAAAAAGATGGGGTACTTGGCTAATGGTCGGATACTTGGTAGTGTGGAAGAGCAGAGGGATCTTGGGCGTACTGGCTTTTATTGGGAGAGGAAGTGAGTTCTGGAGTCCTGAGGTCATGTTGCAGTTGTATAAGACTCTGGTGCGGCCGCATCTGGAGTATTGTGCAGTTTTGGTCGCCATACTATCGGAAGGATGTGGAGGCACTGGAACGGGTGCAGAGGAGGTTTACCAGGATGTTGCCTGGTATGGTAGGAAGATCGTATGAGGAACTTGGGGCCGTTTTCATTGGAGAAAAGAAGGTTTAGGGGTGACTTGATAGAGGTATACAAGATGATTAGGGGTTTAGATAGGGTTGACCATGAGAACCTTTTTCCACATATGGAGCTATTACGAGGGGACATAGCTTTAAATTAAGGAGTGGTAGGTATAGGACAGATGTTAGGGGTAGATTCTTTACTCAGCAAGTTGTGAGTTCATGGAATGCCCTGCCAGTAGCAGTGGTGGACTCTCCCTCTTTATGGGCATTTAAACGGGCATTGGATAGGCATATGGAGGATAGTGGGCTCGTGTAGGTTAGGTGGGTTTGGATCGGCGCAACATCGAGGGCCAAAGGGCCTGTACTGCGCTGTATTTTTCTATGTTTTATGTAGGTTGACATTTAAGTGTAGTACTGAGTGAGTGCTGCACTGTCAGATCTATCAGATGTGATGTTAAACTGTGAATCACATTTACCTCTGGTAGATGTAAAGGATAGGACAGTACTGTTTAAAAAGTAGGGAGTTGTCTGTGGTTTTTCTACCAACAGTTATTCTTCAATTTGTTGTGGGATCTTTAGGTGTGTTAATTCATCACTGCAGTTCCTATGTTATAGTATATTTGGAAAGTATTTAACTGATCATAAATCACTTTAAAGCAAGAAGTGCTTAGCAGCTAAGAATTTTAGAAAGAGATGTGTGTAACACAGAGAAGGGATCAGAAAGACAGGACCTAATATCCTCCTCTCATCCGAGGCACGTAGCAACCAGATATTGGGTACAATCATTTGTATAATTTATTAGGTTTTATTTAAAATTTTCTCTAGAGATAGCAAACATTGACCAGATTATATCAAACCATGTTATATGTGCCCCAAAAAGTTGGTGGAAAATATTGAGTACACATTCTTTTTTGAAAAGGGTCAAGGCTGCAGCTGGAAATGTAGTGCTATTTCTGATGGTAGCTCACAGTCTTTCAACAAGAGGGCACAGTCTTGACAAAGCTGCTTAACCATTTCTGATTCAATTCCTGGTGCAGTCCTACAGCTTCTCAGATGTGACAAAGTACTGTTGATTCCAGAGTCAGGATTTCCAGTCTCATTGCCAGACTCCCAGATTTCACTTGCAGCATCAGTATAGCTGTTCACATCTGGTTGCTTCTCTGGCAGAGTGTCCAAACTCATGTCTTCAATGCATTCCATTACATCAGTAACACTGGTTTCTTTGGGTGATACACACAGATTTCTAAAAATAAGTTCCTCTTGCTGGGTAGCAACACCAAGCAGTTGGTTTACTTTGGTTAGAAGATTAGGATCACTTCCATTCAGTTGAAACCATGATAGCAAGGCACTGTAGATACAGAAAATATACTGAGTTTTGATCAAGATATTTCATAATAAGGGCATTAAAAATAGGCATTATGAAGCAAAACAAGGCAAGCTTCAGGTGCCAAATTATAAATAAGTCTCAAAAATATTTTCATATGAAAAATCTGGCATTAGGCACATCCACAAATTTAAATTTTGAGGCAGACTTTTAGATCAACAGACATGAAACCCACACAGGTAACATTTTAGTTGCAAGCTGCAGCTAGCTAGTATAGTAGTCCCACTCTCTCCTCTGACATACTGCAAACAATATCTAGATCTATTATCTCAAAGTAGTGGATGCAGCATCCTTCCAAGCATAAACAATAGTGCATTTCACCCGAGTTGGGTAGCTGCTGAGTGTCAGACTGGGGGGGGGGGGGGAGTTCTTGGTGCTGTCAATGATTTCCCCCTGCCGAAAACCTCTGCTCTGAACAAGGCCAGAATTATTAAGTTGCTCATTATCTCTGCTCCTTTCAGGTCATCTAAAGTTCATTTGGCAAAATATTAGATAACATCGAGTTTATTTATATTTGTTCATGATCTAACAGTTATTGCCCATCCCTAGTTGCTCTGGAGCAGGTAGACTCCAGGTCTAGCATGAAGGTATATCTGTCCAGTATTATTAGAACCTGCACCCATCCAGTTAATGGAAAATATGCCATCACTTGTGATTTGTGCCTTGCAGACGTTGCGGACACAGAAGAATTCCTATACTCTGACCTGCTCTTGTAGTCACAGTATTTATACGGTTGATCCAGCTCAGTTCGTGATCAATGGTAGACTGCCATGTTGTGGATAGTCCAGGATTCGGCAATGGTAATGCCATTGAATATCTAGGGGAAACCGTTAAATTCTTTCTTGTTGGATACAGTCATTGCCTGGCATTTTCTAGCATGAACGTTAATTGACAGTCATCAGAAAACATCACAACTTCTAACCTTTTGCAGGAAAAGTATTGACCTTTCTTTGTGCTATGCATGGATCCAACCTGGATAGCATTCACCAATTCTAACTGTCTCTAGTTTTACTTGGGCTCCTTAATGCCATACTCTGTCAAATATTGCTTCCGATGTCAACGGCAGTCACTTTCAAATCAGCTCTTTTGACTGTTATGGGACTGAAGCTGTAATAAGGTCAGGAGCTGAGCAGCCCTGGCAGAAATCAAAGTGAGTGACAGAGCAGGTTATTCCCTTTACAAATGCTACTTGTCAGCACCGTCAATGACCCCTTTATTCACTTTGCTGATAATAAGAGTAGTATAACAATGTCGTCATTGGGCAAGTTGGATTTGTCTTGCTTGTTGTGCACAGGACCTGAGTGGGCAATTACCACATTGTCAGATAGATGCCAGGGTTGTAACTGTACTGGAACAGCTTGGAACACAGGTCTTCAGTGGAATGTTGCCTAGGCCTATAGCTTTGGCAGTATTTAGTGTCTTGATATCATGTGGACTGAAAGGATTGGTTGAAGACTGGTGAAACAATAAAGGGCAGGACTAATATAATTAATGATTGGACCTTGGGTTCATAATTCTTTAAAATTTGCACCATAGGCAGATTGGATTGTTAAGATGACATTTAGCACGCTTGCCTTCATTGCTCAGACCTGAGTGTAGGAATTGGGACATCATGTTGAAGTTCAAAAGGACATTGGTGAGTCTTCTTCTGGAGTACTGTGTCCAGTTCTAGTTGCTCTGTCATAGGAAGGATATTATTAAGCTAGAGAGGGTTCATAAAAAATAATTACCAGGTTATTGCCAGGAATGGACAGTTTGAGTTATAAGGACAGGCTGGATTGGCTGGGACGTTTACTGGAGCATAGGAGGTTGAGGGGCAATCCTAAGAAGGTTTATAAAATCAAGAGGGGCACAGATAAGGTGAATAGCAAAGGTCTTTTCCCTAAGGTGGTGGAGTTCAAAAGTAGTGGGCATTTTTTAAGATAAGAGGAGAAAGATTTAAAAAGGACAACAAGGGGCAACTTTTTTGTTTTGTGTGCAGAATGAACTGCCAGAGGAAGTGGTGGATGCTGTTACAGTTACAATGTTTAAAAGACATTTGGATAAGTACCTGTATGTGAATAGCAAAGGTTTGGAGGGATATTGGCCAAATGCAGACTGATAGGACCAGTTTGGGAACGTGATCAGTGTGGACCAGGTGGACGAAAGGGTCTGTTTCCATGATTCTGGTATTTATGAAGCTGAGGATCTCTGGAGGAGCAGACCCAGCAGAAGTGGCAGCACAATGCTCTACTGTCTGGAAGGAATTGCCTTGGGAGTTCTCAACATTGACTCTGGACACTAAGATGTCTCATGGCTTCAGGTTAAACACAAGCAAGGAACCCTCTCGCTGATTATCATGTACTATCCCCCCTTGCATGATAAATTAATACTCCTCCATTTTGAACAAAACTTGGAGGAAGCAATGACTGTGGCAAGGATACAAAATGTACTCTGGGGATTTCAAAGTCTACCGCCAAGAGTGGCTCAGCAGCAGCACTACTGATTGAGCTGGTCAGGCCCTAAGGGACATAGCTGATAGACTGGTGGCAAGGGAACTAGAGGGAGAAAATACTGCACATATATTGGTTTATGACAGACTGGGTAAGAGCGACCACTGCACAGTGCTTATGGAGACAAAGTCCCACTTTCACATTGAGAATACCCTCCGTTGTGTTGTGTGGCACTACCACTGTGCTAAATGGGACAGACTTCAATCAGATCTGGCAACACAAGACTGGACTATGGGCCATCAACAGCAGTAGAATTATACTGAGCAGAATCTGCAATATCATGGCCCATATATCCCTCATTCAGTAGTTACCATCAAGCCAGGGTATCAATACTGATTCATTGAAGAATGAAGGAGGGCATGCTAAGAGCAGCATTAGGCATACCTAAAAATGTGGTGTTAACCTGGTGAACCTACCAAACAGGTCTATGTGTGTGCCAAACACCATAAGCAACAAGTGATAGACACAGAGCTAAGTGATCCCACAAACAAAGAATTAGATCCAAGCTCTGCAGTCCTGCCATATCCAGTCATAAATGGAGGTGGACAATTAAACAACTCACTGGAGGAGACAGCTTCACAAATATCCTCATCTTCAATGATGCAAAGCCCAATACATCAGTGCAAAACACTGAAATATTCACCACGATCTTCAACCAAAAGTGTTGAGTGAATGATCCATCTCAGCCCCCTCCAGTAGTCCCCAACATCACATGCCAGTTTTCAGCCAATTCAACTCATTCCATGTTATATCAAGAAACAGTTACAGGCACTGGATACTGCGAAGGCTTTAGCCCCTGACAACATTCTGGCAATAGTACTGAAGTATTGCTCCAGAATTTGACACTCCCCTAGCCAAGCTTGTGCAGTGTTACAACACTGGAATCTATCCAACAATGTGGAAAATTGCCCAAGTATTTCCGAGACGCAAAAAAAAGAACAAAACCAACCCAGCCAATTACTACTCCAATCAGTCTACTCCCATGATTCTTTAAAATTATGAAAGGATTTGTTAGGATAGACCAATGGAAGATACTTCCATTTGTGGTGAATTCAACAGTAGGGATCATAAATATAAGATCGTCACTAATAAATCCAATAAGAGGTTGTGTGAGAATCAGCATGTGTGGACTACAGTCCAGTTGTGCTATAAATTGTGTGTGCATGCTTTTCAAAACAAAATATGGTGTCTGTTGTAAATAATTAGGAAAAACTACAAATGAGCACGTACTGCAGTTTCTTTTGTTATATTCTCACCTCAGAAGCCCTTTTATTTGGCTCAGAACCAACATCTTCTTCACACCCTCTTGGTAACCTTGATTGAAGCCATGCTGTAAGGTGGATTCTCGGCCAGCATTTACCCCATCCCTATAGCCTTCCTAGAAATAATATTTGGAAACTAGTGACCTAATCAGTAACAACAGCTGACTAATAACACGAAACATGATATTCAATGCATCATATACCCAAAAGGTTACATCTAACGCATGAATAATAGCTATGAAGTTCATCTCAGCTCATAGCAGAGTGCAGAAATGTAATGGGTATGCTACCTGAAGAGTGAATCAGAGGACACAACTTTCCCATCAAGAACTCTGATAATTTTATTAGTTTTCATAGGCTGGATGGCCTACTCAATAACAAATTAATTTATGTAGTGCCTTTAAGCTAGTAAAGCATTCTAAGGCAACTTACATTTTAAGTCACACAGAAGAGTTACAAAGCCATCTAAGGAGACATTTAGACAATGAGCAAAAGCTTGATCAAGGATAGATTTTAAGAACTACATTAGAAACAGAGGTATGGTGCTTTAGGCCAAGCATTCGAGAGGAGAGGTTCCATATTGTTAGAGCAGTTAAACTGGGGATGTACAACTAGACAGAATGGGAATAGTGTAGAGATCTCATAGGGTTGAAGGTATAGAAACATTGAAAGTAATAGGAGTAGGCCTTTTGACTCTTAAAACCTGCACTGCTATTCATTATAATTGTGGCCGATGATCAACTCAAAAAGCCTATTCCTCTTTCTCCTGCATATCTTTTGATGTCCTAAGTGCCATATCTGACACAAACAACGCTTTGGCTGCTTTCTTGATAGTAAATTCCACAGGCTCACCATTCTCTGGGTGAAGAAATTTCTCATCATCCCAATCCTAAATAGTTTACTATATATCCTTAGAAGACTTTACAAAGCTAGATAGAGGAAAAGGTATGGAAGAAGTTGGGAACAAGCATCAGAATATTAAACTTGAGGTTTGCTGATCTAGAAGATGACAATCAGTATGTACAGGGAATAAAGATAAACAGAAATAAACATGTGTTGCAATGTAGACAGAAATTTGAATAAGTACAGGTTTCCGGAGGGTGGAAGATGGAGGCCAGACCAGGACATCGGAATTCTCAAGTCTAAAGACAAAAAAGCAGTGGATAATGGTTTCAGAAAAAGAACGAAGGCAGGGCAGAGATAGAATATTACAGCAGTGGATGTAATTAGAAGCTCACCTCAAGATTTAATAGGATGCCAAGGTTGTAAACAATCTAGTTAGCCTCAGAAGGTGATCAGGGAGAGGGAACAGATTTTGTGGTAAACACCAAAGACAACAGTTTTAATGCTATCAACACTTAGTTCATGGAATCATTACAGCAGAGGACACCATTCAGCCCATCACATCCATGCTGTCTCTCTGCAAAGAGAACTCTCATGCCACACCTTTCTTTTGCTGCAGCTCTATACATTTTTCAGAAGACAATCCAGTTTGCTTTGGGATGTGGTATTCAGTCTGCCTTGATCACTTTCTTAAGCAATACATTCCAAATCCTAACCGTGCACTGTCACAATTGCTTGTTTGCCAGTTACCTTATACATGTGTCTTCTGATCTGTGATTTTTCCACTAATGTAGTTTATTTTGATCTACTCTGCCAGATCTTTCATGATTTTGAACACCTCAAACAATTCTCCTCTCAACTATCTCTTTTCCAAGAACAGTCCTAAATTCTATGATCAATGTAACTGGAGGAAATTTCTGTTTTATCTAATAAGGTAAATCTGAAAGAGTAAAGGAATTGTGTGGGTTATAGTGAAGCAAAGCTGGGTATTCTCAACTTATGTGTGGAATATGAACAATTTTCAGGTGATGCCGATAACAGGCAGCATGTACATGAGATTTATGAATGGTTTAATGATGGAACTTCAGGAGGTAAACATGAGGAGAACAGAAGTAATTAATTCTCTGGCTATGATTGAATAAATAACAATGGAACCAGGCAAGGGCAGATCTACAAGCAATCAATATGATGTGGTAAACACTGTCGAAAGCTGCAGATATCCTTTTATGCATTTTTGGCCTGAGGCTTACCATGGTCATTATAACACACTGTGTCAGTTGTGACACTGATGGCCATTACATTGTTCTGGGATGGGAAATAGTCTGTACAGGTTAAAAATTGGAGACTTGGAAAAGATTGACATGGGCTTTGAGATAATGTTTAAGGACTTTGAAACTCAACAAAATGTTTGCGATTGGGCAACAGCTTAAGGGAACAGAATGGAGCAAGAGTTTATTTTGAGAAGGGGTTGATGACAGCAGATTTGAAGAGGAGACGGAACAGCTAACAACATTAGCTAACACAGGGGCTAGAAATGGAAGTTGGTCGTTAGCGGTTTTCTTTTCTTTTATGGGATGTGGGCATCACAGATTGCTAAAACTTGTAGTCCACCCACTTGCAGCGTGCTCAGCCATTTCAGAGAGGAATTAGAAGCCAACTATTGTAGACATTTGAGTAATAGTCAATCTCATGTAAAATCGACCTATTTTTGACCAAATAATCTGGATTTTTCCATATATTTGACGTAAAGGTCAATGTTTATGAGTCAGTGTGCTGGCTGTCACATCCTGCTCCAGCTTTCCAGTCTGCCAGTCCATTGGCTGTTGTATTCCGCTCTGAATTTTCAGAAGTACCACAATTTGTTTTTTTTTGTCTGCTGTATTTGTTTAGAAATCAATTGGGTTCTGCTAATGATACAGTATGAATTTTGACAGGCATGAATTTTAGCCCCTCAAAAATAGTATCCATGTAATCGTAAGAAAGCGTATATGGTACATTGCTGTGGATCAGGAATAACATATGCCAGACCAGGTAAGGATGCCATATTTCCTTTCCTAAAAGGTCACTAGTGAACCAGATGTGTTTTTACAATAACCAGTTACAGTTTCACAGTCACTGTTAACAAGAGTGACTTTCAATTCTAGATTTATTAATTGAGTTTAAATTCCATCAGCCGTCAAGGTAGGATTTGAACAGGTGTCCACTACGCATTAGCCTTGGCATCTAGTGATCTAATCCAGTGATACGACTGCTCAACCACTGTCTCCTCACTTGGTCAGAACAAGATTCAGAGAGCAGGAGATGGGCCACAGAATAGGAGGGCAGAAAGAAATGAAATAAAGATACAAGTTTAGAGCTAGAATAGGGAACTTTAGAGAAAGCATGTTTTGGTGGTCGGGGACAGGGAAAGAAACAGAATGCAACTGAACAGTTGGTGTTAATTTTACCAGTGAGCGTCTTGCACTTGAAGGAGAGGGTGGAGGAGGCAGGGCTCATGGTTTATGACGATAGTTTAAAATGGAGAAAAGAATTGAGACGCGGCGGGGAGGGCTGGATTATCTTTTGTGTTTCATAATGATCCTAATGATGAATGTCCAAACTGGTAAAATGTTCAAGTCCACAGAGTGAAAGAAGCAAAGATGAGAACTTATCAGTGGGAGAAATAATTGATCATTTTAGCAGGAAGAGGGGCAAATGGGAGAGGTGACTCTGGATGGGCAGGCTAGTGAGCTGTCAAACTTTCATGATGAATCAAATGCCAAAGGCTGGACAATTGAGAATTTGAAAGTGCAGTTATAAGTAATTTGAAAGGTTTATCTTGTTGGGAAAGTCAGAACGAAGTGAAATAAGGAGGGGAAAGGGGAAACAGTAAAGTAACATGGGAAAAAAAGGACACATTTACAGAATGAAGCAAGTCTGGATATCTTCAATTACAGTAATAACTAGAAAAAAAAACATAATCTTACTGAAGATCTCGCACACCCTCGAGGCACCTAATAAGTCGAATGACTCAAATGGTATTTGGAAGTGTTTACTGAAGGATAAACATTGGCCAGAACATTCCTGGGCTTGTTCAAATAATGCCACAAGGATATTTTAAGTCTACTTGAAAGGGTAGATAAAGTCAAAGTCTCATTTGAGCAGCCAACATTGTTTCAATGCTGTCATGATGCATTCAGTGTGTTGGTTTCTGGTGAGATGTCAGGTCAGGATCTGGGGATTTAAGTAGACTTGAGGTGTGAAAGGTAAATATGAAGTTTGTTAAATAATTACTTAAAAGTTAGACCAAGTATTTAAAACTGAAATTCTGGGCAAATATTTATCTATCTGCTGGAATTGAGTTAATAATTTAATAATTTTCCAACATTTTAAACATCTACATTGGGCATAGAATGTTGGAAATTGAGGGGTTACCTTATAAAAAGTTTATAAAATCACGAGGGGCATAGATTTGGTGATTAGCCAAGGTCTTTTCCTCAAGGTAGGGGAGTCCAGAACTCGAGGGCATAACTTTAAGGTGAGGGGGCAAAGATTTAAAAGGGACCAAAGGGGCAACTTTTTCACACAGAAGGTGGTGCATGTATGCAAAAACCTGCCAGAGGTGGAGGAGGCAGGTACAATTATGACATTTAAAAGGCATCTGGAGGGTATATGAATAAAGCACAGCAGGTCAGGCAGCACCCGAGGAGTAGGAGAATCGACGTTTCAGGCATAAGCCCTCATTTCTCAATAGCCCGAAACGTCGACTCTCCTGCTCCGCGGATGCTGCCTGACCTGCTGTGCTTTTCCAGCAGCACACTCTGGACTCTGATGTCCAGCATCTGCAGTACTCACTTTCCCCTGCGAATATGAATAGGAGGGGATTAGACAGATAGAGACCAAATGCTGACGATATGATCAAATTAATTTGGAATATCTGGTCGGAATAGAATAGTTGGACCGGCGGGTCTGTTTCCCATGATGTACTGTATAACTCGCAGCAGCTCGCGACCAGCTACAGCCGAGCTAAGTGCGCGCGCGATCACCAGCACGCGTATTCTGGGACCGCGCGTGCACAAACCGATATGGGATGCACGCGTCCAGTCCCGGCCTCCTTCACAGTGTGAAAGTACGATGTCGAGGCCCAAACCCCACTTACTACTGGCAAGTTCTACACACTTGGCGCTGAGCCCCGGTGTACCTTGAGCCGTTGCCCCATACAGATATTCCACTCGTTCCGGGACGGCCGCAATTCATCCGCCTCCTCGTCGAACACATCGTCGCTCTGATTTACATCCTGCCTCCACATTATGCGGCCCGTCGTGAACATTCACAGCAGCCCGCGACCGACCGCTGGCCTCCCAGTGATGTCATCGTAACGACGTCATTGGGATAGCTTTGTTTCATGGGGCACGTGACAGGCTGCGCACGAGACGTTTCTGGGAAACGAGTGACGTACTGCGGACCGTGCCGAGGATTCCCTCTGTGTTCTTTGAGTGCTCATGTTAAAGGATGTTGAACCCTGGCTGGATGCTGCAGTGTGCTCCAGTACTCTGATGCCGGGTCAAAGTTGGCCTTTTTCCGATGAAAGCTCAGCCTGCTATATCTACACACAAAAAAAACGTGAAGGTGACAGTGCCATTGTTCCCCAGTGCCACCAGTCTGGAATAAACAGTGACGGCAAGTGCTGGAGGACGTGTCGTCACAACTGGCTCTCTCTGCGATCTCAAGAGAAACTCGAAAAAACACTTAAATCTTTAATTGGTCTAAATTATTCAACCCAGAAATATATTTATGTCCTTTGATGTCCCAAGAAACTGCAGGTATCGGAGAGAGTTGCATATGAATGTGCGAGATAGGAGCAGAATGGGCCATTTGGCCCCTCGGGCTTGCTCCAGCATTCAGTATATATATGGTTGATCTTATCGTGTTTTAAATTCCATATTTCCACCTACCCCCAAAAATCTCCACATCTTCTGCCTAACAAGAATCTACTGACTGCTGTCTTAAAAATATTCAAAGATCCTGCCACTACCACCTGAGACAAAGTTACACAATCCTCAAAACATTTCTCCTCATCACTGTCCCAAGAGGATAATCCTTTGTTTTGGAATCAGCCACAAGGGAAACCATCATTTTCAAATCCATTTTAGATCATTCAGGATCTTAAAACAAATCATGCCCAAACTGTCAAGAAACAAGCCAAGTCAATACAACCATTTCACATGAGAAAACCTGCTCATTCCAGGAATCAATATGTACAGCTCCTTTAAACTGACTCCCAAAATATTTAATCCTTCGTTAAGTAAGGAGACCAAGGTCTCACCAAAACTCTGGTATAACAGAAGCAGAACATTCTGATTTTAATGTTCAATTCCTGATGTTTATAAAGGATTTTATCCTTTTCATCTTTTAGACAATAACTATAATGTACACAGTAAAATATATACCAAGATTCAGCACTGGAGCATTATAAAGGCCGCATAAGGAGATACTTGACCACATAGTCAAAGAACAATGGTCAAAGAGTATCTTAAAGGAGCAAACAACATGGAGAGGCAGAGAGGGAAGTAATTCTGGAGTTTTGGGTCTACATAATGGTGAATACATACGGGGATGACCAATATGCCAGAACCAGTGAAGTGCATGTATCTTGAAGGGTTCACAGAATCAGACTGTCATGCCTGTGTCAGCTCCCCAAATAATTATCTCAATTAGCACCATTCTTGTGGGTCCTTCTCTCTGTACTTTGTTCTTTTCAACAATTATCTAATTCATTTTTCAATGTTGCAATTGATCTTGCCACCACTATGCTCACACAATGCATTCTAGATCTCAATCACACATGAAAATAGTTTTCCGTTTATCATGTTTGCTTATTTTTACTAATTATTTTAAACCTGTGCCCTCTCATTCTAAACTCTTTAACAATTGGGAGTATTTTCTCTGTATTTACTCTACTCTAATTTTGAAAGTTTCAATCAGGTCTTCTCACAGCCGTCTCTTCAAAATGGTGACCTGGCTCCTAAGCTCAGGAGCCTGGAGCTCACCTGCTCTGTCTGCTTTTACTTGTTTTTTTTCTTCTTTTTTCTTTTTTTTCAGTTTGTGACATCGTGGGGAAGCCAGAGCAGAATCAGCTGACTGCAGTGGTCCTCAGAGTGAAGATTACTGACTGTGGTAGGCTCAGAGTCTGGACTCAGTGGATCATCAGCTGCAGCAATAGGCTCAGATTCTGGATTCAGTGGGTCATCGGCTGCAGCACAAGGCTCTGAGTCTGGAACTCAGGAACCCAGCGGGCTGTTGGCTACAGTGCCCAGAAGAGGACTCCTGGCTGTGGTAAGCACACAGCATGGACCTGGGGACTTGGAGGTCTTTGGCTGCAGCAGAGGCAGTGCTGAAAAATGTGTTGCTGGAAAAGCGCAGCAGGTCAGGCCGCATCAAAGGAGCAGGAGAATCGACGTTTCGGGCATAAGCCCTTCTTCAGGATTGAGGAGGGTGTGCCAAGCAGGCTAAGATAAAAGGTAGGAAGGAGGCTCTTGGGGGAGGGGCGTTGGGAATGCGAACACCTCTGGGACACCCGCACCAACCAACCCAACTGCCCCGTGACTGAACACTTTAACTCCCCCTCCCACTCCGCCAAGGACAAGCAGGTCCTTGGTCTCCTCCATCGCCAGACCATGGCAACACGACACCTGGAGGAAAAGCACCTCATCTTCCACCTAGGAACCCTCCAACCACAAGGGATGAATACAGATTTCTCCAGCTTCCTCATTTCCCCTCACCCCACCTTTTCTCAGTCCCAACCCTCGGACTCAGCACCGCCTTCTTGACCTGCAATCTTCTTCCCGACCTCTCCCCGCCCCCAACCCCTCTCCGGCCTATCACCCTCACCTTAATCTCCTTTCACCTATCGCATTCCCAACACCCCTCCCCCAAGTCCCTCCTCCCTACCTTTTATCTTAGCCTGGTTGGCACACCTTGCTCATTCCTGAAGAAGGGTTATGCCCGAAACGTCGATTCTCCTGCTCCTTTGATGCTGCCTGACCTGCTGCGCTTTTCCAGCAACACATTTTTCAGCTCTGATCTCCAGCAGCTGCAATCCTCACTTTCTCCTTTGCGGCAGAGGCAGTGCCTGGATCAAGGACTTTGGCTATAGGACCTTGGAAAAGTAATGTATTTTTGTTCGTAGACCCCTTGTTCAGAAGGTGAACTATATATGTCATTTCCTGTTTATTACTTTGCTAGTCTGGAGGCTAGATGGCAGCACAGATTGGGGTGGAAGTAATTCAGAAACTTTTTTCCTTTAATTTTCTATATTATCCCTATGATATTGTATTTTTCTAATTTATTCTCAAGAATCTGTACTTACGAATCTGTACCTCGGTATCTTGTATTAAGATGGCACCTTAAATGGCAACTTGTAAACCTTTCTATCTACCATGGGAATTTACAGCTGCTATACTAACTGCTGTGTACATACCACCACAAGCAAGGCTTGAGGAAGCTCTGGATGTGCTTTACGCCACCACTAACACCTTGGAGACAGAACACCCCAAGGCCCTGTTAATTGTAACTGGCAACTTCAAACAAGCCAATCTAAGGGTGTTGCCCAAATACCACTAGAACATTACTTGCCCCACTAGAGACAATAACATTTTAAACCACTGCTACACCACTGTGAAAAATGCCTACCGCGCCATCCCCCGCCCTCGTTTCGGGAACTTCGACTACAATACCGTGTTTCTTCTCCCAGCTTACAGGCAAAAACTCAAGCAGGAGACCGTCTTACGGATACAGGTCCAGTGCTGGTTGGAGGAGGCAGAGGATCAACTCCGGTGCTGTCTGGAATCGGCTGATTGCGCCATGTTCAAACAGTCCACAGTTACCTTGGACATGCACCACTTTTACAGACTTTATCAGCAACTGCACACTGAGGAAGTCAATCCAGGTGTTCCCTAACAGGACATACAGAATTAGGACATACAGAACCTGCAAAAACCAGGCGTTAAGCCTTCAGATCAGGAGTTGAAAAATGTGGTGCTGGAAAAACACAGCAGGCCAGGCAGCATCCGAGGAGCAGGAGAATAGACGTTTCTGCCTGGCCTGCTGTGTTTTTCCAGCACCACATTTTTCAACTCTGGTCTCCAGCATCTGCAGTCCTCACTTTCTCCTTCAGATCAGGAGACCAACTCAAATATAGGAATCCAAGTATGACCTTCGCAAAGCCATTAAGACAGCTAAGGTCCAATACCAATCCAAACTAGAGACCCAGACAGACACCCGGCGAATATGGCAAGGATGGTAATCATTGAGACATGCTGCATGAGCCTTCTTAGGCACAGGGATGATGTTGGCCCTCTTGAAACAGGCAGGGACAGTGACCTGCTGCAAGGAAAGGTTGAAGATGTCTGAGAAGACCTCTGGCAGTTGATCTGCGCATGCCCTGAGTGCACAGTCTGGTACTCCGTCTGGTCACATCGCTTTTCTTGGATTCACACGAAGGAAAATTGATCTAACTTCTGATGCATTGACTGTTGGGATAGGTTCGTCAGGACTTGTTGGAATAGGTGTTATCCCTCTGCCAAAATTCCACTCAAAGCGGGCATAGAAGGCGTTGAGACGATCAGGGAGGGATGTGTCATCGTTTGCGATCTTGCACTGTCTCTTTTTAGAACCTGTAATGTCATTCAGTCCTTGCCTTAGTCGCCGGGTGTCTGTTCTCCACACACTTGCTGATAAAATCTGTTATCAAAACAAAACTTGTTCAATAAAGGTTCAATAATTGGTTGACGTGTACAGTTAATAATATAGAAATATTCTTCTAAATGTTCCCAAAACACACAGATCACACACATATTCTTTAGGAAACGAGAAGAAAAAAATAGACATACCTGCAGTGATTGGCTTTTGAAAAAAAATATATTTTGGCTGAAAAAACATTCTGGAAGGCAAAGAGGTAAAATGTAGAATGTTCTGATGTCTGTTGCTTTGATGTTCTTGTATGTCTGGTCAAATCACTAAATTCTTGCAAGTCTCACTTGCAGACACAGCTTTCTCAGGAAGTAAAATCTTGAGATGGTATTTCAATCACTCTTTCAAAAGAGCAATTAAGTTTCACTCTGAATTGGTGGAGCGGGTTTCCTTTTCAGAAATTGGAGATATCAGCTGGGCAGCTTATTCATCTCAGCTTGTCCTGAGCAGACTTTTATTGAGTCATAGAGATAAACAGCATGTAAACAGACCCTTTGGTTCAACTCATCCATGCTGAATAGATATCCTAAATAAATTTAGTTGCATTCGCCAGCATTTGGCCCATATCCCTCTCAACCCTTCCTGTTCATATATCCATCCAAATGCCTTTTAAATGTTATAATTATACCCACCTCCACCATTTCCTCTGGCAGTTCATTCCATACATGCATCACCCTTTGCATGAAAAATTAACCCTTTTGGTCCTTTTTAAATTTTTTCCCTCCCACCTTAAACCTATGACCTCTCATTTTGGACTCTCCACCCCAAGGAAAATACCTTGTCTACTTACCCTATCCATGCCCCTCATGATTTTATAAACCTCTATAATGTCACCCCTTAGTCCCCTACATTCCAGGAAAAATAGCCCCAGTCTATTCAGCCTCTCCCTAAAGCTCAAACCCTCCAACCCTGGCAACATCCTTGTAAATCCTTTCTGAACCCTTTCTAGTTTCACAACATCTTTCCTATAGCAGGGAGACCAGAATTGCATGCAATATTCCAATAGTGGCACAAACCAATGTCCTATACAGCCACAAAATGACCTCCCATTCCTATACTCAATGCACCAAGCACACCAAACGCTATCTTCACTGATGAAGGACCTTTGCCCAAAACGTTGATTTTCCAGCTCCTCAGATGCTGCCTGATGTGTTGTGCTTTAGCAGCATCACACTCTTGACTCTAATCTCCAGAATCTGCAGTCATCACTTTAGCTTTCTTCACTATCCTGTTTACATGCAATTCCACTTTCAAAGAACTATGAACCTGCACTCCCAATGTCTGATTGTTCACCAGTTCTCCCCAGGACCTTACCATTAAGTGTATAAGTCCTTCCCTGATTTGCCTTTCCAAAATGGAGCAGCTCACATTTATCTAAATTAAACTCAGTCAGCCACTCTGTATCCCATTGGCCCATCTGATCAAGATCACGCTATAATCAAGGTGACTTCCTTCGCTATCCACTACACCTCCAAATTTGGTGCCATAGAGTCATGCAGCACAGAAACAGACCCTTTGTTCCAACCAGTCCATACTGAACATAATCCCAAACTAAGTTAGTCCCACCCACCTGCTTCTGGCCCATATCACTCCAAGCATTTCCTACTCTGAAGATGGACGAGGGAGATCCAGTGGATGTAGTGTACCTGGACTTTCAGAAAGCTTTTGATAAAGTCCCACACAGGAGGTGAGTGAATAAAATTAGGGCGCATGGTATTGGGGGCAAAGTACTAGATTGGATTGAAAATTGGTTGGCTGATAGGAAACAAAGGGTAGTGATAAACGGCTCCATTTCGGAATGGCAGGCAGTGACCAGTGGGGTACCGCAGGGATCCGTGCTGGGACCGCAGCTTTTTACAATATATGTTAATGATATAGAAGATGGTATCAGCAATAACATTAGCAAATTTGCTGATGATACTAACATTAGCAAATTTGCTGATGATACTAAGCTGGGTGGCAGGGTGAAATGTGAGGAGGATGTTAGGAGATTACAGGGTGAGTGGGCAGATGCATGGCAGATGCAGTTTAATGTGGATAAATGTATGGTTATCCACTTTGGTGGCAAGAACAGGAAGGCAGATTACTACCTCAATGGAATCAAATTAGGTAAAGGGGCAGTACAGAGAGATCTGGGTGTTCTTGTACACCAGTCAATGAAGGTAAGCATGCAGGTACAGCAGGTAGTGAAGAAGGCTAATAGCATGCTGGCCTTCATAACAAGAGGAATTGAGTATTGAAACAAAGAGGTGCTTCTGCAGCTGTACAGGGCACTGGCGAGACCACACCTGGAGTACTGCGTGCAGTTCTGGTCTCCAAATTTGAGGAAAGACATTCTGGCTATTGAGGGAGTGCAGTGTAGGTTCACGAGGTCCATTCCTGGAATGGCGGGATTACCTTACACTGAAAGACTGAAGCGACTGGGCTTGTATACCCTTGAGTTTAGAAGACTGAGAGGGGATCTGATTGAGACATATAAGATTATGAAAGGATTGGACACTCTGGCAGCAGGAAACATGTTTCCGCTGATGGGTGAGTGCTGAACCAGAGGACACAGCTTAAAAATACGGGGTGGACCATTTAGGACAGAGATGAGGAGAAACATCTTCACCCAGAGAGTGGTGGCTGTGTGGAATGCTCTGCCCCAGAGGGCAGTGGAGGCCCACTCTCTGGATTCATTTAAGAAAGAGTTGGATAGAGCTCTCAAAGATAGTGGAATCAAGGGTTATGGAGAGAAGGCAGGAAGAGGATACTGATTAGGAATGGCGGTGCAGGCTCGAAGGGCTGAATGGCCTACTCCTGCACCTATTGTCTATTGTCTATTCTCCAACTGACCCAAATAAAACAATGAGTGTGTGGTTGAGTGGCAGTGTTGTTGTAACTGAGGCTGGAGGAGTGCTGTAGTGCCACTACTCCATCAATCACAACATTGATTCATAAAATCCCCATAGCGTGGGAAGAAGCCTTTCAGCCCATCAAGTCTGCACTGACCCTCTGAAGAGCCCGACCCAGCCCCTCACTCTATTCCCATAACCCTGCATTTTAGCATAAAATACTTTTTTTACAGACATAAAACATAAAATTACTTTTCCAACTACCAAGGTGTTTCAACATCTCTTTAAGACAGTCATTGGTTAAAAACAGCCCCAATAAGGTCTGCAGCAAAGCAAGCAGTTATTACTATGGCGATTGTAATGAGGTGAGCCAGGTGGACCTCATAGAATTCGAGTTCTCTGTTAAGAAGGTGTAGTGGTGTACTGTACATTTAAGAGAGAGAGAGAGGAGACTAGCAAGGACTTAGAGAAGCACAGAATGTGCTGAACAATTTAAAAATGTAACAAATAGTTGAAACAAATAGCTGGTGTGTTGCCATGGTACAAAAACAAATTCAAATTCAGCCAATCAATTTAAATTATGCCCCAGATACCAAAATCCAATCGAATTTGAATTTTACTGTTTGGGATCACATCAGACCAATGAAATGATCCAATGTTTTAGGGTATAAAACTGGCCATTTTGAACAGTTAGCTGGAGAACCACAAAGGGCTGCCAACAAGAAATAGACTGCTGGCAGAATAGATCTCTGAATGGTACCTGTCTATAAGAAATTTGCGCAGCAGAACACCAAAATTGACCTAGAGCAATCTACAGAGAAAGTTCAACATCCGGAGACAATAACTGGGTTTGAAATTGATTTCGCTGTACATTTAAGAGGGGAATCTATTGGATCAGTATTGTAGAGTGGGAGGTAAAAGATAGGTTTACGAGAAAGGAGTTGTAAATAACTTGTTTTAATGTTCTCTGTTGTACTTAAAGAGTAAAATTGTTAATTTTTACTTTAGGTAGTGATCTCTGGGATATTTGAGAGTGTGTTACTGGAAAAGCACAGCAGGTCAGGCAGCCTCCAAGGAGCAGGAAAATCAATGTTTTGGATCAGAGCCAGATAGTTCTTTAGCTTTTGAAATTTAACAGATTATGGTGTGAGGTGAGCTTTTCTGTGTGTAGGGTTTAAGAAAGCAGAGGGCTTTACCCCATGTTGTAACATCCCTGATTGGCGCTGTTAATTTGTGCCAATCAGGGAGTCCTGGCTGATAGATAAGAACAAATGTGTCAGACATCCTGTTCACTTTGAGAGCTGGCTCTGAGGGAGCTGGATCAGTGTCAAGGACTCTCCATGTACAAATACAGAGTGACTTGGTGACTGGATACCAAGCTCTGTGGAGTTATTCCAATTACCTGTCATGTGATTCCCAGGAAGCCTTATTATAAAAAATTCGAATGTTCACAGTGAACTTTCAATGACCTCTTTTCAAGAAGTCACTTCAGGTATGTCCACAAAACTTGAAATAAATTTATTTGTCCAAAAGCCTTCAAAATTTAAGTCCTCCGAGCAATTTTAAAATAGTGTTTACCCAAAAGTGGACTGTATTTTCTGAGGAGGGACAATCTCATGCAGATTGTCAATCACAGCTTTCTCTCTATAAAATAGGGCAACTCTGAATTTCTGAGAAGAGATTCCATGCAGGGTATACTCAGAAATGTAAAGCTGTACTTCCATTCTGATAATTCTTTCGTGATGCAGAACTGTCTGAAGAAAACAAACCATGTCCTCATTTTTGCACAGCAGTCAGCTGATGTATTTTGAAATGTAAAAGACCTGCCAGCATCTTTAACATTTAGGTGTTGAACATAACATTCGTTTAAAACTTGTGAGAAAACAGTAAGTGCCTAAGTGTGACAGTATTCTAGGAAGGTAGAATATCAGATGATGGAGTCAAAAGGTGAAAGGTAAGTAGGGTGCTATTTGGGTAGGATACCAACAGGGGAGGATACCGGGTAGGTATGGTGCCAGCTGGGTAGGGATCCATTGGGTGAAGTTATGATGCCAGGGGTAGTATGTCAGATGGGGAGAGGAAGGGTGCCAGAGGAGTAGTGGGTAGGATGCCAATTAAGGGTGCCAAATGATAGGGTGGCAGCTCATAGAATCCCTGCAGTGTGGAAATAGACCATTGGCCCAAGAGTCCACACCAACCCTCTGAAGAGTATCCAGACCCAGACCCACTCCCCCACCCTACATTTCCCCTGACAATGTACCTAGTCTACACATCCCTGATCACTATGGGCAATTTAGCATGGTCAATTCACCTAACCTGCACATCTTTGGACTGTGGGAGGAAATCGGAGCACCTGGAGGAAACCCAAGCATACACAGGGAGAATGTGCAAACTCCACACCGACAGTCGCCAGAGGCTAGAATTGAACCCAGGTCTCTGGCGCTGTGAGGCAGCAGTGCCTAAGCTACCTAAGCCACCATACCACTCAGTGGAATAGGGATAGAGTGCAAGATATATAGCATGCATTGTAGGAAAGGGATAGAGTGCCCAGTGGGTAAGGTGCAAGGTGAAAGTGAGGACTGCAGATGCTGGAGATCAGAGCTTAAAATGTGTTGCTGGAAAAACGCAGCAGGTCAGGCAGCATCCAAGGAACAGGAGAATCGACGTTTCGGGCATAAGCCCTTCTTCAGGAATGAGGAAAGTGTGTTCAGCAGGCTAAGATAAATGGTAGGGAGGAGGGACTTGGGGGAGGGACGTTGGAAATGCAATAGGTGGAAGGAGGTCAAGGTGAGGGTGATAGGCCAGAGTGAGGTGGGGATGGAGAGGTCAGGAAGAAGATTGCAGGTTAAGAAGGCGGTGCTGAATTCGAGGGATTTGACTGAGACAAGGTGGGGGGAGGGGAAATGAGGAAACTGGAGAAATCTGAGTTCATCCCTTGTGGTTGGAGGGTTCCTAGGCGGAAGATGAGGCGCTCTTCCTCCAGCCGTCGTGTTGCTATGGTTTGGCGATGGAGGAGTCCAAGGACCTGCATGTCCTTGGTATAATGGGGGGGGGGGGGGGAGTTGAAGTGTTGAGCCATGGGGTGGTTGGGTTGGTTGGTCCGGGTATCCCAGAGGTGTTCTCTGAAACGTTCCACAAGTAGGCGGTCTGTCTCCCCAATATAGAGGAGGTCACATCGGGTGCAGCGGATGCAATAGATGATGTGTGTGGAGGTGCAAAGTAGCAAGGTAAGCAATGGACTTTTGGGTGGCTATCAGAGTTTTGGATCTAGTAACATGAAGTGGGAGAGTTGGTTTCATGTTGGGCCCAGTGCTGGGTAAGGGCCGGTGTGTTGGGTCCTATCTGACCAGGGAAAGGAAATGACTTCCCAGGAGGACTTTGGATCAGGGGTGTTGCATTTGGGTAAGTCTGAAATATTTGTATGGGGTCATTTTAATAGTTACTCAAAAGTTTGGTTATGTACCTAATGGTCTTAAATTTTCTGACTGATTTTTTGTTTAATGACGATCAGATATCCTAAACTGATCTCGTCCCATTTTCCCTATTTGGCCCATATACCTCTAAGTAGAAAGTGAGGTCTGCAGATGCTGGAGATCAGAGCTGAAAATGTGTTGCTGGAAAAGCGCAGCAGGTCAGGCAGCATCCAGGGAACAGGAGAATCGACGTTTCGGGCATAAGCCCTTCTTCAGCAATGAGGAAAGTTTGTCCAGCAGGCCAAGATAAAAGGTAGGGAGGAGGGACTTGGGGGAGGGGCGTCGGAAATGTGATAGGTGGAAAGAGGTCAAGGTGAGGGTTTTTAGGCGGAAGATTATACACACGCGGCCGCTGCATCGCCCGCGGCAATAGCTGCCGCCGCCGATATGCAGGTCTTTGGACTCCTCCATCGCCAGACCACAACAAACGGTTGGAGGAAGAGCGCCTCATCTTCCGCCTAGGAACCCTCCAACCACAAGGGATGAACTCGGATTTCACCAGTTTCCTCATTTCCCCTCCCCCCACCTTGTCTCAGTCAAATCCTTCGAATTCAGCACCGCCTTCCTAACCTGCATTCTTCTTCCTGACCTCTCCGCCCCCACTCCAGTCTGACCTATCACCCTCACCTTGACCTCTTTCCACCTATCACATTTCCGATGCCCCTCCCCCAAGTCCCTCCTCCCTACCTTTTATCTTAACCTGCTTGGCACACTTTCCTCATTCCTGAAGAAGGGCTCATGCCCGAAATGTCGATTCTCCTGCTCCTTGGATGTTGCCTGACCTGCTCCGCTTTTCTAGCAACACATTTTCAGCAGCGTTTCAGTCTCAACCAGCTGCAGAGCTCACAGACAGAGGGTGGATTCTGACAGGTCAGGCCACTTATCCACAGAGGTAGTGTTCAACCTACTGATACCTTCAGAGGTTGCAGCCAGTAGTCAGAAATGGTGTGCAATCAATGACACTGACAGCAGGGTTACTGTGAGAGTTGCAGCGGTGTGTAAAATGATACTTTCTAAGTTGATAGGGTACAGATTCTCTCCCTGCTAGGAGAGAAGGAATTTGATGTAAGGTGCTCTCTGCCCACCACAATCCTTGGGCCCTATTTTGGCTTTTTTCCCTTCGACTGAGAGAATGGGAGGGACTGTGTGCGCTGACAGTGGGTGGTACCAGCACAATTGCCATCATCCTTTCTCTGACACCTCACACTCTCCATCTCTGCTATTGTACCCACCACCCAATAAGGCTCATGTTCTGCAACTCTCACTATTCCTGCAATACATTCCCTCACTTGCTGTCACCCATTTCAATCTATCTACTTTCTTTGAAAATTCATAACTTTGTTGCATGATGCAGACCTGATGGACCTTTTGTTCTGTAAATGTCTAGGAGTCTGAGTCTACAATAGAGTCAGCTTATGTTTGTTTTAAAATGCAGCAACTCAAACAGTTAAGTGCTCACTAAACTTGACAAATAATTTGAAGCACCATTTTGTGACCAATTAATAATTGCTGTAACAGCAATTTGAAGGCTCGGCTCTCACTGGACCCTTAGGCATTTAAGAATTCTAACCGTGAAAAGAAATTGATCACTAGATTAATTCAAACCTTCTTGTGGTCTATAGTACTAAAATACTTAACCTGCTGCCTGCTGAGGGCTGGAACGTCCATGGACCAGAGCAAAATAATTGGGACACCTTAAAAGCCTTGTCCATTGGAGAGTTACTAATTGTAGCCAGAAAAGTAGAAGTGAATATCTGACAAAAAAATTAGGAAATTCAAAAACTTTAAACTTATGGCCACTTGTTTTTCAACTGAAGCTGAAGAACAGGAAACAAGCATGGAGACTGAAATCAACAATCTTGTACTAGCAAGGATACAACTGTAGTAGCATAGAGCAGAGTGGAAACTGTATTGTAGCCAAATTTGCTGTCAGTAGGATTTTGCAATAGTTATGTGGAGCATACAATGAATCTGTAAATGGATATAGTTAACTACATGGACAAAAACTTGACACATGGAGTGTAAAGTGGGCCAATATGAAACTGTCCATTTTAGCTGCAAGTATAGAAAAGAGGAATATTGTTTCAAAGGAGACAGAATGCAACGTTCAGATGATCTTTGGTGTCCTTGTACATGAGTCACAAAAGAGATAGGCATTTGTGGCACAGTGGTACTGTCCCTACCTCTAGGCCAGAAGGTCTGTCTTCAAATTCCCTTGCTCCAGGAGGGGGTATTAACATCTCTGAAGATGTTGATTAGAAAATACCTACAGTTACTGCAATTAATTAGGCAAGCAAACAGATTGGTTGCTTTTATTGCAAGTACGAAAGTAGAGAAGTCTTGTTTCAGCTGTATGTCACAGTGACTATTAAATTTACAACTGTCATGATTATGTCATAGTACATCTTTCCGTAGTTCCCAGCCTGTAAAACTGTTCACAAGGAGCTTGGGACAAATCCAAACTTTGTGTAAAACACACACCCCAACCGAAGTACTACAAACACACTTGCAATGATGATGGTACGAGAATGCCCTCTTCTGGTCAGAAATAAAACTTTCAGTTTGTACTCCAAAGTATTGCTTTAAAACACATAAATTAGACTTAGAGTCATAGAGATGTACAGCATGGAAACAGACCCTTCGGTCCAACCTGTCCATGCCGACCAGATATCCCAACCCAATCTAGTCCCACCTGCCAGCACCCGACCCATATCCCTCCAAACCCTTCCTATTGATATATCCATCCAAATGCCTCTTAAATGTTACAATTGGGAACAGAAGAAGGCCATTCAGCCCATCCATTCTGCTCTATGACTCAATGAGAGCATGTCTGATCTGATAATGTTCAATTCTACTTTCTTGCCTTTTCCCTAAAACAGAGCTGAAAATGTGTTGCTGGAAAAGCGCAGCAGGTCAGGCAGCATCCAAGGAGCAGGAGAATCGACGTTTCGGGATTCCTGAAGAAGGGCTTATGCCTGAAACGTGCTTTTCCAGCAACACATTTTCAGCTCTGATCTCCAGCATCTGCAGTCCTCACTTTCTCCTTTTCCCTAAAACAATTGAGTTTCTTACTAAATAATCTATCTACTCCATCCTTGAAAATACTTAATGACCCAACATCTATTTGATAAAAAGTTATATAGTTTTATTAACTTCTGAGAGAAGAAATTGCTCCTCATCTCTCCTGAAAATATGCAACTGGTTGGGAGCAGAAAATAGAGTGAACTCGATTGAGTGAAGTCAAGATAAATCACTGCTTCACCTGGGGGATGTATCTGGGGCCTTGGATAGTGAGGAAGGAGGAAGTAAACGGTAGGTGTTACACTTTCTGCAATTGCATGGGAAGGTGCTGAGGGGATCTCCTCTACATTGAGGAGACGAAGTGCAGACTGGGTGACCGCTTTGCAGAACATTGCCTATGTTATTTAGTTAGCTCAGCACATTTGTTTAATCAATACTTTGGGCCTTGTTCTGAAAAATTCAGTGGACCATCATGCAGTGCATTTGTGCAGTGACTACTATTAACTATTGAGTTTCCTTTACACCTAATACCTGCTGCCTCAATGTTTTGTCTCTATTGAAATAACCATTGCAGCTCGAGTTAAATCAGGTCCAAAGTTTGATACATTTATTCTTGCAGGATTAGTTACATTAATATCAGCTACATAAGCCAAAAATCTAGATTAGTTTGAGAATAAAAAGTAAATTGGTTTTGTTCAGTCCAAGAAAGAGAAGCAGGTGAATTCGCTCTGCTCCCCAAATGATTAAAAAATCCAAGCTGAGGATCTCTTGAACAGAATTAGCTTTGGTTCAGTGCATAGAACTCTCATTTACGTTAATCAGAACATTAATTTGCACGCCTGGTGCTTGAGCACAAACTCCAAGCTGATTGTTGAGCGAGTGCTGCACTGTTAAAGGTGCCATTTTTTTGGATGGGATAATTTCCCTCTCAGGTGGATTTAAAATATCTTGACATTATTTGAAAATGACTAGAAAAATTTTCCCTGGTATCAGAGATAGTATATGAGGGACTATTGAACTCTTCAAAAACACTTTCTTGGCTATAACACACTTGGAGTGTCCTCAGATCATGAAAGGTTTTGCATTAGTGAAAAATTTTCTTTCAACTAAAAATTGACTTTCTATTAATTATTTCTGTAGTTTGTGTGATCTTGTTGTGCACAAATTCGCCGTGTTCGTCTCTAGTATAACAATGGCTGCACTTCAGTGGCAGTGAAATGCTTAGGATATCATGAAACAGTGAAAGGTGCTATACATATATAAATCTGCTCTTTTCTTCAAGAGAAATATATTAAAATTCCTTTCTAATATATGTTCCTTATGAACACAGAAATAAGGTGCAGGATTAGAGGTTTCAGCCCTTGAGCCTGCTCATCCATAATCAGACCATGCCCTGATCTGATTGTAATCTCAAATCCACATTTTTGCATACCCTTGATAATCTTTCACTCCTTGCTTACCAAGAATCTACCCATCTCTACCTTAAGAGTATCTAAAGATTCTGGGCAGAATTTTACCAGGTCCAAATGATTTGGGCCATGGTTAGAAATTTGGGAGAATCATGTGCAAAGTCGATCAAAGCCTTTCTTGATGGTAAGGACCACAGTTGCATTTTGATGCTAAATTCTGGACAAAGTTTGAGACAAAATACTTGCCAGTGAACAGCGAGAGGCCTATTAATGAGGATTATTGCTCATTATGACTGTCATCAATGCTGAATCTCACCTCTTTAACTTGCAGGTTCATATTCCATGTCATAATGCAGCTGCACAAATGCTTGGTAATGACCATCTTCAATATAAGACAACGTAACCATTGTCCCTTGACATTCAATCACATTACCATCACTAAACTCCCCACTAACAACATCCTGAGGGTTAACTTTGACCAGAAACTGCAATAGATTTGCTACATTAATGCAATGGCTACAAAAGCAGATCAGAGGCTAGGAATCCTGTAGCAAGCAACTCCCCTCCTGACTTCCCAAAGCCTGTCCACCATCTACAAGGCACAAGTCAGGAGTGTGATGGAATACCTCCCACTTGCCTAGATGTGTGCAACTTTTACAACACTCAAGAAACTTAATTCCATCCAGGGCAATGCTCAAGATACTTAATTTCATCCAGGGCAAAGTTGAAAATCACACAATAGCACGTTCAACAGGTTTATGTGGAAGTACAAGCTTTCAGAGCGCTGTTCCTTCATCAGGTAGCTAGTGGGGCAGGATAATAGGACACAAAATTCTTTTACTATAAATTCTGTGTCCTATGATCCTGCCTGCCCCAATAGCTACCTGCTCCAAAAGCTTGCACTTCCAAATAAACCTGTTGGACTATAACCTGGAATGTGATTTTTAACTTTGTCCACCTCAGCCTAACACGGGCACCTGCACATCGTGGTATCCAGGATAAAGCAGCCCATTTGATTGACACTGCATTCATAAACACCATTCCCTCCACAACCAATGTTCAGCAGTGTGTACCAACCACAGGATGAACTGCAAAAATTCATCTAAGATCCTTCGACAGCACCTTTCAAACTCAACCACTTATGTCTAGAATGTCAAGGGAAACATATAGATAGATAGATACATCACCATCTGCAAGTTCCCCTCCAAGCCACTCACCATCCTGATTTTGAAATATATAGCTGTTCCTTCACTGTTGTTGAGTCAAAGTCCTGGAATTTCCTCTCTGACAGCATCGTGGCTCTACCCATGGCAGGTGGAATACAGTGGTTCAAGAAGGCCACCTCAAGGACAACTAGAGATGGGCAATAATTGCTAGCCCGGCCAGTGACTTACACATCCCACTAGTGAATAAAAAATTCCCAATGTGAAAGTCAGAGCAGCCGCTTGGCAATTCCAGCTTGTTACTTGCTTGTCTGAACCTCCATTTTGGATACTGGGTATCATCAGGATGCACTCCATCAGCAGCAGGTGCATGCACTGTACTTCCATGGACATTGGCATCCAACATATGCCAGCTTCTTTTCCTCCTCATACACATGTCTGATCCATTTACAGTATGCTTCTGTACTTTAGTGCTGCACTGTGGAGTGCACAGCATCTCTCATTGCAATGCTGTTGTAAGGGCACCACAGTATCACACACACTTGATCATTGACTGGACCAAGCTGCATCGCAGGGTTTCTGACTTAGCACTTACCCAAATGTTCCCTGCTTTGCCTGAACTTTCCTTTTTGCACTTTGCCCATTAGCCAGATTTTAAACGTTAGTAGTACTGCTGTCTTGCTTTACGTTTTCACAGAGTCACAATGACAGGAAGCTTGTCATTCATTCATCAGTCAAAATGATGGTCATATTGTTGTATGGCACTCTTCTACAATTATCTCATGCCTGGACCATATGCCAGCAGCTTACATGGCAAAAACATTGCATGTGCTGCAAGTAATTGGTCATGTCTCCAGGGTTTAAGTAAATTGGCCCTCATTGAACTCCAGGGAGCCTACTCTGTGTTAAAGGGTCAGTAAGTTAACTGTATCATGTGACATCAATCCAGGGGGTAAGACACAGTCAGTCAGACATTCAGGATGATCTCCCTATAGGGGGTGACGTACTATATGTTGGACATCCTTCCACCCATCTTAGTTCTCTTTGCTTTATTGTGGGCAGATTTCTCTTGGAAAGAGAGAAAGGGAGGGACTAAGTGAGATGCAAGTTTCTGCCATGGCTGTTAGTGCTGGTGTAGGTGGGGGCAAAGCAGCAAGGTGTCCCAAGTGACTGAGCTCAGAGGTATGCAGGGTTAGTAAAAGTATGGGGAGATTGGGTGGGTAAGACTGAGCGAGGGAACATGTTGCATGGAATGGCAAGAATGGTGGAGCTTGAGCCTTGTTGGAAACTAGGCACAGTATGAGAGATGGAGTGATTGTAAGGTAGCAGAGAGAAAATGATGGCATTTACCCTAACAGAGTGCAGAAAGTCATTGATCTTCTTCGTACAGTGTTGGACATTCTTCCAACCAATTACAACCTCAAAGGCCCAAGAGACAACCTCAGACCTAGCTGTCAGGAGCTGGTAGTACCTTTTCTGCCAGTACTGGAGGAAAAGGAAATCCCTCTCCTGTACCATTGGAATCTCCATAACCCTGTCTGCAAAGTGGGCACCAATTTCTCCTTATCTGCCATGTTTGGGGCAAATGTCATGTACCATCCAGGGCACCTCCAGACAGATGGCAGTTGACAGGATGGCCTTTCAAAGATTGCACCTTGGATACCAGGGTATTGTTACAACACAGGGTAAACCCTCCTGCTTAATTTAAAACCAGCAACACAGAAAAGATTTATCCTGTACAGTAATCTGTAAGAATTTGAGTGGCCAAGAACTATTTAAGGTAAAAACTAACAACTTTATTTCTTAAAGTATAACAGAGAATACCTAACTAACAACTATTCACAAATCCTTACACTAAGCTATCTTTTACTTTTCCTTCCATAATACTAGTCCGATAAAACTCCCGATTATGATTTACAAAACAAAACGTCTTTTCTCAAAACCAGATAGCTTTCATTCTTCTCGATATTTCAGTCTCTGTTTCTTCTTCTTGGAGATCCTGCTTCACAAGTTACCGATCGATAATCTGCAGACCTCACTTTCTCCTCAAAGATCGATAAAGGTACCTTTTAAGGGAGCTATTTTCTGGGCAGTGGGCAGATGTCATTGGCTTGGCAGTTCTCCTCTCAACTGTTCACTTTTCCCCAGTCTTATACCCTCAAAGCATCAGATTGTGTCATTGGCTTTTAAGTTTGTCAATATATTAAATTCAAACTGGATTGGAGTTTGGTATTTTTCAAGGTATAATTTAAACCGATTGGCCTAACTTAAATCTGTTTTGTTGTTTCCAGGCAACCAGCTAATCAAGTTGTTCGACCAAATGTTACATTATATTTCTTTTAAGAACACTTGGTTCTGTCAGGTATTCTGTTGCTTCTAATTCTCTTAAAGGTACAGTACACCCACATCTTCATAATAGTATCTCAGGATAACTGCAAATGTTTCCAATTATGGCAGGAGAGAACCACACTAGCATTGGACAAGAGGGGTGCCATTTAGTCAGGGTAGGTATTTAATGAGGTGAGTTTGGAATGATAACATGAGAAATCCTGCTTGACTTTGCAGAAAGAAATCTTTCATGAAACTTGCCAAAAATAACATTTTGTTAAAATATGTTAGGATTCATGCCTCTGCTTCTACCTCTTCAGGAATAGACTTCCAAAGACTTACTAATATCAATGAGAAAGAAAATAAAATCCACCTTATCTGTGATTTGAGTAGCTGACCCATAATCCTTCATTATAGATTTTGTCATCAGAGACACCATTGCACCCACATTTATAATCTCAGAATCTTCTGTATTTCACTAAAAACACCCTTTACTTTCTAAACTCCAGTGGATACAAGCCTTTGCCTGTTCAACCATTCCTCATACGTCAGCTTACCCATTCCAGTATTAGCCTGGTAAACCTTTTCTGAATAACTGCAAATGCTTTTTGTACATCGGACTCCAGATGTGATCTGGTCAGGCAGCATCAAAGGAGAAGGAGAATCAACGTTTCGGGCATAAGCCCTTCTTCAGGAAACTTCCTGAAGACTTTCCAGCAACACATTTTTAAGCTCTGATCCCCAGCATCTGCAGTCCTCACTTTCTCCTAGTTGACTTTTTCCAGATGTGATCTGACCAGTTCCCTGTATGACTGAAGTATAATCTCCCTATTTTTGTACTCAATTCCTCTTGCAATAAATGATAACATTCTGTTAGTTTTCAAATTATTCTCTATGCCTGTGCACCCATCCTTTATGATTTATGTACTAACACATCCATTTCCCTCTGCATCTCTGAATACTGCAAATTCTTACCATCTGGATAATCTGCTTCTTTTCTAACAAAATGGACTATATCACACATTTCCACATTATGCTCTATTTGAAAATCTTTGCTCACTCACTCAGCCTATCTATAGCTTTTTGTAGCTTTCTAAGTCATGTTCAAAACTTACTTCCCTAGTATCATCAGCAAATTTGTGTCATCAGCAAATTTGGCAACTATCTCTTCAGTCCCTTCATTAAAGTGATTTACCTAAATTATAAATTGAGGTCCCAGCAACAATCTCTGTGGCACAGTACTGTTACTTCTTATCAACATGGAATGGCATTTAGGCTGACTTTTTGCTTCCCATTAGCCAGCCAATTTTAAATCCATGCCAATATATTACTCAGCCCCAACTCCATGTGCTTTTAATTTCTGCATAATTTTTGAAGTGGCACCTAATCAAATGCCTTCTGGAACTCTTAGCACAGTACATCCATTGGTTCAGTTCATCACTGCACATGTTACATCCTCAAAGAACTCCAGTAAATTGGATAAATGTGAATTTCCTTTCACAAAATTATGTTGACTGTCTGATTACTTTGAACTTCTTAAAGTGCCTTGCTATAACCTTTTTAACATTGCTTTCAAGTACTTTCCCTATGACAGATGTTAAGCGAACTAGCTTGTGGTTTCCTGATTTCTGACTCTCTTCCTCTTTGAAAAAAGAATTTACATTTTGCAATAAATTTCCATTATTTCTTTCTTTAAGCTCCACCCAGCTGTGTGGTTGCTGTTAAGAGGCCTAGACATGACTCCCATAAGTGACTTCTTGTTTTTATCATTTTTCATCTCTACCTAACCTTTTCCATGTCCTGGTTTCCTGAATGTAGTTAATTCCTCTACATTGTACTAATGTCATTTTGACCTAACAGAAAATCCCTCCACCTTTCCTAGCTTCCTGTTCCTTATAAATATTCTGCATCCTTCAATATTCAGTTACTAATCCATGTCAATCTGCAGTTCATTTATTTTGTTTTAAATGCTATGTGCATTCAGATACACAGAGCCTTTATTTTTATCCTTCTGTTCTTTTTTGTAAACTGTAGCTTTATCAATTGACTTACTCTTAGATTTGTACTCACTATCCTTTTTTGTCACAGTCTATTTATCATTTTCCATATTAGTACCTTTCTGTTTTGCCTTGTCTCTACTCCTCGATTTACCATAGCTTCCCAAATTTGAACCCTTGCTTTCTCTATTTAGTTTAAAATTCTCACTACTTCCCTAGCTATGCAGCTCACAAGATTTCCAGCCCCAGTGCAGTTCAGTAGAGACCATCCTAATGGTATAGATCCCACTTTGCAATACTGGTACCAATGCTCCATGAACCAGAGCCCACTTCTCCCAGACCAGACTTTCAGGTACACATTCATCTCTCTAATCTGATTTGCCCTATGCTGATATGCACACAACTCAGGTAATAATCCAGAGATCATGATTTTGGAGGTTCTGCTTCTCAACTTAATGCTGAGCTCTTCAAACTGACTTTATAGAATCTCCTCCATTGTCCTGCGATCGTTGGTACCTACATGGAACATGACAACTGGATCATCTTCCTCTTACTGCAGTTTCCTCTCCAACCCTCAGCAGATGTCCCTAATCCTGGGCAGAAAACAGTGGTCTGTATTCATGCTGTTTCCTGCAGAGAACAGAATTAATCCCTCTAGCTATACTGTCTCCTAGTATCACAATGTTATGGTGTCAATGTAGATCTGTCTCAAGCAGGCAGGGGCTCCAAAATGAAATGGTGCATATCACAAATAGCTGCCTGGCAAGGTGTTGGCAATGTTTAAAAAAAAAATCTCCTTTTCTGTTTGACTGCAGAAATTGCTGACAGTATAACCATATAATAGCAGTGGGCGCTGACAACCTCATGGTCATTAGTTAGACTAAACTCTCGATCATTAGCCTCCAAAGCACAGAAACAGACCCTTCTGTGCAAATTCACCCATGCCAATCAGATATCCTAAATTAGCCTAGTCCCATTTGCAAGCATTTAGCCCTTATCATTCTAAACCCTTCCTATTTACATAACTTTCCGAACACTTTTCAAATGTTCTAAATGTACCCACCTCCACCACTGCCCTCGCTGCTCAGCCCATACATGCACCACCCTCTGCTTGAAAAAGTTGCCTTCTAGATCCTTTTTAAATCTTGCTCTCTAGTTTTAGACTCCCCTACCCTGGGAAGAAAGAATTTGGCAATTCACCCTATCCATACCCTTCAGGATTTTATAAATCTCTGTAAGGTCACCCCTCATCCTCCGATGCCGTAGGGAAAATAACCCCGGCTTATTCAGCCTCTCCCTTTAGCTCAAACCCTCCAACCCTGGTAACGTCCTTGTAAATCTTTTCTATACCCTTTCAAGTTTAACAACATCTTTTCTATAGCAGGGAGACCAGAATTGAATACAATATTCCAAAAGTGGCTTAACTAATGTCCTGTAAAGCCACACCACAACCTCACAACTCCTATATATTATGCTGCTTCCCAAGAGTTTGAAGTGTGACACTCTGTCCCACAAAAATTAGTCAATGAAAGTACCATTAATAATGTTAAACCTGAAACTGAATGATTTTTTTCTAGCCAAGGTTATTAAGCAAATGAATGGAATGAGGATATAGATTAGATTCAGAAGAGTATTGAGAGACTGAATGAAATAGTCTGTTCCTGTTCCTATGTCTGTAAAATGAAGTCAGGAGTCAGACTGAATGTACAGAAATGAAAAAGCCTGTAAACCCATGAAGTTTTATTAAAGCAAAACCATTTTTCTCAGTGATAGGACACATGCCATCAAGTACACAAGCCTAGAGATGGCTCATTGGTAGGTATAAATATATTGTGTGTTATCAGAGCATTTGTGAAACTCTTTTGCTGGAAAACGATTGTGCTGCTCAGGAGTAAAGGAATCATCTAAAATATCTGATTATTGATGGCTCACTAATGTGGCTAATACCTGGATTACAAACAAAGCTGTTTGAGGTGATTGATATCAAAAGAGGAGCATTCTTCCAACACATGTGTCAGTCAGATCAGTCAACTGATTGACAATGTTTCTTTGTCTCATATGTCTGGAAAGCTATTTTTGTACTGGATGAAACATGCCCCTCCAAACAGTGAAAAATGGAGATTGTAGACTTTAAGATTGTATAGCTATACCAGCATGTTACAGGCAAAAGTAATGTGTCACTTAGATGTACAAGTTTGCCTAAGGTCAAAGGAAGTGAACTTTAAGCCAGTAAATCTAGATTCAGCTATCAGCGTGGATGATAAATCTGTCCATGAGCAGAGGATCTAGGAAGAATGGATTGCTTCTCCACAGATGGAGGTTCATCACTCTAAGGTTTCAGATGCTGACACCATCATCCCAGAGGAAAGGAAGGCATTGATTTATCCACTCATCTCTTATTATTGTACAAGTTCTGGAAACATTGCTAACTACAGGCATGTAAAATTTAACCTATTCAATAGCCTGTTGATGTACTGCTGTTAACATATCAAACTTGCATTTACACAGTGCTTTCCTTGATCTCAGGGTATCCAAAGATCTACACAGCTAATTAAATACTTTTGAAATGAAGTCACAGTGTAATGTTGCTCACAAATCCTCATCCTTATTCCCAGTTATTTCATGATTTCCTTCTACAATGGAATTGCAACATCTACTGGAACTTCATTTGGCAACAGCCAGATTTCTCATCTTCCAATGATCAGCTTGTTTTTAGATGGTATGTTCAACACCACAAAATATCCTAATGCAATTCAGAAAAACATTATCAAACAAATTTGATATGAACCACATGAAGGATATTAATTAAAAACAGAAAGTGTTGGAGAAAATAAGCAGGTCTGGCTGCATCTACGAAGAGATAAAGAGATACAGTGTTAGTGTTTCAAGTTGTATGTGACTCTTTGGAATTGAAGTAGAGTCATATTGGACTTGAAATACGGGTCGTTCTCCTATAATGCGTGTTTTGTTAACGCAAATTTGTTGTAACGCGATTGACCAATTGGGGACACTGTTTCTAAAGTGCAAACATTTAAAACGGGTGTTAGCTGCAATGCAATTAGGCGCTGTTTCTAAAGCACAGTTTTTCTATAATGCAGGGTTGCACAAGAACGCAACCATCCTGTTATAGTAGAACTACCTGTATTGGGGTGAATCTTACCAGAAATCTGCTAAATCAACATAATTTATGTTGAGTTTCATGGAGGGTTTCTCTTTGCAAGGTCTAGCAGGTTTTCTCACATCATCGTCCCAAACCCGCCTTGTTAACTATGTGCCATGCCTCATGGTGCCCCCTTGTCTGATGCTAGCCTAGTTCTGTCACTCACCATAGCGGAAGGACTCACTATTACCAGAATCCCAGGATTCCTGGCACTGGCATCACACATAAAAAGACATCATGCAGTCACTCAAGTGTTGCCTTGTGGGTTTATGATAGTTGTCCAGATATGGTAGAAAAGGAGAAATTGACACCCCCACTTTGCAGAAAGGACCTTGATGTTCTGGTGAATGGGGTAGTACAGATGAAGGATGTTCTCTTCCCTCAGGAGAAGCTATGACACTAGAACCTTGGCAGTCTGGCCTGAATGCTGTTTGCATGGTCCAGAGGAAAACCCAGCAATGCTGTAAGAAGGTCAGTGATCTTCTGGCTCCACCAGTGTAAGTGCTACCATTTTTTCCTGTTTTCTTACACTAGTATCTCTGCTACTGCACCCCCCCCCCCACGCCCCCCCCCCCCCCCCCACCAAGGCTCATAGTCTACTGCTCTTCCTATCGATTGCAACATCTTCCCTCTCTTGCTCTTACTTAACCAAACCACCCAGACTAATAATCTTGCATTGACTCTGTGCCTCCTACTCACTCAATTGGAGCATTTTGGCACCTTTCCCCAACCTGAACTAGCAGTTGTGACAGTCACATTCATCTGATTCAATCTCTCTCTCTCTGTGTTATTCCAGGAGAAAATGGCACACAATAGGGCGCTGTCATGACCCATTTGAGAATTTGAACTGATAATCAAGGCACTTATTCCTGGAACTTTACAAAAAGTTAAAAATTTAACTTAATTACACAAACTACACAGCTGATCTGTCTAATGAACTTAGGCTAATGGGAAACACTGACCAGGTTTCCGTATTTAACAAGAAACTACTATTCATTACAAAGTTACAAATTCTACCCAGAGGCAAACAAAACTGTGAATTATCAAAATATAACTCTACTAGTTGAAACTCTAGCCTACAGAAACTACAGATACAGGTTAAACAAACAAACATGGATGTTATATGTGGAGAAAAAAATACTGGCAAAGTACAGTTCAACAATAGTACCAGTACACAGGATTCAATGAACTGTCCCTTTTGCTTCTGCCAAGACCTTTTGTTGTCTGATCTCTTTATTTCCAGTTTATTTATCCTGTGTATTTTCCCTGTGTTTCCAGAAATACCAAACAACTGTAGTAATTAAATGAAACAAAGGATCAACAAACTTTAGTGAAATAGTTGGAAAAAGCTATTACATATGCTTAAAACCTTTCGAGCAGCCAACGATGAGAATCTCATTAGGCACAGTATGAGAGATCTGAAGGCCATTTGAAAGGTCTTTTCCTTGTGTTAGTCAATTTAGTAAACAATTGTTGCAGAAGTGAATATGACAGTAAAATGTTTAGCTCCCTATCATGGGTAGACTAGGTATTGCCAGGTACACTTTAATGGAAGAGGAGAAAATAAAAGTGGTTTAGAACAAGAGTGCAAAGGAAATTCATAATTCTCCACAGTAATTATGCAACATAGCTGACTTACGGGAATAATGGAAGAGCAATGCACAATATGGATTGTGCAAGAAGTCAGCAGCAGAAATGTGCCACCTGATACATTTGGGTTGAGGCGATCATCACATCACTACTATAAGTGATAAAATCCTTTACATCCTCAATATGTATTGTACAGCCATCTTCGGGCCACTGGCACGTAAAGTTCCCAAAAGCTCTCCACCACAGGGGGTTTTCCTCACATCATGTTTGAGACTGTTTTAGTCTAAATCTTCAGGCTTGATTGCTAAAACCAATCAACAACTTAATTATTATTGCATCATATGATTAGCAAATTAAGAGATGACAAACAAGTTGGATTTTTTTCTTTTTCTTTCAAGTGACCTTTTTTATCACTGTGCAATTTCTAAGATCCCAAAGGGACGGAGGAGTCAGGTAGTTTCATGTGTTAAGAAGGTCACTGATGTCTATTGATGAGGCAATGAAAGTTCTTTTCCAAATTACATGCCTTTTGTGTGACCACCCGAGACAATTTGACACTCCTGAAAAGGAAGAGTTACTGTCCCATCAATGCATAAATGGTGTGTGACTATTGGCTGAAAATTATATACCTTGGTGTATGCTTCCCAGCAAGAACACATCAAGCTTTCATTCTGAAGCAACTGAATGTAATATAGCTTTTTGAAGGAGGATGATAGATGGATGGCTGGCTCCTCAGAGACACAGTTTATTGGCTGCAACGTGATATTGACTCCTGTTGCCATAGGTACATGGAGTCATAATATTCTTTGAATTCTGCTCCAACAGAAACTATTCTCAAACTTTTCCTGTAAGATTCTGACTCCAGACTAAAAGTGCCAATATTTTTAGTTTTAAATTTTCTTCAGTCAATTCCCCTATTTGTACATTCATAATAGAGAAGGAAAGATCTGTTGCACAGTGGGTAGTACCCCTACCTTTGTGTCAGAAACTCTGGCTCTGAATCCAACTCTAGGCTCGACAGCCACAGATATGTTCATATCATGGCCAAACAGGTTGATTACCAACCTTTGAATCCTTCCAATAAGTAGGCAGTAAGAGCAAAAGAGTTTCCTGATCGGCCAGAACCATGTGGTAGTCAAAACACAATAGTCTGCCCACGGTTCAAGAAGACAGCTCACCACCACTTTCTCAAGGGCAACTAGGGATAAGTCATCAATGCTGGCCAGCCAATGATGTCCATGTCTCACAAATGAATAAAAATGAAGAGAGCATGCATTAAGGTACCAAATGTAAAAAAAAAAATTCCAGGTACATATTCAAGAGATTCTAGAATCATCTGACTCATTTTATGGCTCCTTCCTTATTAATTTAGCAAATGATATAGTAAATATTTAAATATAAGTAAAAAGAATGAAATGACATGCAGATACTTTATTGTTAATGTATAATGCTATAAAATTCTAAAAGGGAAAGGGATAGAACAGGGTGGGCAATCTGTATAATGGTGATCAATTAATTCAGGAGAAATTCGATTGAGAAAAAGAGCAAATTAAACTTGATGAGGCCCCTTGTATGCATACAGAAATTAGGGGAAAATGAAACTAAATAAAAAGATATTTCCTAAATGTATAAATTTTAATATAGAGAATGACAAAGAGGAATAGGTTAGGAAAGTTGTAAAAAGATATTACAATATTAAATTAGCCAAGATGTATGTATATATCAAATATATATATATTTGATTGGTGAAGTATTTTACAGACACAAATAATAAAATAATAATCAGGATAAGGATAGTGCTCAGAGAAATGTGCAAAGCAACTGACAGGTGATGGCAGAGAAAATAGCAAAAAATATTGAATTTTTGCTTTGCCTCAATATTTGCCAGAGTTTAAATAGAGTTTAAATATCATCAGAAGATAAGACAAAAAAAAATGAAGAATCAAAGGAGGGCGATAATTAATAAACCAATTAAACTCGGGTTGACAAATTCCCTGTTGCAGGAGAATTGAGTTTGTACTAATGAAAAGAAGGGGCAGACAAATCTGAGACAGTAAAATATAGACATATATAAAATTAAAACTCTTTAGTACAGTGAATAGTGTCAGAGTTCTGGCATAGAGTGAATGTTATTCTTATATTTAAAATGGAAGTGAAAACAAGATCAAAGAGCTACAGACCAATTAGCTTAACATCAGTCACGGAAATGCATTGCACAAGAGAAAAGATTGTAGAAATTAAAACTATAACAAACAGTAGTCAGTATGGTCCATTTAAAAAGGACAGTCACGTTTGACCAACATCATTGCAACAGTGACTATACTTCAAAACTATTTCATTCACTGTAAAAATCTTTGCAATAATCATGAACTTGTGAAAGGTATTGCACAAATGCAAATCTTTCTTTTTATTAAATTATTTGAGAAAATTATAGAAAGCAGTGATAAGCATTTGCAATATATTTAGATTTTGAAAAAAAAACTTGCAATAATGTTGTCATGAACCAGGTGAAATAGTCTTTAAGTTTGAAGATAAATGTTTTTGAGCTTGTCTGTTATTAAAGAGAGAAGGGAAAAGAAGGTGAGAAATAAAACAGGTAAAATTCAGAAGATAAAGCCAGTAAAACACGTGATTAACTTATACTGGCCCATCTCATCTTGTTTACCTCAAAATGGAGCATTCATTTCCATGTATGAGGTTTATCTTTTACTGTTTTTTACTCTTTAGACGGCAGTGATTGGGCCATAGAGCACAGAAACAGACCCTTTGGTCCAACTTGTCCACCTTGACTGAGTTTCTCAAGCTAAACACGTCCATATACCTGTGTTAGGCGCATATCCCTCTCAATCTTCTCTATGATAAATATATGTAGTCAAGTAAGAGCCATCTGGAAAATAATGTACACTGACTGACCCATCACATTGTTCAACAATCTCACCCCACATTTGGCACCACCAGCCCAGTTGGAAGTCAGTAGCCAATGCTAATCAACCTTTGTTTCAAAAGCTTCCTGAAGTCAGCCTTTCAACAACATCAAAACAGAATTAACTTAAGTTTTGATTGTACTTTTGACTGAAGAAAAGTTAAAAGTGACCAAGTGAAAAGCAAGACTGACCACAGTAAGGTCAACTGAGATGAAGGGAAGGGTGAAGGTGATTGAAGGAAAGTCGAATGTGACTGAAGGAAGGTCAAGGGTGATGAAGAAAAGCTCAAGATATGTTGAATGGAGGTCTCAGGTCACTAAAATCAAGATTATGCTGTGCTCAAAGAACATCATGGTATGAGCATCAGTTGTCCATTTTGGTTGAAAGTCAGGAGACAGTGATGGATACATATTTGACTGACTTATGTGCTCTAATCAATTTTTGAAGGCAAAATGTGTCTTGTCCAGTCAATTTTCCTGGCGCCTCAGGTGGATGAGGAGTTCAACAAAGGCAACATAGCTTTCGGTCAGGTATGACAGCAGCCAGAATGCCAACAAGGTGTAGGACTAGACACTGAGCTAGTTAGGTTGGAGATAATTAGGGTTGAGTGTGATGATGAAGAATGGCACAACCTAGTGTTCACATATTTTCACACCTCAGGGGCAGGTGGGGCTTGAGCCTGGCCCTCCTAGGTTCGACATAGGGACACTATCATATGCCGTAAGCACTCTCATCCTAGAGTTTAATGCATGGATCTGAACTACTTTCAGATGACAGTGAGGCAATGTCAAGGATGGCTGAGGATATATAGGGATACAGTCATTCAAGTGCTCTCCTTCCAGTTACCTGCAGCCCCTTAAACTAGGAGTGAATTCATTGTCAATGGCATTAAAATCTTTACAAGTTAAATATGTCAGTGGCTCATTCCATGACTTCAGAGAAGTCATATTTAACATAAAAGCAGCCACATATTGCTACATCAAAGAGTTTATTAATGCAACTTTTTAAAGGCCAGTGAGTTTGTTCAGTGCAATATGGATCCAGTGAGCCAAACCGAAAGATCTGGGTACTTTGGTGACATTGCTGTTTCCCCCAGGTTCAGGAGATTATTGACTGTATGCATGTGATGATCAAAGCTCTCAGGGACAAGCCTGGGACTTTCATGCACAGAAAAATGTCCCTACCAATAAATGTGCAATATATGACAACCAGGAACAATTCTCTAGGTGTGCACTTGGTTCCTGTGGAGCTGTCATGATCTTACTTTCTCCACAACTCCCAGGTATTTCATGCAACCACATGTCTGCAGATATGGATTGTGGACAACACGGGCTATTCCCTCAATACCAGTCAGAAATCCTCAAAACCCAGCAAAGAATTCTACAATTGAGCTCAAATCCTAAAAGGCTACATTGGAATGTTGAACACTACTGCTTGGACCGCTCTCTCAGAGAACTCCAATGTGTGCTTTGAAGGGTCTTGAGCACAATGCTACCACATTTAGAAAAAAAAAAGATGCAATATTGCATTACCACCTTTGGACTAATGTCCCTTTAAGAGATCAACATACAAATGAGCTCGGCACCTGAATGCTGTCACACTCCAACAGGCCACATGCTGCTTGCATTGCAGCATTCAAGGCACAGGCTATATCTGGAAATTATCCTGAACTATATGTATTAGTTTAGCTGCAAACACATCCACCAGGGATCTTCAAGTAAATGGAATTGATTTGTGTTACATTTAGATAACACAATTCTACTATTGCATAGTGCACAGCTGGGACTCTTTTTGTTTAAAACCAGAACAAAGAAACTAACTTTACAAGTTATGAAGATCAAGGGAGCAGTAGCAAAGAAAGTATAACATGTTCCCACAGTACAGAACACAGAAGAAAGTAAAGCATGTTTCTTCACAAGTTGAGAAATCACAACCTCTGTGTCGGCCAGGCTTGTGCAGGCAACTGACTGATCAAACCCATCCTATTTCAAAATTTGAATGACTGTCAGGAGCCAGCCCCATGCTGAACTAAGAGAAAGTCTGCCTAAATTCAAACAGCAAAAGAAAAAGTGGGTTTCAGTCAGGAACAGTACAGAGCCAACAGAAGAATCCTAAGATAAGAGTCAACACAAAAATTAGAAAGAAACACCAAATTCATCACTGGAAGCACAGAACCCATGCACAAATACAAACTAAAAATAACAAAATAGCAACAGAAGGATTGATACATTTCCCCCAATATTAACTGGAAAGTCTTTGATCAACTAACTAAGTTCAAACTTTTAAAACAAAGAGTAGAGCTATGCTTCATAAACCAAGCAGTTGCAGAGCCTGTTAGGCAAACTGTTAAATGCTTATAAAATTGATAATGATTGTTTACACAGAGTCAACACTTCAGGCTTATTTGAAGAGAACCAGAAATATCCTGCAAAGATAAGTCCAAAAAGATCTGTAAAAGTCACCTTCAGAATTCATGACCTCAAAATTAAATCCTAAAAGCCGTAGAAATAAGTAGATCAATTTGTCCGGAGATATCCTAACAAGTGCAATGAATGTGCGTTTTCAGAGAATGAACTATTGGAGTTGATAATGGAGTTGGTGATTGTTTTCAGTGCAACAAACAATATAGAAACTATAGTCAGTATACAAACTAAAAAGCTGTGTGGCAAATATGGTGTATTGTGCCCCCTTGCATTATGTAAAGGCCATACTTTGATATTTTTGATTGTGAACTGAAATAAGAAAAGGACTGTTTTAAAACCATGGCTTATAAAGGGATTGTTTTTTAAAAGGAAGTTACGATCATCCAAAACCAACTCTGCTGACTCAGCCATGTGCTTAGGACGCTTAAGTTCTGACTGCAAAATCAAATCATCTTTGCCCAGTTCCAGGAAGAGAGGAGGACAAATGAAGAGTTTCAAAGACCAACTAAATGTTTTCCTCAAATAATGCAACATAGATACCAATGCATGGGTTTCTTTAGTCAGAAGAAGCCAATTTGGATGAAACTCTTGTCGGAAGTGACACAATTCTTTGAGAACACATGTGGGCAAGAGGAAATATGGAAAAGGCACTGGAATGCCAATGATCTCAAGGCCAAAGGCCACTTCCACCTGCAAATATGTGGGATCAGGCTCATCAGTCATATAAGGACCTACAGAATGCAGACGAGTGGCACAGAATTTCCGAGATAAATAATCATATCGGTGAGCAAATGATTGATGATGAGGACAACGAGTCTGAATTCTGAAAGATGAGTACTGGATAGTTGGAGCTCAATGATACAATTGATAACCATTGAATAAACTGCATAAAATGGGGTGCTGATCTTATGCATTTGTAAACTAACAATGCAGTGAATCTATGGCAATTCAGTATGAAGACCACATATATTTATTTGTTAGACATAAGTAGGGATGGGCACTGACTGGACAACTAGCCTATACTCATCTCAACATTGTGAATCACCAAGGTCCCTTTGGCAGCAGAAGAGATCAAGAATATTCACACTGAGTCAGTCCAAGATTTACAACAATTGTACCTGGACAACTTTGACACCAAAGGAAGTTGCAAAGGTAACGTCATATTGCACCTCAGAGAGGCTGGAATTAAACCCTGAGCCCTGGTGCTGTGAGGCAGCTATGCTAATCACTGTGCCACCGTGTCACCCCAGTCACAGACATCGAGGAGGCACACTCCTGATCAGACTACAAGGAGATGTATCAGAGCTGGATCTTTGGCACGTCAATCGCTAAGAAGTCACTATTTCCCTTTTACATCTATAGCATAGTTACTTACCATGCAAGCAGTCACCCTGGTAACCAAGTCTCACCAATAAAATCATTCTCCATATATGAATAAAGTGAACAAAACTATATGAACACACACCAACATATGCTGCAATCTGTTGCCTTTGTATGACCAAAAGGTCTTAACATTTGCATTATGGCCACTATGATTTTTTTTTTGAACTTACTCAGTTTGTGGGATGCAGGCATTGCTGTCTGGGCCAGCATTTATTGCTCATTGCTAGTTGCCCTTGAGAAGGTAGTGATGAGCTGCCTTCTTGAACTGCTGCAGTCACCTGCTGTGGGTTGACCCACAATGCCATTAGGGAGGGACTTCCAGAATTTGGACCCAGCAAAAATGAAGGAACGGCGATATCTTTCCAGGTCAGGATAGTGAGTGGCTTGAAGGGGACTTGAAGTTGATGGTGTTCCCATATGTCTGCTGCCCTTATCATTCTTGATGGAAGTGGTTGTGGGTTTGTGAATTTCTGCGGTGCATCTTGTAGATAGTACACACAGCTGCTACTGACTGCCAGTGGTGGAGGGACTGGATGCTTGTGGATGTAACGTCAATCAAGTGGGCTGCTTTGTCCTAGATGGTGTCAAGTTTCTTGAGTGTTGTTGGGGTAGCACTCTTCCTGGCAATTGGGGGGTATTCCATCACACTCCTGAGTTGTGCCTTGTAGATGGTGGACAGGCTTTGGGGAGTCATGATGCAAGTTGCTTACCACGGTATTCCCAGCCTCTGACCTGCTATTCTAGCTACTGCATTTATGGGTGAGTCCAATTGAGGTTCTGGTCAGTGATAACGCTCAGGATGTTGATAATGGGGGATTCGGTGATGGTAACACCATTGAATGTCAAGGGACAGTGGTTAGATTGTCTCTTATTGGTGATGGTCATAGCCTGGCATTTGTGTTGCATGAATCTTACTTGCCACTTGTTGTCCCAAGCTTGGATGTTGACCAGTTATTATTGCACTTGAACATAAACCGCTTTATTATCTGAGGAGTTATGAATGATGCTGAATATTGTGCGAAACTTGCCACTTCTGACCTCATGATGGAGGGGAGGTCATTGATTCAGCAGCTGAAGATGGTATGACCTCAATACTGCAGTTGAGGTGGATACAGCCTGCTGAGAATGATGCCCGATGGCAGACATTACCTTGGTGGCCATTCTCTGGTTGGTGAGGCCTGAATGGGGTTAGTATGGATAAGGGTCCTATATGGATGATGGTGCATCCTTAGGAGCTTCACCCATGGGGGTCACCGGCAGAGGAGCTAAGGAGGAGCTGCTGATAATCAGAATGACTTTGAAAGGAAGCTCCCAAATGGCTGATTGGTGCTCATCTGTCCTACTGGGTGGGTAGTTGTGGCATGATGATTATAGAGTCATAGAGCTATACAGATTGGAAACAGATCCTTCAGTCAAACTCATCTGTGCTGACTAGATAGCTTAAATTAATCTAATCCCATTTGCCAGCATTTGTCCCACATCCCTCTAAACCATTCCTATTCATAGACGCATCCAGGCATGTTTTAAATGTCGTGATTGTACCACCACTTCCTCTGGCAGTCCATTCCATAGACACACCATCCACTGTGTGAGAAAGTTGTCCCATGGGTTCCGTTTAAATGTTTCCACTGTGACCTTAAACCAATGCCCTCGCATTTTAGACTTGCCTACCCTGGGGAAAAGTCCTTGCCCATTCACCCTATCCATGCCCTTCATGATTTTATAAACTTCTACAAGGTCACCCCTCAGCCTCTGATGCTTCAGGCAACATCCAGGATTGGATATCTTTAAAAGTAAGATAACTAGAGTTCAAGGTCGATATGTTCTTGTGAGGGTGAAGGGCAAGGGTGGCAGGAATTGGGAACTTTGGATGACAAGAGACATTGAGACTTTGACCAGAAAAAGGAGGCGTGGCTCAGGTACAGGCAGCTGGGATCAAGGAAATCCCTGGAGGTCTACAGGTAAAACAAGAGTTTACTGAAGAAGGAGAGCAGGAGGGTGAATAAGGGGCATAAGATAGCCTTGGCTGAGATCAGGGTGAATCCAAAGAGGTACTTTAAGTATATCAAAAAGAATAACTAGAGAGAGAATAGGGTCACTCAAGAGCCAAAGTAGACAAAGGGCTTTTGCCCAAAACGTCGATTTTGCTGCTCGTCGGATACTGCCTGAATTGCTGTGCTCTTCCAGCACCACTGATCCAGAATCTGGTTTCCAGCATCTGCAGTCATTGTTTTTACCATGTATGTATAGAATCACAGGAATGCGTGAGGTGCTTACTGAATATTTCTCCTCTGTGTTTACCATGGAGAAAGACATGAAGACTTGGGAACTTGGGGAAGTTAGTGGTGATATCCTGGGTCAGTCCATATCACATTATAATACACACAACATCTCCTCTAATGTAGGAGGGTGTATAAATCTGGTCCTGACCAGATATATCCAAGAACACTGAAAGAGGCTAGAGAAGAAATTGAGGGGTTACTGGCTGATATTTTTGCCTCATTGCTAATCTCAGGTGAGGTTTCGGAAGTCTGGAGGGTAGCAAATGTTGCACCATTATTCAAGAAGGTCTGCAAAGATAAGTCTGGGAACTATAGACCAGTAAGTTTAACATTTGTGATGGGTACGTTACTTGAGAAGATTCTGAGGGATAAGATATACATGCATTTGGAGAGACAGGGTTTGATTAAAAGTAGTCAGCATGGTTTTGTGAATGGGAGAGCATGCCTCACAAATTTGTTAGAGTTTTTTGACAAAGTGATCAGGAAAGTTGACCATGGCAGGGTAGTAGACGTAGTCTATATGGATTTTACTAAGGCTTTTGATAAGGTTGCATATGATAGGCTGCTCTGGAAAGTTAGGTCGCATGAAATCCAGGGCAAGCTGGCAAATTGGATACAAAGTTGGCTTGATGGTAGGAAGCAGAGGGTAATAGTAGAAGGATGCTTGTCACACTGGAGGCCTGTGACTAGTGGAGTCAATCAGGGGTCGATGCTCGGCCCATTACTATTTGTTATCTATATCAATGATTTTGATCAGAATGTACAAGGCATGAAAAGTAAATTTGCTAATGACACTAAAGTAGACGGTATTGTGGACAGTGAGAAAGGTTGTCAGAAATTGCAGCAGAAGCTTGATCAGCTGGGGAAGTGGGCCGGGAAACGGCAAATGGAGTTGAATGTAGATAAGTGTGAGGTCTTGCATTTTGGAAAGTCAAATCAAGGTAGGATATTCATGGTGAAGGACTGAAGTGGAACAGAGAGATCTTGGAGATCAGGTTCACAGTTCTCAGAAAGTGGAGTCACAGGTAGACAGGGCAGTGAAGAAAGCTTCATTTGTCAGGTCATTGAGTATATAAGACCATTAGACACAGGAGTGGAGGCAAGGCCATTTGGCCCATCGAGTTCACTCTGCCATTTTATCATGGCTGATGGGCCTTTCAATTCCACTTACTTGCACTTTCCCCGTAGCCCTTAATTTTAAATTTATTATTAATTCCCAATATTAAGAGTCAATCACAATGTGGTCCGGAGTCATATGTAGTCTAGACCAGGTAAGCATGGCTCTTGTTTCACTGAAGGAATAACTCCCATCTGCTCTGGTGGGATTCAAACTCAGGTACCCAGGACATTGCCTGTACCTCTGGATTAACAGGCCAGTGGTAACACCACTAGGCCATCACCTCCCTTAGGGTGATGGTGATATAGTGGTGAGCAGAGCTGCCGTCCAAGCAGTTGACCTGGGTTCAATTCCCAAGCATTGTAGTGTTGTGGTTTCTAAACCAACTTTTAAAGGAAAGCCATCAGGTTAAAACAAGAACATGGATATAAGTTGGGAAGTTATGTTGCAGTTATACAGGATATTGATGAGGCCGCAGTTGGAGTATTGTGTTCAGTTTTGGTCACCTTGTTATAGGAAAGATGTTATTCAACTGGAAAGACCTCAGATGAAATTTACAAGAATGTTGCCTGGACTCAATGGTCTGAGTTATAAGGAGAGGTTGGAAAAGCTAGGAATTTTTTTTGAGTACTGGAGATAAAGGGGGGCCTTATAGAGGTGTATAAGACTATGAGAGGCATGAATTGGGTGAATGCACTCATTTCTTTTACCAAGGTTGGGGAATCGAGGAATAGAGGGCATCAGTTTAACATTAAAGGGGAAAAAATGAAAGGGAACCTGAACAGCAACTTTTTTACACAGTGGGTGGTACACATATGGAATGAGCTGCCAGTGAAAGTGGTTGAGGCAGGTACATAAATAACATTTAAAAGCCATTCGGATAGGAAAGGATTAGAAGGATATGGGCCAGGTGCAGAGAAATGGGGTTAGCGTAGACGGACGTTTTGGTCAGCATGGACCAGTTTGGGCTACAGGGCCTGTCTCCGTGCTATAGTACTCTATGACTCTATAACTCCATCTTTGTAAATCTTTTCTGAACCCTTTCAAGTTTAACAACATTATCTGAGAAGTAAGAGGAGTGGATTGGGAGGATGATCCAAGTTCCTCATCTCCCTCTCATCAGGGCACCACTAGTTCCCCTAGTCAGAGTGATGACCGTAAGAAATAGAAACAGGTATAGGCTCTTTGGTCCCTTGAGTTTGCTCTGCTATTCATTAGGAGCACGACTGATCCGATGACATTCCTCACGTACACTTTCCTGCCCATTCTCTATTGCCCTTGATTCCTCTACTGATCAAGAATCTATTTATCTATCTCAGCCTTAAATGTACAGAAAGGACATGCCCCCACATCTCTCTGTGGCAAGGAGTTCCAAAGACTCACAACCCGCTGAGAAAAGAAATTCCTCCCTCATCTCAGCTTTAAGTTGGTGCCCCTTTATTCTAACATGATGGCGTCTGGTCCTGGACTCTCTCATGAGGTGCAACATCGTCCTAGCATTTACCTGTCAAGCCCCTTAAGAATACTAATGAGATCAACTCTCATTCCTTTAAATTTTAGTAAGTAGTGTCCCAACCTGTTTAATCTTTGCCACTCTGAGCATGTGTCTGGTAGACACAGACTAATATGCAGTACTGGGCTCTTCATGATCATTGTCGAGAGTGTGTTACTGGAAAAGCACTGCAGGTCAGGCAGCATCTGAGGAGCAGGAGAATCGACATTTCGGGCATAAGCTCTTCAGGAATGAGACTTGTGGGACAGGGGACTCAGCGACAAATGGGAGGCGAGTGGGGCTGGGGGGAAGGTAGCTGGGAATGTGATAGGTAGATGAAGGTGGGCGGGGGGGGAAACATGATAAATCGGAGACGAAGGTGGAGTGGATAGGTGGGAAGGAAAATGGACAGGTCAAGAGGGAAGTGACAAGTTGGAGGCTTGGGACTAGGATAAGTGGGGGGAGGAAATGAGGAAATTGATGAAATTCACATTGATCCCGTATGGTTGCAGGGTCCCAATCCGGAATATGAGACATTCTTCCTCCAGGTGTCAGGTGGTTAGGGTTTGGCAATGGAGGAGGTCCAGCACCTGCATGTCCTTGTTGGAGTGGGAGGGGGAGTTAAAGTGTTTGGTCATTGGGTGGCATCATTGCCAAGCTCCTGGAGGCTGGAGAAAACAGAGCTCATGTGCTGGAATGGACACTTCCATCATCTGTGCATCCCTGCATAATACCTCTGGCAACTACGCCAGATATTTCCTTGACTTGTTTTTATTTGTCAAGGGAATATGGATGCTGCTAGCTAGGCCAGCATTTAACTCCATCTCTAGTCCCCTTGAGAAGATGCTGGTGAGTCACCAGCCCATCTGGTATAGGTGCAGTTACTGGGCTGTGAAGAATTGAGCTCCAGGATTTTCAGCCAGTGACAGTGAAGAAATGCTGATATAGTTTCAGGATGGTATGGGTAACTTGAAGGCAGTAATGCTGCCAAAAATCTCGGCCTTTGTCCTTCTAGAAGGTGCTGTCAAAGATTCCATGGTGAGGTGCTGCAGGATAGGTTTAATTAAGGATACACACTGTTGCTATTGTATGTCACTGATTGAGGAAGTGCTAATCAAGTAGACTGCTAGAATGTCACAAGGTAACCCAATAGAGGCTTTCAGATCACTTATACGCTTTTTCTTTTAGGATGAATGTAGGGAAGATGCTTCAAGTTATGTGGTAGTTCAAAATTAGAGGTCACCACTATTGCATAGCTATTAATATCGGAAGGAATTTCTTTAAATTGAGAGTGGTTAAAATATAAAACTTGCTACCACAATTGAAACAAGTAACACAGGTGTGTTTGAGACAAAGCTGGAAAAATACATAAGGTAGAAATAATAGAAGATTGTGATGACAGCCTTAGATTAGGGAGAATGTTCTTGGGGAGTATAAAGGCAATTTTAGATCATTTTGGGTGAATGTCTTGTTTCTGTGCTGAAAATTCCCTGTAATATAATACAAGATTTAAATAGTGTAATCTTACAATTCAATGGTGAGTGAAATGATTATTGCTTTACGAATGTAAAATTCTATTATTTCCATTAAAGCTCATCCACTTCTGCTTGGACCATTCCTCAATCAAACTAACTTCTCCCTGATGAATTCATGTTTCTCAAATGGAATAATCTCACTCCTAAGCAATTGGCTAATCATCCCAGATCTGTCCAGAAGTTCGTTTTCAGTCAGGCAGATGTTTTATTCACTAGCACTTGGGAAGATGGTTGTACAGCAAGAAAATAAAGTGCATGGGAAATGTCTACTCTCAACATAGCTATTTTCCTTCCTGCTGTGTTTCCCCAGTGTTTCTGTTGAGGTTTGTGATTATTAGAACATACGATAGCCACGAAACTAAATTCAAACTTTGTTGTCTGGTTCTGGATCTCTGTTATTCATCTTTTTGATGAGACATTAAATCACGATCCTGGTCTGTCTTCTCGAATGGATATAAAGATCCCATGGCTCTACTCGAGGAAGAACAGGGCTGTCCTCCCTGGTCCTGGGCAATACTTACCTCTCAATCAACATCACTGAAATAAATTACCTGCTCATGATTCTAACTGCTGTCTGTGGAGCCTTGCTGTGCAAACACCGGCTGTGATGCTTCTCTACAGTGCAACAACTCTTCAAAAATGCTTCATTAGCTGTAAAGTGTGTATCTGTACATTCATGAGGTTATGAATGACACTTTATGAATTCAAGTCCTTTCTCTATTGAGTAAACCATCGCTGACTCAACATCCAAATGTCTTGGAATGATACCAGAATGAAATTCATTTTTAGGAGTCCAGATCATGTAGCTATTAGGCCTAATCTCTGTGCCACAATTAGTTTATGGGAGGGCTCATGAGTCATGATTGGATCAGATTAACAGCCCCAATCAGGGAACTTATATTCTATGAGGCCCAACTGGCTGACTGCGTTCCAATTATTACAAATGTTCTCTGCATATTGTCAGAAAGTTTTAATTTATGGTGATTTCCAATTAGAACTTATGTGAGACAGGGTTATTGTCAGAATTTCTGTTCCATCTCTTTCAGATATGTTAAAATAGAAAGAGAATCTTAGACTGGAAAAGGCAATCCAGATAGTAGTAGAAGTTGAAATCTGTAAACCACACAAGAGCATGATAGGAATAGAAGCCAACCAAGCTCAAGAAGCTCATTGGACTTCATTAGCTTTCTAAGACACAAAAACACCAAAACATCAAATCGTAGATCAACACAAAAATGTCTTTAAATTCTTTGATACTAGCAAGTATTTTCTAAATGTGGAATTAACAAAAACACAAAAAGATACAAAACCAAACTTTATCACAGTAATTAAACTTCTGTTGGTGTTATGAATAGAGAATGTACAGTAGTCAAAAAAATACAACCATTGAACCACAAAATTAATAATGCTAAGATGCTCAAGGAGGTTAACACCTTACAGCAAGCATCTTTGGAAATAAACCCAGAATACCAAGACATAGCTTTGTTTGAACAAATCATTATCTAATGACATGCCCCTCAGGAAGGTACAAATCAACTTTTCTTTGCCATCTGAGCCAGTTACAACAGAGATCACAAAGCTTAGTGGTCATCTAACAAATAAAATACTTGACACTGAAGCAAGTGTTTCTTTTTAGAAAGTTTTCTTGGTCAACCAGAACAGAGGACGGTATGGCACACAGGCAGAACTCCACTCAAGATCAACGAAATACTGAGAGTACTCCTAAAACACCAATACTATGTGGAACAGGTATATGTCATCAGAAACATGAACTTATTCAATCATATTTCAACACAGACAAATCTTAAAATTCTGATCAAGAGATATCCTCGACTCTATACTACTAGGAGTTAGTTATAGCCAACTCCTGATGCAGCCAATTAGCTGTTTAGAAGTAACAATGCCAAAACAGCACTGTCAGCTTTACTGACAATGACTGAACCTCAAAACATGGCAAGGTTATCCAAATGAAGTCTTGTGAGAAGGGTAAGATCACATGCTAGAGTGCTTTCTTACAGCATCAAACAAGGAAGATTCACTCTTTCAAAAACACAACTTGCTTATCTAGAGGCAGGCGGCATTGATGAGGCGTTTAAATGAATATTTTGCATCTGGAGGATGCTGCCTCCTCTATCACCGGGGTGTACAAAATTGCTAAGGAAGTAGTCATGGACAGAATATTGGTACTTAGAGTTGAAAGGTCACTGAGACTTGATGAGATACATCCAAGGATTTTGAAAACAGTGAGGGTAGAAATCGTGGGGGCATGATCCATAAACTTTCAATCTTTCCTGGACTCAGGGAAGGTACCAGAAGACTTTATGGTCGATTTCAAGACAGGTTGTAAGCATAATCCCAGCAGCGCAGAGCAGTCAGTTTAACTTTGGCAGTAGGGAAGCTTCTAGAAACAATAATTCAGGTTACATTAGTTGTCACATGGAGAAAAAAATGGGTTGATTAGGAAGCATTGGCAGAGTTTTCTTAAGAACAAATCATGTTTACCTAACATGTTGATGTTTTTAAAAAAAAATAACAGGAATGGCTGGTCTCAAACAAATCGTGTTCAGTTTCTTCTTTCCTTTTACCACCAACTGTCCCGAAGTCCATCAGTCATTTCTAGCTCACAGTTTAAAAATGATAAAAGAATAAAAATGAATATAATGAAAAATCAGCGAAGGTTCTAACAGTCTCAAACCCATTTTTGATGCAGGACATCAGAGCCCTATAAAATGCAGGCTCAAATCCTTCATTGTGAAACAATGGAAGAGGGACAGACTGATGGAATAGCAGAGATGCACTGCATTTGCCATAAGCATCCATGAGTGCAAGTGATATGTATTTGGTCATCAGAGACGCCTGTCATCACTAATTAAGAACTCAATGGTAAGGCTGTGTTTTGGGAAAGATGGTAGCCTTGTCATTGGATGTTGCTGAATTTACTACCAGCCTTAGAAGTTCAAAGACTCTGACTTCTTGCTGCCTCCTGAAGTTGTCTCCTGTCGCTGGTTGGGAAATGGCTACAGCTAAGTGCCTGCTTGTTACTCTTCAAATGTACAATTTGTTATAAAATGGAACATAATTATCCTTTTAAGTGACTACCTGCCCCAACAGTGTATGTAGCCAGGGCCGTTAGTATCTTCTCTCTGTGAAAAGTGCTTGGAGGCAGGAAAACATTGTAGGTACAACTAAAAATTTCAACTGTCCTGCCATGTTTAAAGCTGCCTAGTCAGGATTGGGAAAGTTCAATCCCTTGGGTTATCAGCAAAGTATTCTCCAAGTATCAGAAAAAGATAAGAATTCAGAGCAGGAATAGTTATCCAGCCCCTCAGACCTGCTCTGTGCTCCGTTAAGGTAAAGGTTGATCTTCTTACCTTCTCTCACTGCCCTAAAAGTTTCTGACTCCCTTGGGATCCAAAAATCTGTAAAACTGCGACTTACATATATTTAACTACTGAGTATCCATGTTTGTTGGAGAGAATTTCAAATTTTCACAGCACTCAGGTGAAAAATCTCTCCACATTTCAGTCTTAAATCGTCAGACACTAGTTCTGAGACTGTGGACCCTGCACTCTCCAGACTAGGTTCCCCAGCCAGCTGAATCTTTCTTCCAGGAACTACCTTGACAAGTCTCTCAAGAATTTTACTGTTTCAGGAAGTTGACCTTGCATTGTTCTAAACTCAAAGGAACATATGACTAGTCTTCATAATCTTGCTTTCATCTGAAATTCCCTAAATACCAGGAATCAATCTAGCCAACCTTAATTGCACTTCTTGTTCTCCAAGAATATCTTTTGGTGCAGTGCTTTTTTCACCAAGGTCCCATAAAATTGGAGTAAGACTTCTTTATTGTTATATGCAATCCCTTTGCAATAAAGGTCTGCACACCATATGTTTTCCTAATTGCTTGCTGTAGCTACCTGTCAACCTGCTGTAATTCAAGAATGTCGACACTCAGATTCCATTTTCCAATCTATCACCATTTCTTAAAAAAAATCTGCTGTTCTATTTTTCTATCATAGCAGATAATTTCACATTTTCCACATTATGCAATATTCCATTGAGTAGTGTTTTTTCCAATCACTTAACTTTCTAAATCCTTTTGCATTTGCAACCTTATTGAAGAAGGGAAACTTTTACACTTGAATTTCACATTTGGAATGATGATGACTGAATCTCCAGAATGATAGAATGCACCACACCCAGAAAACAGAAATAGCATCAAGCTCTGGAGATATGAATGAATCTGCCAGGAGTCCAGAAGAGTACATCAGTCACCTCTTGAATACAGACAGATGTGGTGCCTCCAACAATGCCATTGTAATTTCCTCTTACTGCCTACAAAAACCCCAAAGGGGAAAAATATTGATGACTGCTGTTACAGTGACTGAAATTCTGTTGGGGTCACCAAATATCTCTCTGAGTCTGGAAATAGCAATTCACACTTCTATGTTATTATCTCCCTTGTGAATCAAAGCTTGTTTATACATCGCCGTTCTGTTAAGGGGAGATACAACACAGTCTCTCAGATGAGATCATCTCCTTCTTCTGGGTCCCTGCATCTCTCTTTCTTTCTTGGCTTAAGTATCAGAAATGAAAAAGGCACATACTACACAATCGACCTCAAACTCCTCATCATGAACATCAGGGCACATCTGTCAAATTGAGAGAGCTGTCCCATAGTATTACCTGTTATTGAGTTACTGATTCAACCACTAATTACAACCAATGTCCCAGATATCTCCATCACCATTCCTCATTATGTTTTATTTGCCTGTTGGGACCGATTTCACTGAGACAGGATAGTAGTATACAGTCTGGAGCAAGTTCCCCTGGGAGTTCTCAACATTGTCTCTGGACCCAAAGAAGTCTCATGACATCAGAGAATCTCATGCTGATGACTAACTACCATTAACCGCTTCCTCCACCACACTTAGCTGATTAGGTAGTACTCCTCTATGCTAAACAAAAGCAAGGGAAGCTAGGGTATAAAATGTACTTTGGGTGGGGTCTTCAATGTATATTGCCAAGAATGGTTCAGCAGCACCATTAACAACCAAGCTGGTTGAGTCCTGAAGGACATATCTGCGAGATTGGGTCTGGTGAATCGAGAACATTCAACAGGGCAAACCTATTTGACCTCATCCTCACTAAACTACCTTTTGCATTTGCAACTACATCTTTTTTTAAACTTCCATGTTGGACACTGGCTGGCCAGTATTTATTGCCTGTCCCTAGTCACCCTTGAGAAGGTGGTGGTGAGCTGTCTTCTTGAACCCACTGCTGTCCATATGTTGTTGGCAAACTCACAATGCCATTAGGAAGGCAATTCCAGGATTTTGACCCAATGACACCAAAGGAATGGCAATATATTTCCAAGTCAGGATAGTGTGTGGTTGGAGGGGAACTTGCAGCAAATATTATTCCTATCCATGTCTTTATAGATGGTAGTGGTTATGAGTTTGGAAGGTGCTCTCTAATGATCTTTATTGAATTTCTGTAGTGCACCTTTTAGTTGGTACACATTGCAGATACTGAGTGACCGGGGTGAGGAATATGGTGCAAATCAAGCAGGTTGCTTTTTCCTGGATGATGTCAAGCTTCTTGAGCATTGTTGGAGACGAACTCATTCATGTAAGTGGGGAGGGTTCCATCATGCTTCTGACTGTGCCTTACAGATGATGGACAGGCTTTGGCAAGTCAGGAGGTGAGTTATCTGCTACTGGATTCCTAGTCTCTGACCTGTGTGGCTACTATGTTTATGTGCCGAGTCCAGTTCAGTTTCTGATCAATGGTAACATCTAGGATATTGATAGCGGGGGTTTCAGTAATGGTAATGTCATTGAATGTCAAGGGGTGGCAGTTAGATTGTCTCTTACTGGAGCTGGTGATTGCTGACCATTTTTGTGGCACAAATGTTATTTGTCATTTTTCAGACTAAGCCTGGATATGCTTGGGTAGATACAGGTATTGTAGCTGTAGGTGTGGTAAATTCTGGAGCAGCAGTCTTCAGTACTAATGCTGGAATACTGTAAGGGCAAAAAGCCTTTGCCTCCAACCTTTTCGTGACATTACATGGAGTGAATTAAATTGGCTGAAGGCATTTGATTAGGAACCACAGGTGAAGCTGCTTAATATGAAGCACAGAAGGTTCTGTGGAAGTATCTGGGAACTACTGAAGTAAAGTTAGAGATCCCTAAAGCCAAGATGGAAAAATCCAAACCTTTGTAGATGATGGACAGGTTTTGGGGAGTTAGGAGATTAGTTGCCTGCTACAGGGTTCCTAACCTCTGATCTGTAGACACAAATCCATTACAAATCTATTACAAATGTGATTTTAAGAAAATAGATTTAACAGCATTGAATTAATGCAGCAATACAACCTTTAGAACAACACAATTTAAACAATTCGTTGAGTAATACAAGTATAAGCAGCATTGAGATCTTACAATTTGAAACTGGACTAATGGAATAAAGGTCATTAAACACACTATGAAGAAATGGAAGAAGCCATAATTCTTCCAAAAAAGACTAAATAGCAGAGATGAGCAAAACTGAACACAGGATTGGGCAACATGGAAGAAATCAAAATCTTGAGATACTGAACTGGTTCAAAATTTAGCACTAAATCCAAAGCTGAACATTTCCAGAAGGCCTTTGACAAGGTGCTACATTGGAATCTGCGACATCAGATAGGAACTCATGGGCAAGTTGCTTGCATGGGTAAAGGATTAACTGACTGGCAGAAGGTAGAGAGTGGGGACAAAGGGGTCTTTTTCAGTTTGGCAGTGGTGACTAGTGGAGTTCTGCAGGGCTCAGTGTCAGGACCACAACTATTCATGTTATACATTAATAATCTAGATGAAGGAACTGAGGGCATTATTGCTAAGTTTGCAGATGACACAAAGATAGGTGGAGGGACAGGTTGTGTTCAGGAAGCAGGGAGGCTGCAGATGGACGAGGAAAGGCTCGGAGAGTGGGCAAGGAGTTGGCAGATGGAATACAGTCTGGAAAAGTGTGAGGTTAAAGTGCATAAGAAGAATAGAGAGGTAGACTATTTTCTAAATGAGGACAGGCTTCAGAAATCTGAAGCACAAAGGACTTAGGAGTTCTACTTGCAGATTCTCTGAAGGTTAATATGTACGTTCAGTTGGCAATTTGGAAACAAATACAATGTTAGCATTCATTTTGAGAGGGCTGGAAAAGAAGAGTAGGGGTGTATTGTTGAGGATGTACTGGTCACACCACATTTGGAATATTGTAAGCAGTTTTGGGCCCCTTATCTAAGGATGGATATGCTGACGTTGTAGTGGTCAAGAGATGGTTTACAAGAATGATTCTGGGAATGAAGGGCTTAACGTTTTAGGAGTGGTTGAGGACTCTGGATCTGTACCTGATGGAATTTAGAAGGATGAAGGGAGGTCTCATTGAAACTTACAGAATACTGAGAGGCCTACATGAAGAACATATTTCCACTTGTCGGAGAGACTAGGACCTGAGGCCTCAGCTTCATATTGAAGGGATGAACATTTAGAACTGACATGAGGATGAATTTCTTCAGAGGGTGGTTAATTCGTGGAATTCAGTACAGCAGAAGGCTGTGGAGCGCCAAGTCATTGGGTGTCTTTAAGACACGGATAGATAGGTTGTTGATTAGTAAGGGGATGAAAGGTTCCAGAGAGAATATAGGAGAATGGGGTTGTGAAACGTATTAGCCATGATTGAATGGTGGAGCAGACTCAATGAGTTGAATGGCTTAAGTCTGCTCCAATATTTTATAGTCTTATGTTTCCATATTTAGATAGATCATACATTATTGTATTCATTGGGTCATAATGCAAACGGTACTATAAATTGCCAAAAGGCAAAGACTATTTGAAAAAGTTCTAAAAGCTTATGATAATTATTTTAAATTGAGAACAAATAATATTCATGAAAAAGCTTGGTTTAACAGAAGTGCTCAGTATCCAGGGTTAGATAACTTATTTCAGAACTTATTGGAATATGGATTTTTGAAAGCAGAATGTATAATTGTTAGAATGATTGATTTGTCTTTGTCAGAGTTCTTACAGTTCAAGGAGGATTTAACTTTGGAAAAAACTATTCAAACCATGTTGGAAGTGGAAACCAGAAATACTTAGATTCTGAGAATAACACAAATACCTCATGATAGTACCAGAACCTATTCTCTTTGTAAGATGTGGATACTCTGAAGAGGTATGTGGCACAGCAACAAAGATTAAGCCAAACAGTAAGCACTAACATGCAGAGTCAGTGCAAAACAACAAAACAATCACAGGCACAGGCAATGCCAGGCCCTGACAAATTAGTACTATATCTGTCTCATTATAGGTCACTTCCAGAGAATGTGTAGAAGTAGGATATAGTGCCAGCTCAGCAGAAAGCGAAATAGCTTACTCATACAAATAAGTTAATTCAGTTGGATTACCTCCATTAGAAAAAATACTCACATTAGATGGTATATCTTCATTATAGAAGATAGCCAAAGAATTCTTTCAGGAAAATGGTCATCTAAAAGAATTGAGTTTCTACTCTTGTTATCGCAGCAGAACATTTCAATGCCTTCTCCATCAATGTAGAACTGTTAGTGCCAATAACACATTTAAATAAGCAGTAACCCCTTCTATCATGATTGAAAATCTGCACATATCCATCCACAGAGGGTAAAGGAAAATGTCAAATCTAATCAAAAAGCTTAAGTAAAGATTAAGTGTTGAAGTTTGCTGGAACAAAATGGAGGTGGGTTACATATGATTCCATGGTAGCCAGCTCAACATCCATAGATTCAAGACTCAGTCTTAAAGAAACAATTACAAGTATAAACATCCAGGAAACAACAGGAAGGAAATGCTTGTTCAATTCAAAAGGCAATTGTCTTGTCCAAAAATCCAGGATACTGTAAAGAAGAAAGTCTTAACAGCGCAGCTATCTTCCATGAGGAACATTCATGAGATTAAAGGTCTCTCAAATGAGGTAATGGGCAATTACCTGAATAGGCAGTGAAGAGTTCCCTCGTGAAGGAAATTCAGGGCATTAAGACTCCTCCAGATAAAATAATGGACCAACTATCAGGTTTAGCAGGAACAACATCTTCCGTGTAGGTCTTTGGACAGATAAAAGATCTTCCTGTGGAGAAATGATTTATAGACAATCAGAATCAAGGCCAATAGTCCTCAAATCAAAGATTTACCAAACTTCCAATTCTGAAGGCAATGCAGTTGAGAAGAACACTGCAACATCCAGACTCTCTGCATTTCTGAAGGAGTAATCTGTGTCGAGATTGGTAGTGGTAACTATAATGGTTGTTATATACGTAAATATATAAATGTTACCTATGGGGAAAAGTTGGAGAAGATGTTATATGAGGTACTGTTATGTTAAAATCATATTTGGCTCCACCTGATCTGATGATGTCACATAGTCTTTAGGTGGAGAATTAGGCCATCTTGCAAGAGACCCCATTGGAGTAAGAAAGGTCATCACTGGCTGCTGAAAGTCTTACATAGAGTCATGGACATAATTGTACCAAACTAGTCAGTGCAGTTTGTACCTATTTCAATCATGCAACAAACTGTTTTGTGTTATGCTAAGACTTTTACTATTGATAATTAAACAGGCCCTTAGTTCAGAATTGATGATGTGTTTTACCTCAAAGACCCAGAGTCCAATACAATAGGCCTGTTCTGCCAGGCATCATAAAAGGAGATTCTCACATTTAGCTTGGCAAATCTCTTTTATTTACTGACACAGACTTGCTTCAACCTGGGGAGTAAACCACGGTGACTTCCTCAGTCAATCCCCAGTGACATATAATTGGAATCTGTTTAATGTTATAGAAATTCTGGATTGACATATACTTTCTAAGCCCTTATCTGCTTTCTCAACTAGACTGAGCACAGAAGTTAAAACCATGACCAGTGTGACTATGGTGGGAAGAGGATGCTAAGTTAAAATACCCAAGGCCAAATTTCAATCTTAGACTAATTTCCTACCATTGTGATCCCACCTCCATTACAAGATTGTCAGGAGACAGGATTTTCTGAAGCCTTGTTTATAATTGGCTTGGAAAAGACTAGGGATAAACCAGGATGCTTCTGAAGCAGGTAGTTTAAAAAGGTCCTACAAAAAGATAGATCTAGTTTCCCAACAGAATCAGCAGTGAAGATTGAGCTGCATCAGCAAGGCCTCACAATCTATAGAAATTTAATATTAATATTAATTTAATAGAGAAACTTATAGAGTCAGAGTTATAGAGATATACAGCATGGAATCAGACCCTTCGGTCCAACTCATCGATGCCAACCAAATATCCCAACCCAATCTAGTCCCACTTGCCAGCACCTGGCCCATATCCCTCCAAACCCTTCCTATTCATAGATCCATTCAGATGCCTTTTAAATGTTGCAATTGTACTAGCCTCCACCACTTCCTCTGGCAGCTCATTCCATTCACGTACCACCCTCTATATGAAAAACCTGCCCCTTAGGTCTATTTTATATTTTTCCCCTCTCACCCTAAACCTATGCCCTCTAGTTCTGGACTCCCCCATCCCAGGTAAAAGACTTTGCTATTTATCCTTTCCATGCCCCACATGATTTTTTAAACCTCTATAAGGTCACCCCTCAGCCTCTGACACTTCAGGGAAAACAGCCCCAGCCTATTCAACCTCTCCCTATTGCTCAAATCCTCCAAATCTGGCAACATCCTTGTAAATCTTTTCTGAACCTTTTCAAGTTTCACAACATCTTTCCGATAGGAAGGAGACCAGAGTTACAATGCTTGCAATATTCCAAAAGCGGTCTAACTAACGTCCTGTATACCTGCAACATGACCTCCCAACTCCTGTACTCAATAATCTGATCAATAAAGGAAAGCATACCAAATGCCTTCTTCACTATCCTAACTACCTGCGACTCCACTTTCAAGGAGCTATGAACTTGCACTCCAAGTTCTCTTTGTTCAGCAACACTCCCTAGGACCTTACCATTAAGTGTATAAGTCCTGCTAAGATTTGCTTTCCCAAAATGCATAGATCAATTTAAAATTGCTATCTCCTGACATTAACTCTTCAACATAATATACCTTAGCCCTCTCATTCCACTCCTATAACCACGCCTCCAGCCTCCTGTTCTTTCATCTTCATGGCATAGCCCATGACACTCCAAACTGATTCTTCAAACCAACTGCATAAACAGAGTCAAGCATTTGTAAAACGATTAGCTTGTTGCACTGCAACAACAAGTTCATATAACTCCCCAAGAAAGCAAATTAATTTCAGAACGACTATCTCAACAGAGCCCCGGCTGAATACATTCGAGCAATCCAAAATGCATGAATAATTTGACATTTATTATCATACTAGGCTTGACTTTCAATACTGTCAAATGATTCTACCATTTTATCCCTTTCATTTTTCCATAGTTACAACTTAACGTTTTACTTGACAATTTGGCAGAACTAATAATCCGGGAGACAGATTGTTTAATGGATAGTTACATCTTCTAACCACAGCACTATCATAACTTACTTCAGTGAACACGGATACAACTCATGTTGTATGATCAACAATATAGGAGGCAAAATGTTTTCATTTACCTGTTTGAACTTTTCTTACCTCTAATCCATGGTTCATGCTTCCATGCAGTTGACGTAAAAATCATCAACATTTATCTCACAGAAAATAAACATTTTCTTTGCACAATACACAAATGGGGTAGAAATTGGATTGGGATTTCCAGGAGCCCCACTCAATTGTCATTTTCTTGTGCCAGACTGCCTCTATTCTGGGCCATGAAAATGTGACCCTCAATCTTTAAGGCCTGTCCTATTCCTGCAAGGGAGGATAGAGGTAAACAACTAGTTCTATAATGGTAGTGTCACTGGACTAATAATTTAAAAATAGTATTCTGGGAATGTGGGTTCAAATCCCATTAGCAGACGGTGAAGTTTAAGTTCAATTTAAAAGAGAATCTGGAACTGGGGGAAAAGATACTAGCCTAATCGTGACCATGTAATCAATAGCAACTATGGATACACCCAGCTGGTTTCTTTAAGGAAAAGAATTTGACCTACATGTGACTCCAGATCCACAGCAAGATGGCTGACTCTTAAATGCGCTTTGAACAATGAGGGGTTGGCAATAAATGTCTATATCCTATGAATGAATAACGGAATCTTCATTGCCTTTAAATTAGGTAGAGTAACATGACTACTAATTGAGTATTAGCCTTTAAATAAATTCAATAAAGAACAAAAGAATGATAGATTTTTGGGATTGACTGTGTGCCCCCACCTCCCACCAAACCAGTGAGTTTGAAGGTAGGGATGCATTTAAAATTCAGCAAGTGACCTTCCTGCCAACTAACTGCCTGTTCCTGACCTGAATCTTTACAGGAGGCAGGAGAAGTATCAGATGATGCTTCCTCCCATATGCTTGAGCCTATTGAGGTTCTTAGCTGCCTGGTCAATAATCACCAGTGGTATTTTACCCAGAATGGGAAAGGCCCATTACATATAAGCAGTTGCTCACTTTAACTTTCCCTCATGTTTTCTTTGAATCTATTCCACACACCCCTCAACTCCTCACCTGAGCAGATTGGTGTGTCTTGGTGTGACGCCTAAATCTGGATTCATCTGAGTTACTTGCAATTGCCTGTTCCCAAGCAATCATCACAGCAGAGCTACCAGCTATCTAATTGGCTGGCTACACTCCAAGATGGGACTTCATTACTAAGGTAAGGGCAAACATCTCATCTTTAAACAGTTCATGCAGCTCCCAGCTTTAGATAGCCATCAAACAGCTGCCAGGATTATGGGTGGGCTTATCACGATGTTTTAGCCAGTGACCACACTACCCTATAAATTTCAGTTCATACTTACATAGCTGATACTGTTTGCCAGATCCTTGTAGTAAAGAAAGAAGAAATAAGTTACATTTATATAGCATTTATTGTAAGATATAGTGATCGCCTCAGGACACTCCAACACACCTTTTACCGATGATAAGCTACATTCTGTAGTGCAGTTGTTACAATGCAGAAAATATAACAGCCAATTCATGGATAGCAAATTCTCATGCACAGTAATATGATAACTTATTTTTGTTGTGGTTGATAATTAATATTTATCAGAAAGATTTGAAAATTTGGTGGCAAAACTGTGACTTTACATTGTGTTTAAAACTACTTTACTAACTTCTTAAGTTATTTGCCTGATAACTTTTCAGAGACACTAATGAAACAACTAATATATGCTTCAAAGTCATTGGATAGTATTAACTGATCTCAGTTCTCATGAAGTGTTACTGGATTTAAAATATTAACTGTTTTTCTCTCCACAGACACTGATACATCTGCTGAGTTTTTCCACCACTTTCTATTTTTGTTTGTTCAGATCTCCAGCATCCACTGCTTCTTGTTTTGCTTTATTAACTTTATGTAATCCAACTGGTATTTTCTAATTCTGTTATCATAATCTTTATAATAAACTCTAACATTTCAGGTACCACTGATGTAAAGCTAACCTGTGTAATTTCCTGTTTTTACCTTCCCCAAGTGGGATTCTATTTGACATCCTCCAACCTACTAGGATTGTTCCAGAAATCCACGGAATTTTGAAGATGACAACAAATACATCCACTATTTTTATGGCCGCCTCCTTTAACAGCCTGGGATGCAAAATAATTTAGAACCAGTGAATTTATCAGTTCCTAGTCTCATTATTTTCTCCACTTTTTTTTAACCAATACTAATCTCCTCTAATTTCAGCATCTCAGTAAACCCTTGCCTTCTTAGCATTTCAGGGAAGTTAAGTGTCTCATATATTGTGAAGACAGAACTGAAAAAACTTGTTTAATTGGTCTGCCATTTCTTTGATGTCCATTCTCCAGGGTTAACAGTCTAAGGATTCCGGGCAAGTCATTTAGGACTGAGATGAGGAGAAATTTCTTCACCCAGAGAGTTGTGAGCCTGTGGAATTCCCTGACACGGAAAGCAGATGAGATCAAAATGTTAAGTGCTCTTTAGAAAGACTCAGGTATAATTCTGAGAGCTAAAGGAATCAAAAGATATGTGTAGACAGCAAGAATAGGATTAGATGTTCAGCCATGATCATATTGAATGGTGGAGAGGTTCAAAGAGCTGAATGGTCTACTACTGCTGCTGGTTTCTATGTTTCTCTTATAAATTCTCCTATTTCAGACTGTAAGGAGCCTATATTTCCCTTTGCTAATTTTAATTTTTTCGCACACTTATACAAGATCCACTTTTAGGCTCCCTGCAAGTCTACTCTCATATTTTGTCATGATTTGGATGTACTGGCATTGGGCTGGGATGTACAAAGTTAAAAATCACACAACACCAGTTATGGTCCAGCAGGTTTATTTGGAAGCACTAGCTTTCAGAGTGCTGCTGCTTCATCAGGTAATGAAGGAGCAGTGCTCTGAAAGCAAGTGCTTCTAAATAATTCTGTTGGACTATAACCTGGTGTTGTGTGATTTTTAACCTCGTACTTTATGTTTCCTTTCTTAATTTACCTATTGGCCTTCATTTGCTGCATTTTAAACTGCTTCAGTCCTCAGGCTTGCTACTTTTTCTGGCAACCGTACATGATTCCAGTATGTGGGCAACACAGAGGTTCAGTGGTTAGCAATGCTGCCTCGCAGTGTCAGGAACCTTGGATGACTGTCTATGTGGAGTTTGCATATTTTCCCTATGTCTGCATGAGTTTCTGCCAGGTACCGTGGTTCCTTCCACAGCCCAAAAATGTGCAGATTAGGTGAATTGGCCATGGTAAATTGCCACATAGTGGACAGGGTAGGGGAGTAGGTTGGGGGACTGGGTTTGGGTTGGGCAGGGGTGGGGGTGCGGGAAGGGGTGTGGTTGGGTGTGTTTGTGTGTGTGTGTGTGTGGTATCAGCATGGACTTAATAGGCCAAATGGTCTCTTTCTGTACTGGAGGGATTCTATGTAATTCAATATTGCCTTGAAATGTTTCCCTACCATTGACTGGGCTGTAGTTGCTGTCTTTATCTTTTAAATACAAGCTAACATTTGTAACCCTCCCAATGTCTGGCAATGCTTCTATATTCCATGCCTACTAGAGACCAGAGTCTCTTCAGTTTCCATTCTTGCTTTTGGCAGTAACATATATCTAACCAGGAGAGTGACTGTTCTACTTTGAAGAATAACAATAGTTAAGTGCCTTTTTATTAATTATTTTTACCTAATTATATGAGATTCCAGGACAATCAGTGATGGCTGGCAACCCCACATTCATTCCCATTACCTCAAAGTTAAAAATCACACAACACCAGGTTATAGTCCAATAGGGTTTATTTGATGTATAAGCTTTCAGAGCACAGCTCCTTTATCAGGTAGCTAGTAGGTCAGGATCACAGGATACGGAATTAGATTAGATTCTCTTCAGTATGGAAACAGGCCCCTCGGTCCAACAAGTCCACACCAACCCTCCAAAGAGTAACCTACCCAGACCCATTCCCCAGCCTCTATTTACCCTAATGCACCTATCACAATGGGCAATTTAGCATGGCCAATTCACCTGACCTGCATATCTTTGGATTGTTGGAGGAAACCAGAGCACCCGGAGGAAGCCCACGTAGACATAAGGGAATGTGCAAACTCCACACAGACAGTTGCCCAAGGCAGGAATCAAACCCAGGTCTCTGGTGCTGTGAGGAAGTGTGCTAAACACTGAGCCACTGTGCTACCCCAAGATCAAAATATCATACAACTGATGTCATACAACACAGATTGCTGTGAAGTCTTTAATTGCTTAGAATGGGGAGGCAGGTTTCAATTCATTAATATGTAAATCCAGGAACTTCTTTCAAGTCACAGCCCCGAGATAACTTAATATAACTTGTATTAAGAAAAAGGTGACATCTCAGATCAGAGAATACATTAAAGGTGTGAGGTGAGAATCTGTCTGTATCACAACCTTGAGTCACACTGCTTCTATTTCCAAAATAGGAACTTATAAAATTTCCCATGAACTGACTGCCTATAGATTGTGTACTTTTTGAACAAAATAGAATGTATCTGCAAATACAAATTCACCCTATAGGCTTATATATGTGTGTGTGCGTGCATGTGTGCGTGTACGTGTGTGTGTGCGTTTGTGTGTGAGAGGGAGTGAGTATGTGTGTGTATATTTGTGGGAGAGAGGGAGAGAGTGTGTGTGTGCATGTGAGAATGTGTGTGTGTGTGTGTGTGTGTTGAGGAACACTTGGATCTTTGGGTGACCGTCCTCTAAGGTGAATTTTGGGATACATAACAACGCAGAGTTGCTAATAGCAAAGGCTAATAGCAAAGTTTGGTACACATAAGGATGGCCTCAACTGGGATCTCGAATTCATGTCACACTACAAGTGACCCCACTACACTATACACTCTCACACACAAGTACATAAACGCACACACACTTTCACACAGGATCACACTCACACACTCACACAGACCCTCTCTCGTACACACCCTCTCTCTCATCCAAACACACACAGACATGCGCCTGTGCGCGTACGTGCACCAATTCTCACATGCATATACTCCATCATACTCGCGCACACACTTTATGAAGCACACACGCACACACACATTCACACTCACTCACTCTCTCCCACGCACATACACACATGCGCAAATCTATGGGGTGAACTTGCATTTGCAGGTTTGTATTGCAATACATTATATTTTGTTCAAAAAGCACACAATCTATAGGCAGTCAGTCCATGTGAAATTTTATAAGTTCCTACTTTGGAAATAGAACCAGTGTGATTCAAGGTTGTGATACAGACAGACTCTAACCTAACACCTTTAATGCATTGTCTTAGCTGAGGTGTCCTTTTTTTATATAAAAGTTATATTAAGTTATCTCGGGGCTGTGACTTGAGAGAAATTCTGGGATTTACATATTAGTGAATCGAAATCTGCATCCTCATTCTAAGTGATTAAAGACTTAATAGCAATCTAGGTTTTTTCAATACATCACATCAGTTGTATGACTCTCTGATCTTTTACTATAAATTCTGCATCCTATGATCCTGCCCCATGAGCTACCTGGAGAAAGTGAGGGCTGCAGATGCTGGAGATCAGAGCTGAAAATGTGTTGCTGGAAAAGCGCAGCAGGTCAGGCAGCATCCAAGGAACAGGAGAATCGACGTTTCGGGCATAAGCCCTTCTTCAGGAATGAGGAAAATGTGTCCAGCAGGCTAAGATAAAAGGTAGGGAGGAGGGACTTGGGGGAGGGGCTTTGGAAATGCGATAGGTGGAGGGAGGTCAAGGTGAGGGTGATAGGCCGGAGTGGGGTGGGGGCGGAGAGGTCAGGAAGATGATTGCAGGTTAGGAAGGCGGTGCTAAGTTTGAGGGATTTGACTGAGACAAGGTGGGGGGAGGGGAAATGAGGAAACTGGAGAAATCTGAGTTCATCCCTTGTGGTTGGTACGGCGGGAAAGGAAGGGGGACACGGTCCTGTCTCCCTTAGTCCAAGAAACACGGTCCTGTCCCCCTTAGTCCAAGAACACGGTCCTGTCCCCCTTAGTCCAAGAACTCCCTACCTACGTTCGGGACACCACCCACGCCCTCCACCTCCTCCATGATTTTCACTTCCCCGGTCCCCAACACCTTATCTTCACCATGGACATCCAGTCCCTATACACCTCCATCCTCCATCACGAAGGACTTAAAGCCCTCCGCGTCTTCCTTTCCCGCCGTACCAACCAGTACCCTTCTACTGACACCCTCCTTCGACTGACTGAACTGGTCCTCACCCTGAACAACTTCTCTTTCTAATCCTCCCACTTTCTCCAAACCAAAGGAGTAGCCATGGGCACCCGCATGGGCCCCAGCTATGCCTGCCTCTTCGTAGGATATGTGGAACAGTCCATCTTCCGCAGCTACACCGGCACCACCCCCCACCTTTTCCTCCGCTACATCGATGACTGTATCGGCGCTGCCTCGTGCTCCCACGAGGAGGTTGAACAGTTCATCCACTTTACCAACACCTTCCACCCCGACCTCAAATTCACCTGGACCGTCTCAGACTCCTCCCTCCCCTTCCTAGACCTTTCCATTTCTATCTCGGGTGACCGAATCAACACGGACATTTACTATAAACCGACCGACTCCCACAGCTACCTAGACTACACCTCCTCCCACCCTGCCCCTTGTAAAAACGCCATCCCATATTCCCAATTCCTTCGTCTCCGCCGCATCTACTCCCAGGAGGACCAGTTCCAAAACCGTACAACCCAGATGGCCTCCTTCTTCAAGGACCGCAATTTCCCGCCAAACGTAGTTGATGATGCCCTCCACCGCATCTCTTCCACTTCCCACTCCTCCGCCCTTGAGCCCCGCCCCTCCAACCGCCACCTGGACAAAACCCCATTGGTCCTCACCTACCACCCCACCAACCTCCATGTACAACGTATCATCCGCCGTCATTTCCGCCACCTCCAAACAGACCCCACCACCAGTGATATATTTCCCTCCCCTCCCCTATCAACATTCCGAAAAGACCACTCCCTCCGTGACTCCATCGTCAGGTCCACACCCCCCACCAACCCAACCTCCACTCCCGGCACCTTCCCCTGCAACCGCAAGAAATGCAAAACTTACGCCCACACCTCCCCCCTTACTTCCCTCCAAGGCCCCAAGGGACACTTCCATATCCGCCACAAATTCACCTGCACCTCCACACACATCATCTATTGCATCCGCTGCACTCGATGTGGCCTCTTCTATATTGGGGAGACAGGCCGCCTACTTGAGGAACGTTTCAGAGAACACCTCTGGGACACCCGGACCAACCAACCCAACCACCCCGTAGCCCAACACTTTAACTCCCCCTTCCACTCCACCAAGGACATGCAGGTCCTTGGACTCCTCCATCGCCAGACCATGGCAACACGACGGTTGGAGGAAGAGCACCTCATCTTCTGCCTGGGAACCCTCCAACCACAAGGGTTGAACTCAGATTTCTCCAGTTTCCTCGTTTCCCCTCCCCCCACCTTGTCTCAGTCAAATCCCTCAAACTCAACACCGCCTTCCTAACCTGCAATCATCTTCCTGACCTCTCCGCGCCCACCCCACTCCAGCCTATCACCCTCACCTTGACCTCCCTCCACCTATCGCATTTCCAAAGCCCCTCCCCCAAGTCCCTCCTCCCTCCCTTTTATCTTAGCCTGCTGGACACATTTTCCTCATTCCTGAAGAAGGGCTTATGCCCAAAACGTCGATTCTCCTGTTCCTTGGATGCTGCCTGAACTGCTGCGCTTTTCCAGCAACACATTTTCACCACTAGCTACCTGACATAGTAGCAGCTCTCCAAAAGCTTTTACTTCCAAATACATCTGTTGGACTGTAACCTGGTATTGTGTGATATTTAACTTTGTTCACCCCAGTCCAACACTGGCACCTCCAGCCCTTTACATCAAACATTTGGGAAATGTAGCTGTCTGATTTAGTACTCTATCTAGAAATGGGAAAGCATCAACCAGTTAACAGTATCTTCATAGGAATCAATACAAACACTGCCTCACTGGATCTCCTCCAGCATACAACAATATGCATTTATACTGCAACCTTAACGTTGTTAAACATCCGACACTGCTTCACAAATGTGTAATCAAACCAAAATGAACTCTGAGCCGCAGAAAGAAATAATGAGGAGAGATTGGTCACAGCGATACGTCTTAGAAGAGGAAAGGGAGATAAAATCATTAAACTTGCATCTGAAAGAAAAACTTTGACACAAACATTTAACATGAATTTTTTCTGTACTAATTAGATAAATTTTAAAAAATGTTGCAATCAAGCAAAAACAAAGTCAGTGAAATTCTTTTAGCAGTCTTGCTCTGCTCTGTTTAAAGTGGCAAACAGCCTTAATAATTTTTTAAAGACTTGACCATTGTCTGTAGCAAGTTCTTGCTGAACAAGTCTGAAAAGCCAATTCTGTATTGCACTGCAGGTTACAAATGTATTGGACTTTAACCAGCAGAGGGCACTGAGGTATAGTTAATGCACATCTTGCGACATTGATGATCCTGACTGTTTTAAGATTTGTCAGCAATCGCTTACACCCCTCCTCAATTTTACAATATGTGAATCTTTCTAACAGTTCATTATTCATATTTTGCATTATCAAAGTGAATCTAAGCAATACTAAAAACTTCTATGAATCACTGGCTAGCTTCAGCTGGAGCATTGTGTTCAGTTTTGTGAAAGAGATCTAGGGATGAGAGACTTCAGTTATGTTGAGAAAATAGATAAACTTGCATTGTCCTGCTTAGAGCAGAGTGAGTTATAAAAAATTTAATGAAGAAATGTTCAAATGTATGAGAGGTTTTTATGCAGTAGAGACAATGATAGCTACTTCCAGTGGCAGGAGGGTCAGTAAGTAGAGGCCATAATTTTAGAACCAAAAGAATTAGAAATGAAATAAGGAAAATTTTTATTAAGCAGTGAGTTGTCATAATCCAGATGAACTGGCAACATGAGTGAGAAACAAGTTCAAACATAAATTTCGAAATGGTATCATATACTTGTAAAGGGAAAATAAAATGTAGGGCTTGATGAAAGGGCAGTAAGTTAAGAGATTGATTAAATATTTCATTTCAACAGGCTTGAGTGTGAAAGTTGGGCCAAATGCCCTCCAGTGCTTTAACATTCATGATCCTATGAAATAGCTATTGAGGAAAGTTGACCAAGGAGGGCAGAGTTTTACTCTTGATTAAAGTAGATGTGCCATTGTTTTGTGTGTCCACAATCTGAACTATTAGGCTTTGCTATATAAAACTACCTTTCACATGCTCAAATATTTAGATATTTTGATTAACATCAATTCTGTTGCTATTTGCAAGATGTCGCACAATGTGAATAGTCTTGGCATTTTTGCAACTGATCAGAATATATCAACAACCATAACCTGAAATAGGAAGATGGGAGAGCAGTTATTAAATTCATGAAAGATTAGTACTTTCACCCATGGTTCATGGATTTAACCCTCTCATAGAACATCACCCTCCAAACCCATAACCTCTATCAACAAAAAGGACATGAGCTGCAGATACATGGAAATGTCACCACCAATAGGCTCTTCTCCAAGACAGACACCGTCCTGACGTGGAAATATATCACAGTTACGTAATTGTGGCTGTGTCAAAATCCTGGACTCTCTTCCTGATAGCACTGTAGGAATTCATACACTACACAAACGGGAACAATTCAAGAAGATGACTCACCACCATCTTCTGAAGGGCAATTAGTGTTGGGAATGCTGGCCCAGCCAGTGACAATAACTTCCTTTTAAAAATCAACTGCTATATTGGAAAAACCACAGACATGGGGACATTTACAATTCATCATATCAACGTGGGTAAATTCATTCAAAATGGAACTTCAAACACAATTACAATTATTTAGTTGTGAAAATATAGGATGCTAATTTATTTTTTGTGATTTTGAAGACAAGGAATTATGACCAAGAATGGTTTTCAAATAAATTGAGCATCAGAGGATGTTGGTAATTTATCCAGAAGACATCAATGTATTGCAGTTCCCATTCTAACTTACTATGTTCATCTTCATTAGATTTTTAAAAATGTAAACAGTTGGAACATTCTCAAATCGATAGATCATTCTCATGTAATAATTATATATCAATGTCATAACAAAATTGTTGGGGAGCTCAATCTTAAGGAAAGAAACTTGTAAGTTATCAATACTTGTAAATAAGGAGTAACAACTTTGCAGATTTTATAATACTTTTCACCTTGGATTCCTGATTTGAGGAACGTGACAGATGGCCCAATGTCTGGAATGAAGCAACAATCATAGACAAACTTGTCACTGGGCTCCTCTTTTGCATTTTCCATAAAACATGAGGCAACCCAAGTTGGTAGCTCCTCCAATATATCCTTGATAACTTGAAATAGAATTTAAAATATCTGGTCATGCCACTGGCCCTGTACTGTATTTCTGAAAGACACCAGTGTGAAATATTAAGCAGGGCCAATTGTGGCGAAATTTGTGTTGCAGGGGACGCCTGTAATTGGCTGCTGGTCTTCAACAATCGTTTTTGGGTATATATACTACCACAACCCTTTTCATAATACAGGTCTATGGGGCTTACTAATATTAAGTGGTGAAAAATTAACCATTAATCAAACTTTGGCAGAACAGGCTCATACTTGACTAACAAAAAATAGTTTATTACTTAATAGTAAGCTAACAGGCTACATTAGCTTAAGACTTATTAGTTACATTGATGTGAGGTAAGAAACAGTGTTAGCTCCTAAGAGATAATAATTAGATTTATGCTTTGTGGCTGTAGACTGAAGAACTGACTAACAGATAAAAACAAACTGACGAGCTCCTCCCAGAAACAGTCATTTATATATTAAAGGGTAGAGCTATTCCAAATCTTCCAAGCTAACCATTTTAGGCCAACTGCCTGTTTTTTTGGATAGATCATTGAAAAAGTAACAAAGATAGCAATAACCAGAAATCAGGAGGCAAACGCACACAAAATCAGTATATGAACACATGTACTGAAAAGTAAAAATGACAAACACAAATAGTAGGGCACGAAGAAAACACCAGAACATTGAAAGGTGACAAAGAGTTCAAGAGAGATTCACTTTTAGCCCTATGGATAGACAGACTCTAACAGAGACTCAGGCAGACAACACATTGAAAAGCGTGTGACAGAACATGAACAACAGCACTATCACCTGATGAAGGAGCATCGCTCCGAAAGCTAGCGTGCTTCCAATTAAACCTGTTGGACTATAACCTGGTGTTGTGTGATTTTTAACTTTGTACACCCCAGTCCAACACCGGCATCTCCAAATCATAACAGCAAGAATGGCACTGTAAACCAAGACACAGATAACACAGATAAACTGACTAACAGAGCCTCAGACACACAACCCACAAGATACTCTGGAAATCCAAAATTAAGACAAAAATTGCTGCAGTCAATCAGTTGGTCAGGCAGTGTGTGTGAAGGAAGGAAGCTTGTTAATGTTTCAGTTCAGTGAGCTTGCACAATAAGCTGCATGACTTCTGCTCCTGTTGGGTAGCCAATCTCTTCATGAAAGTCTGTTTCTTCTCACAAATGTTGGACAGAATTTAATTCTCTCCCAGGATTGGACAGGTCTATAATCAAATGGGAAGGAGCACCCTTACTTTGCTATCCATTAGATGCCACTTTTGTCTGACAATACGGTTTCACTCAATCAGAGGTGTTTCCCATCTTTTCAATTTTTTCTGACTTCTAATTCAACAAACCTGATTAGCTATAGTTCTTATGAACCACACAATAAATCAAGGAACATCAATATTTACTGGAAAATAGACTACAACAACTTCCATTGAACATAGAAATACCTTGTACATAGAAGTGAAGTATTTTCACAAAGCTTAATCAAATAAAAAGGTATACTAAATTAAAGGCGATACTAAGGGTGTGACCGAAAAGCTTTGTAAAAAAAGTTTAAGGAAGAAATTAGGAGAGAGAGATGGCAAGACTCAGAGGTTTAGGGATGAGATAAGGGTGCAGGAAGCAGAGTCATGGTCACCAAGGAGCAAATAGAGTGAAGGCTGCACAAGAGACATAATGGAGTGTTGCAGAGCTCTTGGGGCTTGTAAGGCTGGAGGAGATTACAGAGGTAGGGAAGGACGAGGCCAAAAAAGGATTGATGAGAATGTTAGAAGTGAACTATCAGGATTCAGTATGTGCCTTCAAGCAGTAGTGTGTAAGTGGGGGTGTGGGACGAGATCTGTGCAGGAGAGATTTGAGCCAGCTGGATTATACAGAGTAGAGAACATGAATTGACCTGGAAAACATTGAAATAGCTGGATCAGAAAGTCCCTAAAGGCTTGAATGAAAGTTTCAAAAGATGTGTTGAGAAGGGGTGAAGATATGTGATGTTATAGAGTTGATAGTATTCTGCAACACTGTCTTGAATGTACTGAGATATACTTTTCAAACGATTATCACATTGTGCCATATCCCATAGTCACGGAAAGCTGTGCTATTTTAAAGATGTATTGGCTGCTGCTGAAATGTCTGATACTGATTTGATGGATTATGTTTCTCCGGTTACCATGGCAAAAGCCACTTCTGACATACATTTATTCTGTTGATTCAGTTGAAAAAAAAATTGGGACAAACTGTGAAAAAAAATCATGCTGGGCTGTGTGACAGAATAAACACTATGGTAATTTAAACAATGCCATGTGCAACAAGGTTATGAGATATTGGGTAGGAATTCTGTTTGGCCGTGAAACAATGATATGGGTTTTTCAGGTGGCAAAGTGATCTTTGTGTAGCCGGTGCATTCAGGCAATCCCACAGTGGAAAAGGGTTGGGCAGGGGGAGCCATGGTTAACTTGTGAGGTGCTCACCCAGTACCAGGCTTGGCCAGCAGAACTAAAACTCCATTTACGATCATGTGGAGGAATGGCCATTTAAATTTTTCAAATTCCTAAACCTTTCTTTATGCTTCTTCTCAATTTACAATTTGCAAATTTACAATTTGCATCACCCATTTCAACCTGTTAGGTACTGGAGTGCATCTCATTGACCTTCCAGTGTTAGGAGTCTGCTCACCATCATTAATTGGATGGCAAGCTCTATTCATGGCCGTTAATAGTCTGGACTTCTAAAATCAAGAAGGGTGTGTCAGGAACATGTTGTACAGGGTCAGGATGTGGAACCTAACCTGACATTGCATTTTTGTTTCTGGAGTGGACAACCTAGCCATAATGTGAGAGATGAAGCTGCATACTGTTTCTAGATTATCTTAACGTAACATTCTTTAGAGACGGAAGCCCAGTAGTCACCTCTTAATGCAAGTATTAACATTTCAAAATCCACTATAAATGGAATAATGGCAATGTGCCACTTATTTGGAAAAGAGAACTATGAACTGTAGAAAGGTCAGTTAACAGTTCACTTGAATAGCTGTCATAAGTAGATTGAAGGGCACATACCTCTAGCTTTTAAACTATTGGCCATCACTCAATCAAATCAGCTTGACTCAGTTTGCAACTCGACGTATCTCGCCATGAGGCGAAAGCCAAATATCCACATGCTGTAGCCAAAACTCCAGTGCAGTTTGCAGTATCACATTGTCTATCAGATGATGCAGGGTACGTCTAAGCTGCTGGAAATAGGTCCAATGCCCAAAAGTCCAACTCCTTCTCACCGAGTAGAAATTATCTTTTTATTTGTTGCTTGCAGAACCTCATTGTGTGTGAATGTGTTGTGATGATCACCGAGACAATAGTGATAACATTTTAAAGTGATCCATTCAATATGAAATGATTTGAACCAAACTGAGGATATGATGCAGTCACTAATTTGTAGATAAGGGTGTTATGACAAAAACTGGAAGGGCACATTGTTGCTTGAGTCCCATTACCACGTGTGCTATTTCACAACATGAGAATAGATTTTCCTGTTGCTGATTAATTAAGTACTTTATCTATACCAGGTTTGAAATAAAAACAACTAGAAATCAGGTTTCTTCATAAACACATTCATGGTTTATTATCAAAATAAAACTTATTCAATAAAGTTGCAATAATTGGTTAACAGACGCAATCAGTAAAATTGAAGGATCGGTCTAAATATCCACAAAACACGCACAAACATATACACACACTGTTCAGGAACAGAGCTAAAGGTTTATCTAAGAGATTTGGTATCTGAACAGTGTCTTTAGCCAATGGGCTATTCCTGTAGGCAAAAAGATGAAGCGTAAAAAGATCTGGAGTCTGAAATAATGAAGGATATAGGTAGAGTTAATGGTAATTGTAGTTTCCCTAGGACTGGGGACTTCAAGACTAGGGGGCACATTTTTAAGATGAGAGGAGGGAAATTTTAAAAAATGATGGGTTTTTTTACACAGAGGGTGGTTTGTATGCGGAATAACTTCCTGAGGAAGTGGTGGATGTGGGTATAATTACAACATTTAAAAGACATTTGGATAAGTACATGAATAGGAAAGATTTGGAGGGATATGGGTCAGGAGCAGTTGGGGGGACTTGTTTAGTTTGGTGTTATGTTCAGCATGGACTGATTGGACTAAAGGGTCTGTTTCGGTGCAGTATGACTCAAAGGTCATATGACTCGATGTGGTTAAGTTACAAATCACGCATGGTTGTCTCTGAAGGAGTGCAGGCACAACTGATTTAGGAAATACAATCTTAGGATTTTTTTTCAATCAGTCTTACAAAAGAAAGAAGCAGGTTTCACCATGAAGATGTAGAATGTTTATCATTCAGAAATGGGAGAGATCAGATGAGTCCCTTGCAATTAAGACCATAAGACATAGGAGCAGAAATTAGGCCATTCAGCCCATCAAGTTTGCTCTGCCATTCAATCATGGCTGATAAGTTTCTCAACCCCATTCTCCCGCTTTCTCCCCATAATCCTTAATCCCCTCGATACTCAAAAAAATAACTATCTTGGCCTTAACTATACTCAATGACTTGGCCTCCACAGCCTTTTGTAGCAATGAATTCCATAGATTCACCACACTCTGATTGAAAAAGTTTCTCCTTATCTCCATTTTAAAAGGCCTTCCCTTTACTATGAGGCTGTGCCTTTGGGTCCAAGTCTCACCTACCAATGGAAACATTTTCCCAACATCTACTGTGTCCAGGCCATTCAGTATTCTGTATATTTCAGTTAGATCTCCCCTCATCCTTCGAAACTCCATCGAGTATAAACCCAGAGTCATCAAATGTTCCTCAAATGTTAAGCCTTTCATTCCTGGGGTGATTCTTGTGAACCTCCTCTGAACACGGTCCAGGGCCAGTACATCCTTCCTGATATATGGGGCCCATAACCGCACACAATACTCCAAATGTGGTCTGACCAGAGTCTTATAGAGCCTCAGAAGTACATCCCTGCTTTTATATTTAATTCCTCTTAAAATAAGCGACAACATTGCATTTCGCCTCCTAACTACTGACTTAACCTGCAAGATTACCTTGAGAAAATCCTGGACTAGAACTCCCAAGTCTCTTTGCACTTCAGATTTCTGAATTTTCTCCCCACTGAGAAAATAATCCATGCCTCTATTCTTTCTCCCAAAGTGCATGACCTCACACTTTCCCATTTTGTACTCCATCTACCATGTCTTTGCCCACCCTCCTATCCTGTCCAAATCCTTGTGCAGTCTTCCTAACTCCTCAATGCTACCTGTTCCTCTACCTATCTTTGTATCATCTGCAAACTTACTAGAATGTCCTCAGTTCCTTCTTCCAGCTCATTAATGTAAAAGTGAAAAGTCATGCTCCTGACACTGAGCCTTGTGAAATACAACTAGTCACGTGACATCCTGAGAAGGATCCTTTCATCCCTACTCTCTGCTTTCTGACAGCCACCCAAGCTTCCATCATGCTCGCACCTTGCTTCTGACACCATGACCCCTTATCTTACTCAGTAGCCTCCAGCTCATTACTTCCTCAAAGAATTCTAGTGGATTTGTCAGGCATGACCTTCCCTTGATGAAACCATGCTGACTCTGCCCTATTTTACCATACACTTCCAAGTATTCAGAAATCTCATCTTTCACAATGGATTCCAGGATCTTAGGCTAATCAGTCTGTAATCTTCCATCTTTTATCTTAATCCGTTTTTAAACAGGAGTGTCATGTTAGCGATTTTCTAGTCCTCTGGGTCCCTCCCTGATTCTACTGCTTCCTGAAAGATCACCACTAATGGCTCCACTATCTCTGCAGCCATCTCCCTTACAACTCTGGGGTGTAGTTCATCTGGTCCAGGTGATTTATCCACCTTCAGGCCATTCAGTTTTTCTAGCACCTTCTCCTTGATGATGGCTATGATTCTCAGCTCTGCCCCCTCACTTCTTGAATTTTTGGGATATTACATGTGTCCTCCACAATGAAGACTGCCACCAAGTAATTATTCAGTTCCTCAGCCATTTCCTTGTTCTCCACTACTCTCTCTCTAGTGTCATTTTCCAGTGGCCCAATATCCACTTTTGCTCTTTATATATTTAAAGAAACTCTTATAGTCTTCCTTTATATCTAACCCTCACATTTAATCTTCTTCCTTCTTTTTTTTACTCTCTGTTGGTCTTTCTAAGCTTCCCAATCCTCTGGTTTCCCACTGCCCTTTGCCACATTATGTGCTTTCTCTTTTGTTTTTATGCTACACCTGACTTCCCTAGTCAACCATGGTTGCTTTCTCCTCCCTGTACCATGCTTCTTTTTCCTCGGGATGAATCTTTACTGTGTCTCCTCAATTACTCCCAGAAACCCCTGCCATTGCTATTCCATTGTCTTTCCTGCTAGGCTCCTCTCCCAGTCAATTCTACCAGCTTCTCCTGCATACCTCTGTAGTTGCCTTTATTCAGCTTGTAATACAGTTACCTCTGAATCTATCTTCTCCCTTCCAAATTGCAGAGTAAATTCAGTCATTTTATAATCACTGCCTCCTAAGGGTTCCTTCACCTTAAGCTTCTCATCAACTCAGCTTATTTTTTTCCAGGCTTTCCTCCAACTGACTTAGACAAAACAAGAACCTGTCTACTCCAATCATTATTCAAATTGGTCTCAGCAGGATCTATAGCAAAACAAGTAGTTATCATCAGTCACACATGAAATAATTCCACAGAGGCCAGTTTGTCAGAATCTGTGTCACTCCACTTTTTATTTGTCAGCCAGGGCTCCCTGATTGGACCAGATTAACCCAATTCAATGATGTCCCAGTGACTGACCTCATTACAATCTTTTGGCATTCGTATAAATGTGAGATATATTGCAGAATCACAGACTTCTTCCTGCATTCACTCATTTATGTTGGTGCAAAAATAATTGAATAAATGAAGTTTGAAAATAGGACATGAACTCCCCCTCTGCCAGCACAGTGATTCCAGTTCAAGCTTTGATTAATTGCAAAATGGAATGTTTGCTGTATGAAATGAATGCTAAACACTTTGGCACTGTGGACCACTCTCACCAGATTTTACATTTACCCTTTGATGGGTTCATAGATAATATCATCTACAATCCCTGTTGTTCATAAGTGAAGTTAAAGGATCTCACAGGGGCCTCTTTGCATTGAAGACTGGAGGTTGACAAACGTGGTGACACTGGAGGTTAGCTAATATAGCACCACTGTTTAAGAAGGGTGGTAAGGGCAAGCCAGGGAACTGTAGACCAGTGAGCCTGATGTCGGTGGTGGGCAAGTTGTTGGAGGGAATCCTGAGGGAAAGGATGTGCATGTATTTGGAAAGGCAAGAACTGATTAGGGATAGTCAACATGGCTTTGTACATGGGAAATCATGTCTCACAGAATTGATTGGGTTTTTTGAAGAAGTAAGAAAGCGGATTGATGAGGGCAGAGCAGTAGATGTGATCTATATGGACTTCAGTAAGGCGTTCGACAAGGTTCCCCATGGGAGATTGGTTAGCAAGGTTAGATCTCACAGAATACAGGTAGAATGAACCATTTGGATACAGAACTGGCTCAAAAGTAGAATACAGAGGATGATGATGGAAGGTTGTTTTTCAGACTGGAGGCTTGTGACCAGTGGTGTGCCACAAAGATCGGTGCTGGGTCCTCTACTTTTTGACATTTATATAAATGATTTGGATGTGAGCATGAGGTATAATTAGTAAGTTTGCAGATGACACCAAAATTGGAGATGTAGTGGACAGCAAAGAAAGTTACCTCAGATTACAATGGGATCTTGATCAGATGGGCCAATGAGCTGAGAAGTGGCAGATGGAGTTTAATTCAGATAAATGCAAGATGCTGCATTGTAGGAAAGCAAATCTTCGCAGGACCTATACACTTAATGGTAAGGTCCTAGGGAGTGTTGCTGAAAAAAGAGACCTTGGAGTGCAGGTTCATAGCTCCTTGAAAGTGGAGTCGCAGGTAGATAGGATAGTGAAGAAGGTGTTTGGTATGCTTTCCTTTATCAGTCAGAGTATTGAGTACAGGAGATGGGAGATCATGTTGCGGCTGTACAGGACATTGGTTAGGCCACTGTTGGCATATTGCGTGCAGTTCTGGTCTCAGAAAGATGTTGTGAAACTTGAAAGGGTTCAGAAAATATTTACAAGGATGTTGCCCGGGTTGGAGGATTTGAGCTATCGGGAGCGGCTGAACAGACTGGGGCTGTTTTCTCTGGAGCGTCAGAGGCTGAGGGGTGACCTTATAGAGGTTTACAAAATTATGAGGGGCATGGATGGGATAAATAGGCAAGTCTTTTCCCTGGAGTGGGGGAGTCCAGAACTAGAAGGCATAGGTTTAGGGTGAGAGGGGAAAGCTATGGAAGAGACATAAGAGTCAACTATTTTATGCAGAGGGCGGTACATGTATGAAAGTGAGCTACCAAAGGATGTGGTGGAGGCTCGTACAATTGCAACATTTAAGAGGCATTTGGATGGGTATATGAGTAGGAAGGGTTTGGAGGGATATGGGCCAGGTGCTGGCAGGTGGGACTAGATTGGGTTGGGATATCTGGTCAGCATGGACGGATTGGACTGAAGGGTTTATTTCTGTGCTATCCATCTCTATGACTCTATGATATTGTCATATACGTGGGGGCAAAGAAGATGTTGGGAATATTGAGCTTGATAGAGCATGAACCTTGGTGAGAACTGGATGCAGTAGCAGAGGTAGAGTGATAATGAGATATCAAAGAGAAGATGGCAGAGGGGGGGAAGGTTATTGACAATCGCCTATCTTTGCAGGCCCTTCGTCCAAACAGTCAACATGGCTTTAACATGGGTGCCAACTTCAAATGAGGTTGGTGTATTCTGATGTCTTGGGTTCCACTACTGATATGAGGGGAAGAGCATATCTTGCTTCTATCTACCCCATCCAGCAGGACCTCATCAATTTGCCTCTGTCTGCCTTGTCCAGGGTGAATGTCAGAGCAACTCTGGATTGATAGTGGCTGTCTGGGTGTACAAAAGGTAAGCATGGGTGCAAGAGATGCTGTTCAATTCTGGAGTATGCACTGAATGGTAAGCTGTTCTGGGAATAGTATATGACATGAGAGATGCATAAGGGGCTGGGTACATCGTTAATGAGGTGTGTTTGGTAAGAGAAGATAAGAAATCTCGCTTGGCCTTGAAAAATACAGGTTTAAACTGAACCAAAAATGGAAAAAAAATCAAAAATAAAATGGCATAGGAAGGAGAGGCAAGTGGTGAAAGTAACTTAAGGAGGGATAAAAATAGAGAAAAATAGAGCTAACTTTAACAAAAATAAACCTGGCTATGATATTTAAATGAATACTACATATAATTTAAATGTATGCAAAAGCATGGAGGTTTGAAAATGTGTAGCTTCTACTTTCTTCTGAATATACTAGGCTTATGTCAGTGAATATATGTTAGAGGCTAACATTACTTCATATGGATGTTATGATTCTGTGGAGATGAATAATGTGAAAGGACCAAATAAAAGTTAAAATACCACGTTTGTTGGAAATCTAAAATGAAAACAGAATTCTGGAAAAACTCAGCGGGTCTGACAGCATCTGTGAAGAGAGAAACAGAGTGAGCATTCAAGTCCCATTTTGTGGGTGGCACGGTGGCACAGTGGTTAGCACTGCTGCCTCACAGCGCCAGAGACCCGGGTTCAATTCCCGACTCAGGCGACTGACTGTGTGGAGTTTGCACGTTCTCCCCGTGTCCGCGTGGGTTTCCTCCGGGTGCTCCGGTTTCCTCCCACAGTCCAGGTTAGGCGAATTGGCTATGCTAAATTGCCCTTAGGTAATAAGGGGTAAATGTAGGGGTATGGGTGGGTTGCGCTTCGGCGGGTCGGTGTGGACTTGTTGGGCCGAAGGGCCTGTTTCCACACTGTAAGTAATCTAATCTAATCCCACATGCCTGTTCTTCAGAACAGAAGACGTTAGTTGTGAAGAGAAGTCATTTCAGTCTTGAAATGTTAACTATGTTTCTTTCTTCACAGATGCTGTCAGACCTGCAGGGTTTCTCCAGCACTTGCTGTTTTACAAAATGAAAGAATCAATCTTCCCAAACAACACTTTAGGAAGAAATCAATTAAAAAGATTTCATTTTTAACTTTTTTTTACTGTAGCAATTAAATAAAATTCAATTCAAATTTACCATAGATTGACAGAAAAATTGTATTCTGGAGAAACTATATAAAGCTGATATGGATTTCTCAGACCTAGTACATATATGTTTCTGTGTGCGATCCCAATGTTCTCTCACAGCTCTGTGCTCCTCGAGTACAGTTCAATCATTGTACTTCATACAATATTTAATCAGTCAGTCGCTTCCAACAACTGCCTTACTCCATCTGAGTCCTGCAGGTGTGGAATTCTCCAGAAACTCCTTCACAGTTCACAGCAATCCTGATAGTGCAACATTACCGGCATTCCCTTTATTCCACCATTGAATTACACTCCAGTAGATGGTACAGTTGGATCTTATAAAACCAATCACAGTCTTCAATAAGCCTGGAAATGTTTACACAGGCTCTTTCTTTTTTATAGATATTTTTATTGAAAATTTAACATGTTTTTACACATTTACAAAAGAAAACTAAAAAAAATCCCAAGTTTAAACATTGATATAAAATTAAATCTTAAATAAATAATAACCAAAATCTATCAAACAGAAAAAAAGAAATACCGAGAGAAAAAAAACAAAACTCAACTAACTACTCATCTAACCTACAACTAACCAGAGTGTATGATTAAATCTCTTACATTATTCAAGAGAGAAAAAAAACGATGGATAACACAGAAATTGAGTAGTGAGATACATGCTCGGAATGTGTTAACATCAGATCATAACAAAACCCGTATTCGTGTGGGATTCCTCTCCCTAGGGGCCCCGGAGCAACCAGGTTCACCCACTCAATTAAATAAAAGCCCTTGTTAGGATGACCGAAATATCTGTATTTGTGTAATTCAAGAAGGGCTACCATATTTTATGAAATAATTCAATTTTTTTGGTGCACCATATTTGTAAGGAAGTCAGGGGGAATATATTCCATAATTATTCTGTGCCAATTTGAAAGTCCATGAGGGACCTCAGCCACCGAGTTTACCAAAATATTTTTCCTTGCACAGAAAGAGAGAATGGAAAATAATCTCTTCCCTGTCGTAATTTCAGGTGTTCTTTATCCAATAAGCGTGTCTCCTATAGGAGAGCTATATCAACCCTTTCTTTCTTGAGGTTTGATAATACTTTCTTCCTTTTGATTGGTGAATTACTCCCCGTGACATTCCAGGTGCACCATTTAATCGACTGATTAACCATAATCACCGGGCAAATCTGAGACCCCTCGGGAGAAGAAACCCTATCCAAAACATCCCGAGCATAGAGCATATAAAATTCACAAAAATAAAATCTCTTTAATACGCTCAGATCAATATAATAAAAAACTATTTCTAAATAAAAAAATATAAAACGTATTTAAATGGAGATCTTCCCCCTTGTTCCTTTCCAAAAGGGGGCATCACTTCCTTTCCAAAAGCCCATCAAAACCTCTCCCAACCAGTGCCCCACCTTTGACCCAGGCACCCCACGGTAGGATAAAGAAAATTCAAAGATACTACTGAGCTAGAATTAACAATGAATACCCTACCCCCCACACCAACACCTGGATATACTTGGTAATGTTAATACCATGTATGAACAGATATAACTATAAAATTACAGTCTCAGCAAATAATAATTAAATATAGTAATACAAAATAATAGAGGAAAACAACCCTGCTCCTAAGGACTGAGATAAAATAGGATGAAGTAACCACCTCCTCCCCACCTACATTAACTAGACCCCCTGGCCTATATATGTATATATATATATATATATATATATAAAGGGGGGGGAGAAAATTGCTAAGTGAAGAATAAATAAATAAACCCCTTTCTGCAAGGCTCGCCACCGTAGGTAAGTCCCCCGGGGCGGCTGCGACGCCTCTGCTGCAGCTGGAGAGGGAGGGGAAGGGGCTCCTGCCTGCTGAGAACTGCGGGCTCCTTTCTCCCTAGTCATTTTTACAGGAGACTAGACTGTTTAAATTTAGTACCGAGCAACTAATTACATTAAGTTAAAAATTATTTTAAATGGTTTGGTAAGTGTGGTAGAGGCGGGTGGCCCACTTTGCCCAAGTCTTGGGAGGAGCACTATAGACTCAGACTTGCTGAGCCGCCGCCATCTTGGATCTCCTACACAGACTCTTAAGGAGATAATATAAAACAGTAAGGTCATGGAAGGAAACAAAAGGGGGTAAACCGGGGTGGGGGCAGGGCAAAACAACATCAATTAACTCTTACAATTTATCTAAGAGAGTCCAAAAATTCCTTGGCCTTCTCCGGTGATCCAAAGTTATACATGGGCCCTTCATGGTTGAAGCTGAAAATGTGTTGCTGGAAAAGCGCAGCAGGTCAGGCAGCATCCAAGGAGCAGGAGAATCGATGTTTCGGGCATGAGCCCTTCTTCATGAGCTCATGCCCGAAACGTCGATTCTCCTGCTCCTTGGATGCTGCCTGATCTGCTGCGCTTTTCCAGCAACACATTTTCAGCTCTGATCTCCAGCATCTGCAGTCCTTACTTTCTCCTTCATGGCTGAAGGGTAGCGTAGCTGGGTAGTGCAAGGAGTACTGAATATTTAAGACCCTTAAACAATTCTTTGCTTCGTCAAATGCCTTCCTCTTTTGGACCAAAGCTGGGGAAAAGTCCTGAAATAACATAATCTTGGATCTTTTATAAATTATGGCTTGGGGATCTTTCCCAAGATTTCTGGAAGCTTCTAAGAGCATCTGCCTCTCCTTGTAGCTCTACAGCCGGAATAGGACCGGGCGGGGGCGCTGGTTCAAGCTGGGCCCGTGCACTGCAACCCGGTAGGCCCATTCCACCCTCACCTGGCCTGATCCAGCCTCCAGATTTAAAAGCTGTGGAAGCCACTGCTCGAGGAACACTGTAAGCTGGCCTTCTTCTTCTTCCCGTTCGGGAAAGCCCAGCAAACGAATATTTTTTTAATGACCTCGATTCTCGAGGTCGTCAATGTGATTCTCTAAGGTCTGGACTTGCTGTTCGAGAGTCCGGACTCGATCCACGGCCAATTCTGCTATAGTTTCAGAGGTCATGGCATTTAGCTCCGCTCCTCTGCGACTCGGCGCTCGATTTCCTCGATGTCTTGGTCGTGCTTTTGTAGCGTGGCCGAGAGTGAATTCCATCTGCTCCAGTGTTGATCTTTGCGTCGAGTTTGGAGATTATTTCTGCAAGGCTCGCCACCGTAGGTAAGTCCCCCGGGGCGGCTGCGACGCCTCTGCTGCAGCTGGAGAGGGAGGGGAAGGGGCTCCTGCCTGCTGAGAACTGCGGGCTCCTTTCTCCCTAGTCATTTTTACAGGAGACTAGACTGTTTAAATTTAGTACCGAGCAACTAATTACATTAAGTTAAAAATTATTTTAAATGGTTTGGTAAGTGTGGTAGAGGCGGGTGGCCCACTTTGCCCAAGTCTTGGGAGGAGCACTATAGACTCAGACTTGCTGAGCCGCCGCCATCTTGGATCTCCTACACAGACTCTTAAGAGCTTCTAACCTGTTTTCTTTAGCAAAAAGTAACAAATTTTTCTAGCTCTGTCATTTCTGACCACTGGCTGAAACACACTGAACTGAAAACCCCTCATTTTGATCTCCCATTCTTGTTTATTCTTATCAATTAGCTTCTGCTTCCCTGGCAATCTACCAAAGGCTCATTTTTCAGAATTCTGATGTCACGTCCAGGAAATCCATTTAGAATTATAGAATCTTAGAAACTATGAGCAGGACCAGGCCATTTGGCCCTTTAAGCTTGCTTTGCTGATCCTCTACTGCAATGCCACAGTCCTACTTTCTCCTTATACCCTTTGATGCTTTAAATATCTAAACATTTTCAGTCTTTTTCTATGAGCCATACTTCACAGCCTTCTGTGGTACTGAATTCAGTAGGTTGACTGCCCTGTGGGTTAAGAAATATTTTCTCATCTCAGTCTTAAATGGTCAAGCCTGAATCCTGAGGCCGTGACCCTGGGCTCTGGGCTCCCCAACCAAAGGAAACATGTTCCTTGCATCTAACCCTGTTAAAATTTAATGTGTTTCAATCAGATCCCCCCTCATTCTTCTGAACTCTAGCGAATACAGGCCCAGGGAAAAGTGAGGACTGCAGATACTGGAGATCAGAGTCGAGAGAAAGCATAGCAGGTCAGGCAGCATCCGAGGAGCAGGAAAATCAACGTTCTGGGCATTCCTGATGAAGGGTTAATGCCTAAAAGGTCGATTCTCCTGCTCCTAGGATGTTGCCTGACCTGCTGTGCTTTTCCAAGCACCACACTCTCGACTCTGAATGCAGGGCCAGTCAAACCAATCAGTCCTCGTGCAGCAGTCCTGCCATTTCTGGTATCAACCTTGTGAACCTTCACTTACACTCCTTCTGCGGCAAGTAAAATTTATATTAAATAGGGAGACCAACACTGCATACATTTGACAGGCCCTCCCCATCCAATGCTATCAACCCAGAAATCCAACTTCTGATTTTTTTGTGCCAGTTAGGCACTGTCTCAAGACACAAAAGCTTCAAAACTCCAGTTAATGCGGACTCCAGTTCACAAATGAATGGTTTCATCATTGGTGTTTGTTCCTGAATGAATTTCTTTAAAGCTGTAGCTCAGCTTACTGTCAATTAATTCAGTTATGTTCAATTGGCTCCCTACTCTAAATAACTCTTTGTGCATCTAAATAACTCCTTGTGCAGTCTCATTATTAGCAAGATATACATTTTGATAAATCAGGTACAACACTATAACTTTGCAATATGTTTCTCTTATCTCTATACTTATATATCTGACCACATTGTCACTGTTACCAAGGAGGTCTGCAAAAAAATTCCATCAAAATCTTGCAAATTATTCTACCCCTAAATTCTCCCAACTAGCACCAAGACATAGTTTGGTTGGTAATGAGAAGGGCATTACCCATCAGATCCTTTATGTGTGCCCGGTTTCTGTGCGCCACTGCACTCTGCCCTCAAAATGGCTGTGCTGGTGAAGTGTTTGTCACTTAAGTCCTTCTGGAATGTTATTTTGGAAAGAAGGTCTGAAGAGAGATACAGTGGTTTTTGTTGAGATTTGTCCTGAGCAGCTCCATGATGCAGCACTCTGTGTTCTATGGGCTGTTCCGTGGCATGCACATCAAGACAAACATCGACTGCACCTGGAAGACCATCAGCCCATTGAAAGATGCTCTTTGTTCTGCCAGAAACCTGTTGGTCTTCCAGTGTAAAGAGCTGAAAATGTGTTGCTGGAAAAGCGCAGCAGGTCAGGCAGCATCCAGGGAACAGGAGAATCGACGTTTCGGGCATAAGCCCTTCTTCAGGAATGAGGAAAGTTTGTCCAGCAGGCTAAGATAAAAGGTAGGGAGGAGGGACTTGGGGGAGGGGCGTCGGAAATGTGATAGGTGGAGAGAGGTCAAGGTGAGGGTGATAGGTCAGACTGGGGTGAGGGCGGAGAGGTCAGGAAGAAGATTGCAGGTTAGGAAGGCGGTGCTGAATTCAATGGATTTGACTGAGACAAGGTGGGGGGAGGGGAAATGAGGAAACTGGTGAAATCCGAGTTCATCCCTTGTGGTTGGAGGGTTCCTAGGCGGAAGATGAGGTGCTCTTCCTCCAACCGTCGTTTTGTTGTGGTCTGGCGATGGAGGAGTCCAAAGACCTGCATATCCTTGGTGGTGTGGGAGGGGGAGTTGAAATGTTGAGCCACAGGGTGGTTGGGTTGGTTGGTCCGGGTGTCCCAGAGGTGTTCTCTGAAACGCTCCGAAAGTAGCCAGCCTGTCTCCCCAATATAGAGGAGGCCACATCGGGTGCAGAGGATGCAATAGATGATGTGTGTGGAGGTGCAGGTGAATCTGTGGCGGATATGGAAGTTTCCTTTGGGGCCTTGGAGGGAGGTGAGGGGGGAGGTGTGGGCGCAAGTCTTGCAAGTTCCAAAAACGCACAACCCAGATGGCCTCCTTCTTCAAGGACCGCAATTTCCACCCCGACGTGGTCGACGATGCCCTCCACCGCATCTCTTCCACTTCCCGCTCCTCCGCCCTTGAGCCCCGCCCCTCCAACCGCCACCAGGACAGAACCCCACTGGTCCTCACCTACCACCCCACCAATCTCCATGTACAGCTCATCATCCGCTGTCATTTCCGCCACCTCCAAACAGACCCCACCACCAAGGATATATTTCCCTCCCCTCCCCTATCAGCATCCCGTAAAGACCACTCCCTCCGTGACTCCCTCGTCAGATCCACACCCCCCACCAACCCAACCTCCACTCCCGGCACCTTCCCCTGCAACCGCAGGAGGTGCAAGACTTGCACCCACACCTCCTCCCTCAACTCCCTCCAAGGCCCCAAAGGAAACTTCCATATCCGCCACTGATTCACCTGCACCTCCACACATATCATCTATTGCATCCTCTGCACCCGATGTGGCCTCCTCTATATTGGGGAGACAGGCTGGCTACTTTCGGAGCGTTTCAGAGAACACCTCTGGGACACCCGGACCAACTAACCCAACCACCCTGTGGCTTAACATTTCAACTCCCCCTCCCACTCCACCAAGGATATGCAGGTCTTTGGACTCCTCCATCGCCAGACCACAACTAAACGACGGTTGGAGGAAGAGCGCCTCATCTTCCGCCTAGGGACCCTCCAACCACAAGGGATGAACTCGGATTTCACCAGTTTCCTCATTTCCCCTCCCCCCACCTTGTCTCAGTCAAATCCATTGAATTCAGCACCGCCTTCCTAACCTGCAATCTTCTTCCTGACCTCTCCGCCCCCACCCCAGTCTGACCTATCACCCTCACCTTGACCTCTCTTCACCTATCACATTTCCGACGCCCCTCCCCCAAGTCCCTCCTCCCTACCTTTTATTTTAGCCTGCTGGACAAACGTTCCTCATTCCTGAAGAAGGGCTTATGCCCAAAACGTCGATTGTCCTGTTCCCTGGATGCTGCCTGACCTGCTGCATCATTTTCAGCTCTGATCTCCAGCATCTGCAGACCTCACTTTCTCCTTCCAGTGTAAAGAGCTGACCTTGACCGAGTGTTGCAGACTGGCACACTCCAAGGTCCAGGACTACATGCTGAGATGCACTGAAACTTTGTCTGCTACTGCCAAGGTGCATTGGGGAAAGACCACCATCTAAGGTCTTTCTGCCAAAGTACAATGAGGATTCATTCAGTTATCAGATACCAATGTTTGTTTTTAGTCATAGTCATAGAGATGTACGGATCGGAAACAGACCCTTCGATCCAAATCATCCATGCCGACCAGATATCCTAACCTAACCTAGTCCCATTTGCCAGCACCTGGCCCATATCCCTCTAAACCTTTCTTATTCATACACACATCCAAATGCAGTTGTTCCATCCTGTACGCTTCCTCCACCTACTCATTCCATACACGCACCATTCCCTGCATGAAAAACGTGCCCCTTAGGTCTCTTTAATATCTTTCCCCTCTTACCCTAAACTTATACCCTCTAGTTCTGGGCCCCCCCCCACTCCATGGAAAAGACTATTTATCCTATCCAAGCCTCTCATGATTTTATAAACCTCTATAAAGTCACCCCTCAGCCTCTGACGCTCCAGGGACAACAGTCCAGCCTATTCAGCCTCTCCCTATAGCTCAAATCCTCCAACCCTGGCAACATCCTTGCAAATCGTTTCTGAACACTTTCAAGTTTCACAACATCTTTCCAATAGGAAGGAGACCAGAACTGCACGCAATATTCCAAAAGTAACCTAACCAACGTGCTGTACAGCTGCAACATGATCTCCCAACTCCTGTACTCAATACTCTGACCAATAAACGAAAGCATACCAAATGCCTTCTTCACTATCCTCTCTACCTGCAACTACACTTTCAAAGAGCGATGAACCTGCACTCCAAGGTCTCTTTTTATCAGCAACATTCCCAAGAACCTTACCATTAATTGTATGAGTTCTGCTGTGATTTGCTTTTCCAAAATGCAGCAACTCAATGTGTCTAAATTAAATTCCACCTACACCCCTCAGCCCACTGGCCCACTGATCAAGATCCTGTTGTCCTCTAAGGTAACCTTCTTTGCTGTCCACTACACCTTTAATTTTGATGTCCTCTGCAAACTTACTAACTATACCTCCTATGTTCATATCCAAATAATTTATATAAATGAGAAAAATAGTGGACTCAGCACCGATTCTTGTGGCACTCCACTGGTCACAGGCCTCCAGTCTGAAAAGCAAGCCTCCACCACCACCCTCTGTCTTCTACCTTCAAACCAGTTCTGCATCCAAATGGCTAGTTCTCCCTGTTTTCCATGCGATCTGACCTTGCTATCCAGTTTCCTATGGGGAGCCTTATCGAACTCCTTGCTGAAGTCCATATAGATCATGTCCGCCACTCTGCCCTCATTAATCCTCTTTGTTACTTCTTCAAAAAACTCAATCAAGCTCACGAGACATGATTTCCCATGGGACAGGATTTACTGGAAAGGCAAGGGCTGATTAGAGATAGTTAACATTATTTCATACACGATGGCTCAGTGGTTAGCACTGCTGCCTCACAGCTCCAGGGTCCCAGGTTCGATTCCAGCCTCGGACAACTGCCTGTGTGGAGTTTGCACATTCTCCCCGTGTATGTGTGGGTTTCCTTCGGGTGCTCCGGTCTCCTCCCATGATCTAAAGATGTGCAGGTCAGATGAATTGGCCATTCTAAATTGTCCATAGTGTTAGGTGCATTAGTCAGAAGGGGTGGGTTACTCTTCGGAGGGTCGGTGTGGACTTGTTGGGCTGAAGGGCCTGTTTCCACATTGTAGGGAATCTAATATCAAAATGTACATGGTTAGCAACATTAGATCTCATGGAATACAGGGTGAACTAGCCATTTGGATACAGAACTGGCTCGAAGGTAGACGACAGAGGATGGTTGTGGAGGGTTGTTTTTCAGACTGGAGGCCTGTGACCAGTGGAGTGCCACAGTGATTGGTGTGGGGTCCACTATCTTTCTCATTTATATAAATGATTTGGATGTGAACATAGGAGGTGTAGTTAGTATGTTTGCAGATGACACCAAAATTGGAGGTGTGGTGGACAGCAAAGAAGGGTATAGAGTACAATGGAATCTAGATAAATATGGGATGCTGCATTTTGGAAAAGCAGATCAAAGCAGGACTTATACGCTTAATGGTAAGGTCCTAGGAAGTGTTGCTGAATAAAGAGACCTTGGAGTGCAGGTTCATAGCTCCTTGAAAGTGGAGTCGCAGGTAGATAGGATAGTGAAGAAGATATTTGGTATGCTTTCCTTTATTGGTCAGAATATTGAATACAGGATTTGGGAGATCATATTGCAGCTGTACAGCACATTGGTTGGGCCACTTTTGGAATATTCCGTGCAATTCTGTTCTCCTTCCTATCGGAAAGATGTTTTGAAACTTGAAAGGGTTCAGAAAAGATTTACAAGGATGTTACCAGGATTGGAGGATTTGAGCTACATGGAGAGGCTGAACAGGCTGCGGCTGTTTTCCGTGGAGCATCAGAGGCTGAGGAGTGACCTTATAGAGGATTATAAAACTATGAGAAGCATGGATAGGATAAATAGACAAAGTCTTTTCCCTGGGGTGGGGGAGTCCAGACCTAGAGGGCATAGGTTTAGGGTGAGAGGGGAAAGATATTAAAGGGACCTAAGGGCCAAGTTTTTCATGCAGAGGGTGGTGTGTGTATTGAATGAGCTGTCTGGAGGCTTAAATTGTAACATTTAAAAGGCATCTGGATGGGTATATGAATAGGAAGGGTTTAGAGGGATATGGGACAAGTGCTGGCAAATGGGACTGGATTGGGTTGGGATATCTGGTCAGCATGGACAGGTTGGACCAAAGGGTCTGTTTCTGTGCTGTACATCTCTATAATGCTGATAATCTTTTAAAAAGAATTCCCTTCTCTATCACATCTATGTGCTTGACTTAACTGCTGCTTTCAATTCCTGGTCTTGAGAGTTCAAAGGCCTCTGACTTGAATGTTCACACAATTTAGCTTAGCCTTCCACAGCTCAAATAATCCCTTCAGTGTTCTAACCAAACATTTCTTGTCTGCAACTTTAAAAAATAAACCCTTACATTGAGGTAACCTTTTCCTAACTTCTTTGAACTCACCCCTTTCTCTGGAGAACATCAGTGAATTGAAACTAAAAAAATTTTAAGCCATGGGTGTTTGTCTGAAGCAAAAATATTAAGTCCCTGATCCTTCTAACTGAAAGCAGTTTAACTCTTTTGAATGTTTACTTTGTCTGCTCATAAAACGCTGCCAATGCAAACAAGTTCTCATTAAGACTCCAAAAACATTCACATGCTAATAATTAAACCCCTTCATATATTGTTATGGACCAGATTAACTCCCCTAAATATATATTAAAAAGATAGCCTAGACCATAACTATTTCTTATTTTTAAAGGCAAGTATAAGGCATTGTGGTGTGGATACAATTCAATTGGTCAAACGACCAGCTTATGAAGCAAAACATACTTTATTCTTACACTATCGCTAAAATACAAACAAAAGGAAGAAGAATTGGAATAATTTAACGTTATTGGAAAACTTAACAGAATAGTAAATCAGTTAACGGCTAAACAGCAACTGTTCCAATATAGTAACATCTCATAAACACACCCTGGGCAAAAATGAATTCAGGAGACAATGGGGACTGCAGGTATTGGAAAAATCAGAGTTTATGAGGCGTGGCACTGGAAAAGGCACAGCAGGTCAAGCAGCATCTGAGGCACAAGAGAGTCAATATTATGGGCAGAACCCTTCTTCAGGAGTGGGGAGGGGTTTGAGAGATAAATGGGGGTAAGTGAGGGTGGACAACAGGGCAAGAATGGGCGAAGTTAGGAGGTGATAGTGGTAAGTCGGTGGGAAGGGTGGAGCGGATAGAAGGGAAAGAAGATGGACAGGTAGGTCAGGCCAAGAGGGCAGATCTGATTCAGAGGGTTGGATCTGGGATGGAGTGGGAGGGAGGGGAGATTTGGAAACCTTTGCACTTGGTCTCTCTGATATCGAGGAGACCACATTGAGAGCACCGGATACAATCGATGAGGTTGAAGTAAATCTCTGCTGGATTTGAAATGATCCTCAGGGACTTTGGACGAAGATGAGGGGGAGTTGTGGATGCATGTTTTGCACCTCCTTTGCACTCCCCTAACGACATCTGCATTCTGGGCCTCCTCCACCGTCTACTGAAGGTCACTCGCAAACTAGAGGAGGAACACCTTATCTTCCGCTTTAGGACACTACAACCACATGGCATGAACATTGAATTCACCAGTTTCCAAATCTCCCCTCCCCCCACACCATCCCAGATCCAACCTCCAACTCAGATCTGCCCTCTTGATCTGACCTCCCTTCTTCCTTCCCAACTATTTGTTCCACCCTTCCCACCAACCCATCACGATCACCTCCTACCTTCACCCACCTATCACCTACCTTCCTCCTGCCCAACCCCCTTCCCTCCATTTATCTCTCAAACCTCCTTCCCCCTCCCCAGTCCCGAAGAAGGGACCTGCCTGAATCATCGACTCTCTTGCTCCTCGGTTACTGGCAGATCTGCTGAGCCTTTTCCAAAACCACACTTCATCAGAAATAAATTCAGTAAAGTAGATTGTCTCACATGCAATTCTAGCAGCAGGAAGAGAACCCAAGATTTTAGTTGTAGTAGAGAGAGATAAAAAAGCTTCTGCATCCATCTTCAAGATCCAGCAACAGCTGAAAGCTAAAACTAAAATCCTAGTTCTGTGGGAGCTTGACTCCACCCCTTCATGTTGCTTTTACTGTTCTAAAATTGCTAATGTAATCCCCCTGAAGGGAGTAAGGCAGAAGATGTGAAATTACAGACTAATCAGCCTGATCTCGGTCATTTGGTAAGATTCTGGAATCCATTGTGAAGGATGAGATTTCTAAGTACTTGGAAGTGCAAATACTAGGGCAAAGTCAGTATGGTTTCATGAAGGGAAGTCATGCTTGACAAATCTGTTAGAATTCTTTGAGGACGTAATGAGCAGGTTAGACCAAGGAGAGCCAATGGATGTTATCTACTTGGACTTCAAGAAGGCCTTTGACACGGTGCTGCACAGGACACTGCTAAGTAAGATAAGAGCCCATGGTGTTCGAGGCAAGCTGCTAACATGGATTAAAGCTTGGCTGTTTAGCAGAAAGCAGAGAGTGGAGATAAAAAGGTCCTTCGCAGGATGGCAGCTGGTGACTAGTGGTGTTCTGCAAAGCTCAGTGTTGGGATCACAACTTTTCACTTTATACATTAATGATCTGGATGAAGGAACTGAAGGCATTCTGGCTAGGTTTGCAGATGATACAAAGATAAGTAGAGGGAGAGGTGGCATTGAGGAGGTGGAGAGGCTGCAGAAGGATTCGGACAGCTTAGGAGAATAGGCAAAGAAATGGCAGATGGAGTACAACGTGGGAAAGTGTGAGGTCATGCACCTTGGTAAGAAGAATAGAGACATGGATTATTTTCTAAATGGAGAGAAAATTCAAAAATATGAAGTGCAAAGGGACTTGGGAGTTCTAGTTCAGGATTCTCTTAAGGTTAACTTGCAGGTTGAGTCAGTTGTTAGGAAGGCTCATGCAATGTTGCCATTTATTTTGAGAAGAATTGAATATAAAAGCAGGGATGTACGTCTGAGGCTCTATAACGCTCTGGTCAGACTACATTTAGAATATTGTGAGTAATTTTGAGCCCCATATCTTGGGAAGGATGTACTGGCCCTGGACTGGGTAGGAGGTTCATGAGAATGATCCGAGGAATGAAAGGCTTAACATATGAGGAATGTTTGAGGACTCTGGGTCTACACTCAATGGAGGTTAGAAGAATGATGGGGGATCTAGTTGAAAATTACAGAATACTGAAAGGCCTGGATAGAGTGGATAATGAAAAGATGTTTCCATTATCAGAAGAGACTGGCACCCAAGGGCACAGCCTTAGAGTAAAGGGAAGACTTTTTAGAACTAGATGAGGAGAAATTGCTTTAGCCAGAAAGTGATGAATCTATGGAGTTCATAGCCATAGAAGACTGTGGAGGTCGTCATTGAGTATATTTAAGAAAAAGATAAATAGGTTCTTGATTGTTAAGGGGATCAAAGGTTACAGGGGAAAGCAGGAGAATGAGAAACTTCTCAGCCATGATGGAATGGTGGAGCAAACCTGATGGGCTGAGTGACCTAATTTCTACTGCTATGTCTTATAGAGTATGATCTCATAAATTCAAGAGTCATGGTGATCATCAGAGCCACTAACATAGGATGGCTCCTGATCCTCATGGATCTCTGCTGATCCTGAGGCCCGATTTTGGTATGGCTGCCCTTGGCTGAAATTAACATAAAATGGCTGATAATCATTCTCAGTTAACATAAAATGGCTGAGGAAGATTTTTAGCTCAGACAGCAGGCTTCCATAGTCTGATGCTTGAAGTTAAACTATAAATTGGAGTAAAGGTAGCCTGTGTAAAGGGAATATATTCAAAGTAATGAGATTAAAATAGCACAAGGGCTCTGTGAAATACATACAACAAATTCCTGTTGAATAAGAAATGAACATGTAACGAAAGCAGAAATTACTGGAAAGCTCAGCAGGTCTGGCAGCATCCAAGGAGTTCTGAGGAAGGGTCACTGAACCTAAAACATTAACTCTGCTTTCTCTCCACAGAAAGCTGAGCTTTCCAGTAATTTCTGTTTTTGTTACATGTTCATTTCTCTTCAACAGGAATTTATTGTATGTATTTCACAGGGCCCTTGTGCTATTTTAATCTCATTACTTTGAATATATTCCCTTTACTCTCTCTGTGGAGAGAAAGCAGAGTTAATGTTTTGGATTCAGTGACCCTTCCTCAAAACTCCTTGGATGCTGCCAGACCTGCTGAGTTTTTCCAGCAATTTCTGTTTTTGTTTCTGATTTCTAGCATCTGCAGTTCTTCCAGCTTTTATTTAATAAAAATGCAGTCACTGCTTGCACAGAAACAGTATAATAAGGATCTTCTTTGAGAAATGCTGATATAAGTCCACTTTTCAGGCTCGTCCAAAGTTTGATATTTATCTTGGGATAGAAAGGAAGGGGTGGAAATGTGTTGCTGGAAAAGCGCAGCAGGTCAGGCAGCATCCAAGGAGTTCTGAGGAAGGGTCACTGAACCTAAAACATTAACTCTGCTTTCTCTCCACAGAAAGCTGAGCTTTCCAGTAATTTCTGTTTTTGTTACATGTTCATTTCTCTTCAACAGGAATTTATTGTATGTATTTCACAGGGCCCTTGTGCTATTTTAATCTCATTACTTTGAATATATTCCCTTTACTCTCTCTGTGGAGAGAAAGCAGAGTTAATGTTTTGGATTCAGTGACCCTTCCTCAAAACTCCTTGGATGCTGCCAGACCTGCTGAGTTTTTCCAGCAATTTCTGTTTTTGTTTCTGATTTCTAGCATCTGCAGTTCTTCCAGCTTTTATTTAATAAAAATGCAGTCACTGCTTGCACAGAAACAGTATAATAAGGATCTTCTTTGAGAAATGCTGATATAAGTCCACTTTTCAGGCTCGTCCAAAGTTTGATATTTATCTTGGGATAGAAAGGAAGGGGTGGAAATGTGTTGCTGGAAAAGCGCAGCAGGTCAGGCAGCATCCATCTTCAGGAAGGGCTTATGCCCGAAACGTCGATTCTCCTGTTTCCTGGATGCTGCCTGACCTGCTGCGCTTTTCCAGCAACACATTTCCAGCTCTGATCTCCAGCATCTGCAGACCTCACTTTCTCCTCATAGAAAGGAAGGGACTCATCTTCATCCATTAAGACTCTTAGATGAATATTGCCACATGTTTTATACAAACAGAGTTTTAAAGAGATAGGCATTAGAGGATTTTACTATATTCCTGTTGAAATTCAGTCAATGTAGTTAGACTATTAACAGGGAAGTGCTGAGTAATTAGTATAGCAGATAATGCTTGGGATGTGTTTGATAAAGATGTATTGAGAAGACTCATCGAGTCATAGAGATTTACAGCATGGAAACAAACCCTTCGGTCCAACTTGTCCATGCTGACCAGATATCCCAACCCAATCTAGTCCCACCTGCCAGCACCCGTCCCAGATCCCTCCAAACCCTTCCTATTCATATACCCATCCAAATAACTTTTAAATGTTGCAATTGTACCAACATCCACCACTTCCTCTGCAAGTTCATTCCATACACGTACCACCCTCTGCGTGAAAAAGTTGCCCCATAGGTCTCTTTTATATCTTTCCCCTCTCACCCTAAACCTATGCCCTCTAGTTGTGGACTCCCCACCCCAGGGAAAATACTTTGTATATTTATCCTATCCATGCCCCTCATAATTTTGTAACCTCTATAAGCTCACCTCTCAGCATCCGACACTCCAGGGAAAACAGCCCCAGCCTATTCAGCCTCTCCCTATAGCTCAAATCCTCAAATCCTGGCAACATCCTTGTAAATCTTTTCTGAACTCTTACAGGTTTCACAACATCTTTCCAATAGGAAGGAGACCAGAATTGCATGCAATATTCCAACAGTGGCCTAACCAATGTCCTGTAGAGCTGCAACATGACCTCCCAACTCCTGTATTCAATATTCCGACCAATAAAAGAAAGCATACAAAACGCCTTCTTCACTATCCTATCTACCTGCGACTCCACTTTCAAGGAGCTATGAACCTGCATTTCAAGGTCTCTTTGTTCAGCAACACTCCCTAGGACCTTACCATTAAGTGTATAAGTCCTGCTAAGATTTGCTTTCCCAAAATGCGTTTATTTGAATTAAACTCCCATCTGCCACTTCTCAGCCCATTGGCCCATCTGATCAAAATCCCATTGTAATCTGAGGTAACTTTCTTCACTGGTCCAAAATAAGTGATAAGGGGAACTGGTAAACATCATGGAATGGCCTAAAGCTGTCATGGACTATCACGTGATTAATTGGATACGTATGTAATCAATTAATAATACAATTGGCTTGTGACAGCCAAAGGTGGGCCAAAAGCAAATGCATGAAAGTGTATGTTTCCCTATTTTCAGTGCATAAGTCCCCTGGATTGCACAGAGGCTTTGTCCCCACTCGTAAAACAATAAACTCTTGAATACTGGAAGTGGACCTGAGTGTTGACTGATTTACTTACTTATTCTGCCCCAACAAGTCTGAGATCAGTGATGACTTCAGAGAACCTGAGTCAGCATTGAACATGACATTCAGCCATCTGCAGTTAGTTCAGACATGTAAAATACAAAGTGTACTCTCCCGTTTATGGTCCAGTGTGATGGAGCAGAGTGTTGGTGCACCTCTCTGCGCCCCATCAGGAGCATGGTCCTCTACCTGTACCTGGCATTTCTGTTGGTGCTGAGACCTCCCTCCCACTGAGCTGCTGCTGCTCCTCCTTTGGGGAGGCCACAAGGAATGGGTGGACCAGGACTATGGCAGGTGAGCTTTCTTCATTTTCTACCTCCCCCATAATGTTTCCTTGGCTAGTACTTTGGGAACAAGTGAGCAGACCTTGTAGCACACCCCCTCTGTCAACCTTGGCACTTCATTAGCAGTGCCACTTTTCCATGTTTTACTGTTGCCTCTTTTACACTCTTCAGTCACCATCTGTGATTGGTCTCCGTTGAACAGCCTCCCTTCCACTGCATGTTCACTCTAAATTACTGGTCTGGAAGAGACAGCTCTGAACAAAATGTTTTAAAACATGTAAGTTTGTGTTAATTGCATCCTACTGAGAAGCCTGTGTAAACTTTTGATGCAATATCATGACATTGTACTTCTGAGTGTACACATCCAAATGGTATTTTCTGGTCATCTTCATCCCCTCCCACTACTGCTGACCCTTTACTCAAAATGAAAACTTGGTCCAAAACTGGATGTACTGAATCCAGGCCTAGCAATGAGGTTTCTGGATTGACTTATGCATTATCCTTACAATACCATCAAGGCAAAGCACTGCATGATGGCTGTATGGATATATCTGTATGTGAGGCCTTCAGATGAATATATTGGGGTGGATATAGCAGTATTCAAGGACAGTATTTGATTTGAAGTTTAGTCTCCAATATTTCCCCACAAACATCCGACACGAAGGTGTTTCAATTTACAAAGTGGCTCCAGTTGTTAAAGGGCCCCTGGGGTTTCCCACAGTTTTTGTTTGAGGAAGTGAGATATGACCTTTCTGACTCCTGTGTTGGACGTCTTTTCAAGATCACTTTTTAGCTACTTTGGCAGGGTCTTGGGGATGGGGTGTTTGCCCTCAGCTTGTCTTTATGGCATGAATTGCAGAGTTCCACCTGACCCTGTGAGACCCGCCAATGCCTGGATCAGAGGTCCAGCACTGGGCATCTTAGCTTCACAAAGCACTTGCCAGATTTTCAAAGCATTTACACTTTTTAATTCAGTACAGATTGATGGGGGCCATCTTGTCCTCCCACACCAGGTTACTCAATCATCCCTGCAATCTGGCCTCGGCAATAAATTGGTGTGCAGCAGAGACAACTAGAAACAATTTCTAGAAGCTTGGGCTAATGCACTTTCCTTTAAAACCATTTCACATTATGAGATATCAATCATCTCCACGGACCCAGCAACACACAGACAACAGTTGAAGTAGATTAATAGGCCAGGTATTAAGGTGCCATTCATTCTTTATCAATGTACCTGTAAATGTGATTAATCATCAGGAAATAGTAGATATAAATGGAATTAAATTATTTCAACCAAGTTATTAATGTTAAAAAGATAGTTAGTGGCTTGGCTAATGTTTAAAATAGCTTAGTAAAGCATATAAAATGTTTAAGACAGCTTGTGTCCTATCTCACTCAGCCAGATAATGACAGAGATAGGGGAGGTAATGGAAAATGATGAGGGTAAAGGGTGAGACTGTGTATAAGACCAAACTGCTTGCTAAGAGTGGAAATCACTTTTGGTGGCTAACTGTTAATCCTAGTGATATAGAAGAGGTAATAATTAAAAGAACATTCCACAGAAAATAATAAAATGGTATTTTCCTTTTGTGGCCACTGTAAATGTTTCCACAGAAGGAGTTCAAGAGTGTGAAAAATCCATTAATTAATTAATTGACCTCTGATCATCTGATTATCTTCTGGAGTGAAATCATCGTCATTCATGTAAGGAGTTCCTTTATCTGTTATTTCTTGTGAACTTAGGATCGGTTCCAAAGGATAGAAAGGAATTTTACTTAATGGACCAAATTGTGAAGTCCTATCTCAAGACAGTTCCACTTCAAAGTGTCCAATAACCACAAGAGTTCCCAACAACGTTTCCTTGATCTTTTAAAAGAAATGTGCACAGCCTGTCCACTTCAGTGCACAGTAACTTTAAACTTTTAAGTATCCAGATATGAGGTTTATTGAGAGATGGAATGAAATCACATGACTCTAGGATAAGTGAATGTGAATGCATGACTCATTGGATCCCAAGGTAAAGTAGGGAGAAAGAAAGT